>NC_134357.1:213357806-213706556 GCF_048569485.1 Anomaloglossus baeobatrachus | reverse complement strand
TACATGCCTGTGTTAAACCAAAAAACATCTTACATAAAAACCTGTTTATTGCAAAAAGAAAACAAAACAAAACGTACATTTTATACACGATTTACTAGTTTCCACTTTTCTATAAAATATACACTTTTTGTAAACACATTTTTTTTTTTATTTACATACCACCTTCATGTGCTTCTCAACAATAACATTGTTTTCTGCACTGGAATGCCTCTGACCAAACCTGGAGAGAGATTGACACAACACGCACAGACTTGCATACAACATGCTCATGATATACATCTATAATCAGTTTGCAGTCTCTAAGAATGGGTAGAGTAGGTGCAGGGTGTTTCTACGAACTCTTTACAGTTTTTTCTCACTTCGTTCTAGGCACTTGTCTTACAAGACTGGGTGAATCTGCCCACCTGGGTACTGAACCCTGGCATCACCAAACACACACTGACAATTGTCTTTCACAGATGTTACCTGGGCCATCATTAAGAAGAGCTCTCATGGCAGAGAAAGCTTACCATCCTTTGTCCACAGACCTTCCTCAGTCAGCTGGCTCCCTGCATGTCACACTCCATTCCTTGTTGAGTTGCTTGTTCCTGTAGGGATTTAAGAACACAAGGAGTGACAGAAGTCACTGACGTGACCGGTGTCACCGAGGCATGGTCTTTATGCATGGTGAAAGACTCTCAACTCTAGGCCCGTTCACTGCTTCTTAGTCAGCTGCACCTGTGCGAGGATCTCCATCCGAATCCATCAGCTCAGATCTAGACTTTCTTTTCGGCATACCTAATTCATTTGACAACAGGAAAAAATCTACAACCTACATACACATCTAAAAACTCCTACCCACTCCTGTTCTACCCATCTAGAGAGGCATTAATGCATCACTGTCTCCTGTATCAATAGGATTGGAGGGAGTGGTCGAATTTAGACTACCTCATGTGGTGTAAACAGCAGCATATCCAGTGCAGAATCGACCACCATCTGGTTTCATCTATAAAAACAAAAACTAAAAAATATACATTAGATCATTCTTATAACTTTATCTCTGATCATAATACAGTTAGTGGTCATCTATACATCACATGACTGAAAATACTAAATAAATAAACAAACAAACATATAAGACAAGACTTTCCTATTTCAGTTAACAGATATGCCTCATAGTAATCTAATAAACATAGCCTGTGGGAAAAAGGTCAGCTTCAAAACCTATCTAATATGCCTACTGCACCCTCGAAGAAACTGGAGAATATATTTAATACCTTATTCCCCCCTTGTTTAATTGTTTATTTATCAATATGGCAAAATTCAGAGTTTTTATACTGGTATTCCCTAAAAGAAAAGATAAAACAGCAGGTAATAAATTAGCTACATACTAAAACCTAAAATGAACAAACACTGAAAATAACGTATATCTTACAACAATATACATTGCTGGGGAATTTTAAAACCTAACGATAAACAACACTGTATCCATAAAGAAAAGAAAAACCTTTCATAGTAGAAATAACTGAGACATGATTAAATGACAGCTGTGTCTGGGCGACTAACTTGCAAAAATATATAAATTGTTTAGAAATAATCATAAAAACAGAAAAGGTGATAGAGTCACAAAAATAAAAATATTGTTCGAATAAATCGCCATTAAAAAACAAAACAACACAGAAATTAAATCGCACATCCCATGAAAGTTAATATTCCCTATTCAGGTATAAGCAGTAAACTAAAAATGGGAAATCCTGAACTCTGAGGGTTAAACCAAACTTACGTCACTATTGGGGAAAGACACATTCCATTCTTATCTCTGACTATTTATCAATTCAGTAAAAATTTCACTTACTTATCTTTGACTTGCATGTATTGAATAGCTGAGTAAACAAATATACTATTTATACTTATTCAAATGTGTTAATCATATATACCATAGAACACCTCCCACCGGGGATGGGTGGAGAGCTTTGAACAAAGAGCCATTGCGAGGGGTGTGGCTTATGAGGTGTACTGCCATCAGTGGGTGTAGCAAGACGGCTGCCACAGGAAGTTCCAGGCACCTGACTTCCGGGTGTAGCATCCATGTTGTGACTCCCTGGGTGTACTGGGAGTGGCTGGAACTACGTAGGAAACCAGGGATACTTTTAGTGCCTGTAAATTTGCATTCCAGCATACAAAGGAGAGATTTGATTAGCACCAGATATGATGACTTCTAAAGGAAAACAATGAGGCACAGCTAGAGAAAAACATTTAGTGATTCTACAAACAGCAACACACAGGGAATAGGGTCTTTGTCCTCCAGTATACTCTCACTGGAGATTAATCTGAACTTCAATACATGGGTTGCAGCCTGCCATCTAGTGGTAGTCCAACGATTTTACACAACTTTTTGCAAACTTTTATATTTTTTCCAATTTTTTTTTTTTTTTGTAGCTAGGGCGACAGCGTTCTCAGCTCCTACTAAAAACAACATATTTATTTTTTGAACAGAGTATACAGTGCTCTAATTTGACCGGCCGGCTCCAACCGGAATTCTTTCCCGCCTCGTTATGAAGACCTACCCCCTCATAACAGTGGTTCACGTTTAATACGCAGGGGAATACGCTAATTCCGACACTTTTACCTTAACTAAAGTGAGATCTTTTCCTGCCTCGTCTGCCACGCAGTGACATGCGCCTGAACCGCAGGGGAATACGCTAATTCCACTTTAAGTTAACTGAACCCTTCCTGCCTCGTTTATTATCTATCCAACATTCAACATTCAATATTTAATATTTAATATTCAATATTTAACAAACAGTGGCTGTGTCATCCGCAACACAGGGGAATCGCTAGTTCTCATACTTCTGTTCAAAAACAAACAATTTAAAAAGACTGAAAAACGCATGAACCCGTTAATTTCTCTCTAATCCAAACCAAAATAACACTTGTCTTTCTTTCAAATCATTACAACTCCTCCGTTTGCTTTACTATACAAAGGCTGCAGCCACCTCCACTGACCCCTCCTTTCTCTCTCCTCACTCCAAAGAGCTGCGCTGTTTTGACCCCCGGTCTCTGCCTCTTCACTCCTTGACCCCCCCTTGCTTCTCAGCTAAAAGACAGCATAGACTTAGCTGTGTAATTTGATCTCCGCTCTGTCTCAAGCAGCCAGTGGACATGTGGCCCCCACCCCTTTTTTTTTTCCTTTCCCTCAATGTAAAGACTGCAGGCAGTGGGTGATTGTTAACTCCCCCCCTGCTTTCTTTGTGTAAGAGACTGCAGGCACAGCGCGTAATACAACTCCCGCTCTCTGTCCCGTGTAAGCAGCCAGTGAGGGACTGACCCCCCTTCTTTTTCACAGAACAAAGACAGCAGCTGCATCCCTAGCCTCCGTTTCCTCTCCCTCCGTGAACAATAACAGACAATTAACTCTCCGAGAACTAAACAGATCACAAGCCTGATTAACCATACACTATATACAAATCAACAGCTACTCAAAAAGCCCCCCATTTCTACCTTACTTACAGCTCAGAAATACAGACAGCCGGATCCTTTAAAACCTACGCCTAGCCCTTATGGGGACTGGGTCCTTCTAGATCACCGGCGAGTGACAGTCACACCGTTAGGTCTCCGGTGCGCTACCATTCTCCGGTGACCACCCCCTTTCGCCAGGTGTCTCTCGAACCACAGGTAAAACAGCACACACAATGTATATGATGCTCACCGTGGAATGAAGGGCGATCAATCCTTGATATCGAGCAACACCTGGATACTTGTGGAGCAGCCCCCAGACGTCCGGAAAATGGAAGCTCTGACTCACCCTTCTCGGTGGCCCCACGTTGGGCGCCAACTGTCAAGGTTAAAATGACGATGATGATGAGACTCAAAGGATCTCTCAGGATCTGGCTGCTGATTCAAATTAAAAATGTCATGAGTGCACACGAGAATGAAGAATAACTGGACAGCAAGTCAGTTACATCTATCTCCATGACTGGCTCTTGACCAAGTAATCTTTATTATTTGAAAATCTCTAGACCGAGACAGTAAGGGGGTGTAAACAAAAGTTTTAGTCCAATCAAGTATTGCAGGGCAGGGCTTCATGACGTAGAGAGATCACATCCTTCTTGGATTGGTCAGTCCAGGCTCCAGGAATTTCTTTTGTCTATCGTCCCATGTGCAAAACAGGAAATGGCAGCCATCTTTACAATTACATGTGCTGGTATATATTGTGTCTAAGGAAAATACACTGAATATGCAATATACATATATACATGTTAGTAAGAAACAAAAGCATTCACAAATATGTGTGTTAGTTCACATCTACTGAACTATATAACTGAGTCTATGAAATGGCTGAATTAAGTAATTTTGGATACTCAATTCTTTATCCTCAACACTTCCATGGCACTTACTGTTACGGGGTTGGCAGCTTAGAAAGGAAATGGTAAATCCCAATTGCAACTCGGGGTCCACCGTGCAGAGATGGTAATCTACTGCTAAGAGCCCATAGGATCTAGCAGACTCAACAGCTGCAGTTAAATAAGATAGAATGCACTACAGTCTGTGTTGGCTACACACAGGCAATGCAGATAGTAGCCAATGTTAACTACACAAGGACAATGTGAATAGTAGCCTATGTTAACTTCACATAGACTATGCAGCCATACAATAGAATAACTAAAGCAAAACTAATAGGGTAGTATGATAGGCCATAAACAATAAAAGACAAAAGTGGTGCAATAAAAAGACAGAATAAACACAAATTCAAGCAACTGTCTCTGATAGATTGTGTGTAGCACGCTGCCCTGTGTACACACCTAAACTAGAAAAGGAAGACACTATACAATTACCTAAGTGGTATATAACTCACTTAACCAGCATACACACCAGAGCACAGTACTAGCATCCTGACACCCATTCACAATGTGGTTATGTGTCAACTGGTGTGGGCAGCGTTCTTCTATAACCTAAGGACCACCCCAAACAGTCTCACTTCCAGTTGGCATGGGTGTCCACAGGCCAATCGAAGGACGCTAGGTCATCAGGTCAGCTGATGTCCAACGGCCAATCCTGGGATGCCATGTTATCAGGCCATCTGACATCCAACCACAAATCAGAATGTGCCACGTCACACACACGCTCAGGAGCTCTATTCCTGGACTTAGAGGCAAACTGAGTATATTCAGCCCGAGCATGCTCAGTAGCCCGATTTTTTTACTTAGTCCCCGGCTGAGTACTGTCAAGCTTAGCCCTAGTCAGCAGAGTAGTCAGCAGGATTTGACGAGAGTGAGCCAAGCACTGAGACCGGCGTCTAGGTGAAGCCGTAGCCACAGGTGGGCATTTCGGGCAAGGAAGCCGAGGCACCCAAGGATACCTGGAGTCTGACCTGCACAGGACTCCAGCGCATAACACTTACAGAAAGAGTCAGACATTCACAGGGTTAAAAAAAAAACTATTACTACAAAAGGAACAAGCATTCTTCTCCTTCCATTGAAAACAAACTAGAAGGAAGGGATGCAAACACAAGGCTAGATAGAAAACACCAAGGCATCACCTGAGGAAATACAAATAAAGGTTAATGAAGTCATCAATATATCAGCTTTAGAACTGGATTCTTACCATCATCAGGTTTAATCAATGGGTCTAAACTATGCTCCATCATGTGATTTTGATATCTTTTCCAGTATTTGCGATATAAAATTGCGTGCAACTTTGATTTAAAGCTACTTTTTTATGTTGAAAATCAATAAATTCTTCCTATAAAGTTGAATAAAATGGATAATATTTATAGTACTTCAAGATTCCATGAATATTTATCCTTAATGTGTTAAAGAATTTATAATCAGAAAACAAATACAATGTTTCTTTTTCTAATATTGATTGTGTGCCGCCCCCATGCCAGCAGCCGGCGCTGCTCGGATCCGGACCTTCTATGGGGGTGGCTTGAGGGTCTCCAGACCCGGGGGGTCTCGCGGACACGCCGAATAAAAAGGGGGATGTAGATGTATGGGCTAGGCCGTAGTAAGTTTGTGATGCCACCCACGGTGTGTGGTGAGGTGGGACAGCACCGCTGCTGTTATGGGGCACCCGGGGGAGATGTTGTGCAGCAAGTTGTTAACCCCTCCATGGGCAGGGATGGTGGCCCCAGGACCCGGTGTCTGAGTGCAGGGGATGGCGACCACAGGGGGTGCTAGTGTACTCACTGTTAGTAAAACACACAAGTCTCTGGTAAACCAAGGTGATGGTGGCCGGTGCCGCAGCCGGTTGCGCTCTGGTCCCCCACCCGGCTGGTGGTCTCTGTCCTTTTCCTGCACTGCTTTGTGTAAGGTGGACTTTCCTAGTGTGAAACTCAGGCGTCCGCACCCAGCTGGATGTGGCCTAAGGAGCTGTGCCCGCAGACGCTGGCCCGTGGGATCTATGGGCCCTGGCGGTGACCTCTTATCCCTAATCGGTGGGCTCTTGTCTTCTATGAGGGACTTTGGGTGGGACAGGACCTCTAGTCCTGGCCTCAATTGGTTAATTATCCAGTGCCACTTGATTCTGGTCCTGGCTTCAGGGTCCGAGTACCCCCCTTTGTGCTCCGGTTTCCAGGTCGGTTCCCCGGGTCAGTACCGGCGGGCTACAACCCTGTCCCGGTCCACCTCGGTTCCACCAAGCTGTCTTCCCGTCACCTTCTGATGGAGACCACCGTCTGCCTCCTAGCCAGTGGCATCAGGGCTCCTACCCTGGTACCGTTGAACTTGAACTTCTCTACTGGAGCTACCCCTAGCTCCAGCCCACACTCCTCTCCAAACTGAACTCCAACACCAAACTCCTCTCAACTCTCTGTTTTCCTGCCCGGGGCTGTCTAGACCCCTGGGTGGGCGTGTCCCAACCACCTGGTCACACCCATTGGTGTTTCTATCTGTTCCTAAGGGGGGATGATTAGGGTTTTTGGTTGGCTGTATGTTTCCTAGTGGGGGAACGGTGTAATGCGTAATGCGGGGGCCTAACTGTGACTACCTGGTTTTACTAGGGCGTCACACTCCCCCTTGGTTAAACATAGACCATCCGTGGGCTGTCCGACCACCACCATTTATTTAACTGGAAAGAGATAAAAAGAATAAAACAGTTGCAAGTATAATGACATATTTACAATCAAGTATATTTTGTTTTCTTCCCTTACGGGAGGCATGTTACTTAAACGTTGCACATATAAAACCGGGACGGACCGGGTCCTTCTCACTTCACCCACCCAAAGCAACCTAGCCCTGGTGCCACCACTAAAACACAGGTTGGCAGCCCTTTGCCCAAGTCCAGGGTAGGTCCGGGTGTTCCCCAAACGGGCAGGGGAAAAAAGTCCTTACCCGGCAGTCCTTTTTCAAGGGCCCCACGTCCAGGGCCCCTGACCCAGAGGGTGGTCACTGGTTTTGGTGGTGACCGGGCCTCAGCTGACTCCACTCCAGGCCCTTCCGCCAACCATCCTCGCCAGAGACTGCGGCTTGGTGAGAAGGTTGGTAAGGGGCTATTTACAAAACCCAAAGGTTTATGGGCTGGCACGCAAGTTCTAAGCCATTGTCTTTTTAAACTTGAAAGCGGGACTGTGAAACAACATCAGACGGTCCCAACGGGGGACTTCAACTTTTTGGTAGCAGGAAACCGCTACCTAACTTTCTTAATCTGGTGACGTTGGCGGGGAGAAGTGGGCGTGGTTCTGGGCCTCTGTTTTTGCCCAACTCTTCACATTGAGGGCAAACCACCCCCTCTCCCCGCAGTGCCGGGTGTAGATCACCAACTCCCCGGGCTCCAGGTCTCGGTCGGGATGGCCAACGGGCAAATGCGGGTATACATCCCTCTGGGACACGAATATCTCAGTCTCCAGGCCTGGCTCGAAGATAAAACCCCATCCTCTCTGGGGGTCAAAGTATCGGACCTGGCCCTGGTAGACCGGGCCCCGCACCCGGAAAGTAGCATTCTGCAAATTGTCCTTCTCTCTGTAGGTCCGAGACAGGACCTCTGCCTTCCGTTTCTCCCGGGCGGCAATTTCTTTACCCAGCTGCCGCCGCTGCCACTCCCAGTACGGAGCTTCTGCTGCCTGCTCCGGATCAACCTGCACGGGAGACGGGCCCAGCCGGAGTCCCTCCGTGCCGGCTACAACCGACACCTTCTGCAGTGGGGGACCCCGCTGTGACGTGGCCTGCTCTGCTGCCTGGCAGCTACATCCCCGCCGTGCCTCAGCTGAGGCCGGGTATCTGGGAGCGGTCAGCGTGACTTGCGGTACTTGCTTCCGGTCGGTGACTGCCTCCGCTGTGGCCGGGCCAACTGCTGGGGCCGTTGCCATCTCGGGCACTGTGTCCTCCAGGAACGGGATCAACGCTAGGCTCAGGGCCGGACGGGGAACTTTCCTGGCATGAGTTTTGGGTGGGGCTGGAATGGGTGCCGGGGCGGTGACGGGCGTGCTGTCGGCGGCTTTCTCTGGCAGGTCCTCAAGGGCCAGTGGAGCGGACACCGCTGCAAATGCTGGTGGCAGCGGTCCGAGCGGGGTGTCAGCGGCAGGTGCGGGCAGTGAGGGAGGCAGCATGGTGGGCAGGGGCAGGCCGGGCTCCTCAGCCTGGTCGGCCGGTCCCTGAGGGACATAGGGGCGTGGGTCGCTTACCCACTCCTCCAAGGTTGCCTCCACTTCTCGAGCCCGAATGGCTGCAGCCAGCTCCACCATCTTGGCCATCCATCGCTCAAGGATAAAGCGCGCCTGTGCCTGGATCCGGCGGCACATGCTCTCTGTCTGGGTTTCTACCCAGGCCGCTGTTCCAGGCACGGGCCCCTGATCTCCGGGCTTGCCAGACGGGTCGGCCATGTTGCTCTGATAGTGTCCAGGAACAAGGTACAAGAAGGGTGGCAAAGTCCTGGAGTCCCTGCCCTTTATCAGCTCGGTCACATGCTGTAGATTCTTCACCCGAAACCCCCTTGGTCTTTTGCCGGCACTTCTTTATCAGGCCTGCTAGTTTGTTTTGCGACTTCCGGCCTCGCTTTCTGACTGCGCTCCCAGGGGGCGGGGCTTCGGCTTTCGCGCCCTTTTCTCGAGGAAGAAGACGCTGGGCTGTAGTTTTCGCGCCCAAAATGGCGGCAAGATGGCGACTTCTGAAAATTTAGCAACAGATCACCGCTGACTGTCCAACACAAGGCGCACTTCCACAAGGTAAGTGGATGGGTAAGTATCCTGTTCGCGACGCCAAGTTTCGGGGTGTGCCGACCCCGTGCCAGCAGCCGGCGCTGCTCGGATCCGGACCTTCTATGGGGGTGGCTCAAAGGTCTCGGGACCCGGGGGGCCTTGCGGACACGCCGAATAAAAAGGGGATTGTAGATGTATGGGCTAGGCTGCAGTAAGTTCGTGACGCCACCCACGGTGTGGGGTGAGGTGGGACACCACCACTGCTGTTATGGGGCACCCGGGGGAGATGTTGTGCAGCAAGTTGTTAACCCCTCCATGGGCAGGGATGGTGGCCCCAGGACCCGGTGTCTGAGTGCAGGGGATGGCGACCGCAGGGGGTGCTAGTGTACTCACTGTTAGTAAAACACACAAGTCTCTGGTAAACCAAGGTGATGGTGGCCGGTGCCGCAGCCGGTTGCGCTCTGGTCCCCCACCCGGCTGGTGGTCTCTGTCCTTTTCCTGCACTGCTTTGTGTAAGGTGGACTTTCCTAGTGTGAAACTCAGGAGTCCGCACCCAGCTGGATGTGGCCTAAGGAGCCGTGCCCACAGACGCTGGCCCATGGGATCTATGGGCCTGCTGTTGTCTTCTATGAGGGACTTTGGGTGGGACAGGACCTCTAGTCCTGGCCTCAATTGGTTAATTAACCAGTGCCACTTGATTCTGGTCCTGGCTTCAGGGTCCGAGTACCCCCCTTTGTGCTCCGGTTTCCGGGTTGGTTTCCCGGGTCGGTACCGGCAGGCTACAACCCTGTCCCAGTCCACCTCGGTTCCACCGAGCTGTCTTCCCATCTCCTGCTGATGGAGACCACCGTCTGCCTCCTAGCCAGTGGCACCAGGGCTCCTACCCTGGTACCGTTGAACTTGAACTTCTCTGCTGGAGCTACCCCTAGCTCCAGCCCACACTCCTCTCCAAACTGAACTTCAACACAAAACTCCTCTCAACTCTCTGTTTTCCCGCCACGGGCTGTCTAGACCCCTGGGTGGGCGTGTCCCAACTGCCTGGTCACACCCACTGGTGTGTCTATCTGTCCCTAAGGGGGGGGTGACTAGGGTTTTTAGTTGGCTGTATGTTTCCTAGTGAGGGAACGGTGTAATGCGGGGGCCTAACTGTGACTACCTGGTTTTGCCAGGGCGTCACAATTGTATAAAAATATTCTTATATTCTTAATCATTGTTTTTATCCAGTCTAAGCCAGGAGTTAGGCCATGGACCGTTTTCAAAACAAAAATAAAAATTACTAGTGATGAGCGAGTGTAATCGCTACTCTACTCGCATTAATAGTACAGTATTCTGGGTATTCATTATATTGCGAGTTTTTGTGTATTTACCTCGCTATATTTGGATGTCCTTCCAGCCTTGTTGGCGCCTGATTTTCAGCCACTAAACATGCTGGGCTTCTTAACCAATCACAGTAATGCCGCAGCCATCTTAGTTGTGGGAGTACTGTGAATAGCTGGCCGCACAGTGTCATAGGGTCTATAAAAGCCCATCAGTCGCCATTTTTGCACATTGTATCCGGAGCCAGTGTTGTATGAATATAGGGATAGAGCGAGCAGCTCCTAGGGACAATGTAAGCCTATTACTAACACAAAAATCCCTTTTCAGGGATGCCTTCAATGTATAATAGGTCAGAGTACTGTACGGAGGAACATATTTTGGAGCAGGGACAGAGTTTATAGCAGCTTGTCACTAACTCCATAGTACTGTCCAGAACACAATAGCTATTTTAATAGCTGAAACCACTGAACAAGGTCACAGGAAGGAGGGAGAAATTGTGAATTAGGTTGAATTGGGACCCTTTTCAACAATATTTAGGGGTTCACAGCTTGACTTGTGCTGTCTTTCCAGATCAGCCACATTAATATGTTGCTAGTGGCCTTTACAAATAGTTACCAAGCAGTACTCTAGCATTTACTGCTGTCTGATACACTAAATGCACCATTTTTGCTTGCACAATATTTTTCCACAATATTTTTGAAGTCAAAGTTTGCTTGGCTTGGGCCATCAACATCTGCAAATATGTCACGAAAACCCAATATGACAAAAAATCCAGTTGTTAAAGGACAGGGATATGGATGTGGGCGTGGTGTTGTCATTGGTAGGTGATGAGGCACTGAGTGTGTCATGGCAGAAGATGCTTGATGCATTCACTATCTCCTTTGCCAAATTTCCCTGTCTGGAATGTAAACGTGTGTGGAAGCCAGAAGAGCAAGAGCAGAATCTGTCTTGGATGGCAGACAACAAGGTCTCTTCGCATTTCTCAAGCAGCAACAATTCATCCACGACCACAAAATCTACTGTGGATACACAGACGTCTAGTCTATCCAATCCTCAACCTAGTCCTCCTTCCTCCCTCCATCATCAGTCACAGGACACCTATGAGTCCAAGCTTGGCCACTCTGAGGATCTGTTTTGAACTTATCCTTTGGTTGGCTCTGAACTCTCACTGTGCAGCATTGAAGAGGGACGTGAGGCGGAGACGTGTGTTTATGTTCAACTATTTGAGGACCTACAGCCAGAAAAAAGCCACTTTGAGGAACCTAATTTACTGTCTCCAGATGTGGAGGCTTATGATGATGAGACACAGTTGCCATCAGGTCAGCCTACAATCTCAAGTGGGAAGAAGGAGGAGATGGAAAATGAGGTGGTCAATGATGAGTCCACTGATTCAACCTGGACCGTGACATGCATAGCCAGCACAGCAACACAGAGGAAGATAAATATGTAGCACCAACACAGGTACAAAAGGGTAGTGGTTTGCCCAGAGTGAGAACTGGGTCAACTGTGCTGAAGAGCACCCCCACTGTGGCCCAAGTCAGGGCAAGGGATGGTGTCGGGGGTTTTTTTGTTCTAATAAAAAAAGTATTACTTTCCAATAATGGAATTCGTAATAGGGGTGTCTATTAGACGCCCACCCATTACTACTATCAGGACTTGATGCCAGCTGGCAATTCACTGCTGGCATCAACCCCATTTATTACCCCGTTTGCCACCGTAACAGGAAGAGCCGGGCCTCGTGCCAGAATTGGCACATCTATGGGATGCACCACTTCTGGGGTGGCTGTGGGCTGCTATTGTTAGGCTGTAAAGGGCCAAATAACCATGGCCCTTCCCACCATAATAACATCAGCCCCCAGTTGTCTGCTGTTCCTTGGCTGGTTATAGAGAAATGGGGGGACCCCATGCCATTTTTTTTTTAATTATAAATGTGTGGGATCCCCTCTATTTTAAATAACCCACCAAGGTACAGCAGATATCTGAGGGTTGCAGCCTGCAGCTGCTGCTGTTCCTGTGCTGTATATAAAAAATGTGGGGAGATTCCACGTAATTTTTTTACCAATTTTTTTTTTGGCGCAATGAGTTGTATTTTTAAAAGAAACCATGAGTTTTACTATATAGTGTACTGGAAAACGGCAAAAAAATCCAAATGTGAGAAAAACTGCAAAAAAATGTTATTTCACGATTGTTTTTGGGATATTTTATTCACCATGTTTACTTTATGGTAAAACTGATGTGTCGATGGGATGACTACCAATAATACCATTAAAAACGTCACCTCAGAAACCAAAAATAATCCATTACTGAACTTCTTGCATAAAGTAAACCAATACATGTTTGGATCCAGTAAAGGTGAGTGAGAGGTACCGGGCACAGTTGCTCCACGTGTACACAAGCGCCACAATCCTAGTAGAAAGACCGCAAGCCTGGGTGCGGGTCCTGGAGGTAAAGACCATACGAGATCCAGAGAAAAGCAAGAAAGGTCGCACTCCAAGGCTCAGGATAGAGGAAGACTTTAATCCATAATCAAGTCAGGGATACATGTGGTGGGGGAGGGTGAGGACGTACAACGCCAGACGACGGCAGGCCGTTTTGCAAACAGATTGCTTCTACGGGTCCGGTGAGTTCAGGGACGTGGCTGCCGCCCCTTTTAAACCAAGTGGGGCAGGTGCAACGTCACTGAGTGCATAAAAAATGTTTA
The DNA here is from genome assembly GCF_048569485.1 of Anomaloglossus baeobatrachus. Classification (NCBI taxonomy): domain Eukaryota; kingdom Metazoa; phylum Chordata; class Amphibia; order Anura; family Aromobatidae; genus Anomaloglossus; species Anomaloglossus baeobatrachus. Next base: position 213,693,426 of record NC_134357.1, on the reverse strand, counting down.
AAATCAATGTCAACAGTTGCAACTTATATTAACACTAGAACTACTGGACTCGTGACACCTATATAGAAATACATAGTGCAAAGTAGTCAAAATGACTACTTTAGTAGTTCTAGTGTTAAAGCTGGCATAGGAAAATATAGAAATGCAAAATAGCATAAATACATATAAAAGCATATGCATTTATGCTATTTTGCATTTCTATATTTTCCTATGCCAGCTTTAATATAAGTTGCAACTGTTGACATTGATTTTAAACGTTTTTTATGCACTCAGTGACGTTGCACCTGCCCCACTTGGTTTAAAAGGGGCGGCGGCCACGTCCCTGAACTCACCGGACCCCTAGAAGCAATCTGTTTGCAAAACGGCCTGCCGTCGTCTGGCGTTGTACGTCCTCACCCTCCCCCACCACATGTATCCCTGACTTGATTATGGATTAAAGTCTTCCTCTATCCTGAGCCTTGGAGTGCGACCTTTCTTGCCTTTCTCTGGATCTCATATGGTCTTCACCTCCAGGACCCGCACCCAGGCTTGCGGTCTTTCTACCAGTATTGTGGCGCTTGTGTACACGTGGAGCAACTGTGCCCGGTACCCCTCACTCACCTTTACTGGATCTGGACTTATGCTTTTACCGTGAGTGCACGTTTTTTTCTTTCACTGATTACAAGCTGTTCATTCCCACACAATGACTGAGACTTTAATGGATACGTCTGAAGTGAGTGTTCTCGCTGGGAGGGAGGACGCAGCAACGTTCTTCACCAGTTGCAACGACAAAGCTGACATGGAAATCATGGGTACAAAAAGTTTGGAACAAAAAATTTTCAGCCTTGCTTAAAGAGAAATCAGCCTATTTTGGACTGTGCAATCGCTTAAGTCATATTATGATAGTCAACGGGTCCCACGGGGTTTGCGCATTATAAAAAATATATCATTTTATCAAGATGATCTAATGTTTAAAAAAGAGTGGGAAACCGCACAACACGATTGTTCCATGCGTTTCCTCAGCATAGTATTGAAAAAGAATGAGGAAGGAGCAGTCTAAAATCACCATTGAACTGTTAAAATTGAGGAAAGAAATGGAGAGTCGTGTCTCAAAAGAGGCCTGGCAGGCTCTGATACAGAAGTTAGATAAAAAACCTCTTCCTCTCTAAACTATGATAAAGGAGAACAAGAAAGATAAATTTATTAGAGACAAACTTGATTACGAGAATAATCAAGTGTTTTCTTGGAAAAAAACTTTTACATCTAATAACAGAAGATTCCATCAAAAGCATCAGAAAAGAAATACTAACAGAGCAAAAAAAAAAACGCATGGACGACAGACTCTGATTCAAGCGGAGCAGAAGATGTCGTACCTAAAAAGATAACACAACCACCTATTGACCTGCAAGCTTCAATATCCAGTAACCTCCTTTTAGGAAATCCACCAGGAGAGGAGGTAGACGGAAACATAGGAGAAAAACCTGCTCCGGGCAAACGCAAGCAGGTCTACTGGAGGGACTAACATCCCTGAATATTGCGTCCGAATCACCTGATTCTGTTGCTTCATTCTGTATGCCTGATGTTAATGTCTCTTACCCTTTATCTATTGATAATATTCCATCTATTCCCCCTAATGGTGATATTACATGCTTATGTAAAATATACAATCTAACTTCATTGGCTCTATGGGGTGCTTCACACACAGCGAGCTCGCTGCCGAGATCGCTGCTGAGTCATGGTTTTTGTGACGCAGCAGTGACCTCATTAGCAATCTCGCTGTGTGTGACACTGAGCAGCGATCTGGCCCCTGCTGCGAGATCGCTGCTCGTTACACACAGCCCTGGTTCGTTTTCTTCAAAGGCGCTCTCCCACTGTGACACACAGATCGCTGTGTGTGACAGCGAGAGAGCGACAAATGAAGCGAGCAGGGAGCAGGAGCCGGCGTCTGGCAGCTGCGGTAAGCTGTAACCAAGATAAACATTGGGTAACCAAGGTGGTTACCCGATATTTACCTTAGTTACCAGCCTCCGCCGCTCTCACGCTGCCTGTGCTGCCGGCTCCGGCTCTCTGCACATGTAGCTGCTGTACACATCGGGTTAATTAACCCGATGTGTCCTGTAGCTAGGAGAGCAAGGAGCCAGCGCTAAGCAGTGTGCGTGGCTCCCTGCTCTCTGCACATGTAGCTGCATTACACATCGGGTTAATTAACCCGATGTGTACTGTAGCTAGGAGAGCAAGGAGCCAGCGCTAAGCTAAGCGGTGTGCGCTGGTAACTAATGTAAACATCGGGTAACCATACCCGATGTTTACCTTAGTTACCAGTGTCCGCAGCTTCCAGACGCCGGCTCCGTGCAAGCGCAGCGTCGCTTGCACGTCGCTGCTGGCTGGGGGCTGGTCACTGGTCGCTGGTGAGATCTGCCTGTTTGACAGCTCACCAGCGACCATGTAGCGATGCAGCAGCGATCCTGACCAGGTCAGATCGCTGGTCGGATCGCTGCTGCATCGCTAAAGTGTGAAGGTACCCTAACTCCTGATATGCTATCTGTCTTAGAGAAAGGCCTTAACTATTGCGTACCTGAAGCGTTTAATCTGACAGACTTCCAGATAGACCTTATTAAAGGCTGTAGAAAGCTCCATCTAAAAAAAATACTATAAATACAAAAAAATCGGTCAAAAATCCTCCGGTATAGGCAGGGCTGTATTTTGGCTTCATGCTGCCCTAGGCACTTTAAGTGGTCATGCCCCTTAGTGACAACGTAAAACTGAGTTTTCGCACATGACATCTGTTTAAGGCAGATCTACTCTGTAAAACACTTTAAAAAGTATCAATGAGAAATGAAGGGCACTAACCCCCCCAATGGGGATCACCACAGGCACATCAAAACATAGCATGAGTATAAAATATTCCCACCACACCATAACCACTTATATACCGTGACTATCACACTGCCCCTAATAAACTAAAACACCACACTGCCCTCACTTATAAACTATACCCACCACACCTTCCTCGATTATGAAATATAATCTGTACATTGTGAGGAGGGAGCAGCATGATGTGAGGACAATGTCCCATGCATGCTGCCCCCTCCTCACAGTGTCCCATGCATGCTGCTCTCTCCTCACAGTGTCCCATGCATGCTTCCCCCTCCTCTCAGTGTCCCATGCATGCTGCTCCCTCTTCACAGTGTACCATGCATGCTTCCCCCTCCTCACAATGTCCCATGCATGCTGCCCCCTCCTTACAATGTTCCATGCATTCTGCCCCCTCCTCACAATGTCCCATGCATGCTGCCCCCTCCTCACAATGTCCCATGCATGCTGCCACCTCCTCACAATGTCCCATGCATGCTGCCCCCTCCTCACAATATCCCATGCATGCTGCCCCCTCCTCACAGTATCCCATGCATGCTGCTCCCTCCTCACAGTGTCCCATGCATGCTGCCCCCTCCTCACAATGTCCCATGCATGCTGCCCCCTCCTCACAATGTCCCATGCATGCTGCTCCCTCCTCACAATGTCTCATGCATGCTGCTCCCTCCTCACAATGTCCCATGCATGCTGCCCCTCCTCACAGTGTCCCATGCATGCTGCCCCCTTTTCACAATGTCCCATGCATGCTGCTCCCTCTTCACAGTGTACCATGCATGCTGCCTCCTCCTCACAATGTCCCATGCATGCTGCCCCCTCCTCACAATGTCCCATGCATGCTGCTTCCTCCTCACAATGTCTCATGCATTCTGCTCCCTCCTCACAATGTCCCATGCATGCTGCCCCTCCTCACAGTGTCCCATGCATGCTGCCCCCTCCTCACAATGGCCCAAGCATGCTGCTCCCTCTTCACAGTGTACCATGCATGCTGCCCCCTCCTCACAATGTCCCATGCATGCTGCCCCCTCCACACAATGTCCCATGCATGCTGCCCCCTCCTCACAATGTCCCATGCATGCTGCCTACTCCTCACAATGTTCCATGCATGCTGCCCCCTCCTCACAGTATCCCATGCATGCTGCCCCCTCCTCACAGTATCCCATGCATGCTGCCCCCTCCTCACAGTATCCCGTGCATGCTGCCCCCTCCTCACAGTGTCCCATGCATGCTGCCCCCTCCTCACTGTGTCCCATGCATGCTGCCCCCTCCTCACAGTGTCCCATGCATGCTGCCTACTCCTCACAGTGTCCCATGCATGCTGCCCCCTCATCACAGTGTCCCATGCATGCTGCCCCCTCCTCACAATGTCCCATGCATGCTGCTCCCTCCTCACAGTGTCCCATGCATGCTGCTCCTTCCTCACAGTGTCCCATGCATGCTGCTCCATCCTCACAATGTCCCATGCATGCTTTCCCTCTCCATGAGCTCCTAATGCTGCCTTCCTCTTTTCCATAATGACACCTCCATTTTGCCCCACTCATGCTAAGACCACCACACTAGCGCTTATGCTGAGACACCCCCCCACATACACTACCCCACTCTTGATATTGACTCCCCTACATTGCTCCACTCCATACTGAGCCCACACATGCTGCCCCTTCTCCATAAGGAGCTCCCAATGCTGCCACCCTCTCATGCTGAGTCCTTACACTCCCCCCACCCAATCGATTTTGTCATTGCATTATCCCTCAACCCTTGTCCCCTGTCTCTAGCATTAGCCCCTATCTCCCACTCCCCCAGCAGCAGCTTCTCTCCCCGAGCCTCCAGCAGCAGCCTCTCCCCCAGCATCAGCCTCTCTCCCACCAGCCTCCCCCAGCATCAGCCTCTCTCCCACCAGCCTCAGCCTCTCTTCCCTCAGCATCAGCCTCTGTCCCCCAGCATCAGCCTCTCTCCCCCCAGTCTCTGCCAGCATCAGCCTAACTGCCCAGTCTCCACCAGCATCAGCCTCTCCTCCAGCCAGCCTCCTCCAGCACCAGCCTCTCTCCCACCAGCCTCCGCCAGCATCAGCCTCTCTCCTGCCAGCTTCCCCCAGCATCAGCCTCTCTCCCGCCAGCTTCCCCCAGCATCAGCCTCTCCCGCCAGCTTCCCCCAGCATCAGCCTCTCTCCCGCCAGCTTCCCCCAGCATCAGCCTCTCTCCCGCCAGCTTCCCCCAGCATCAGCCTCTCTCCCGCCAACTTCCCTCAGCATCAGCCTCTCTCCCGCCAACTTCCCTCAGCATCAGTCTCTCTCCCGCCAGCCTCGCCCAGCATCAGCCTCTCTCCAGCCAGCCTCCGCCAGCATCAGCCTCTCTCCCCTCAGCCTCCGCCAGCATCAGCCTCTCTCCCCCCAGCCTCCGCCAGCATCAGCCTCTCTCCCCCCAGCCTCCACCAGCATCAGCCTCTCTCCCCCCAGCCTCCGCCAGCATCAGCCTCTCTCCCCCAGCCTCCGCCAGCATCAGCCTCTTTCCCCCCCAGCCTCCGCCAGCATCAGCCTCTCTCCCCCAGCCTCAGCCTCTCTCCCCCAGCCTCTTCAAGCCTCAGCTTCTCTCCCCCAGCCTCTGCCTCCCTCCAGCTTCCCCCCAGTATCAGTTTCAGCCTCCCTCCAGCCTCCCCTCAGTATCAGCCTCAGCCTTTCTCCAGCCTCCCCCCAGTATCAGCCTCAGCCTCCCTCCAGCCTCCCCCCAGTATCAGCTTCTGCCTGCCTCCAGCCTCCCCCCAGTATCAGACTCTGCCTCCCCCCAGTATCAGCCTCTGCCTCCCTCCAGCTTCCCCCCAGTATCAGCCGCAGCCTCCCTCCAGCCTCCCTTCATAATCAGCCTCAGCCTCCCTCCAGCCTCCCCCCAGTATCAGCCTCTGTCTCCAACCTCCCCCCAGTATCAGCCTCTGCCTCCCTCTAGCCTCCCCCCAGTATCAGCCTCTGCCTCCCTCCAGCCTCACCCCAGTATCAGCCTCTGCCTCCCTCCAGCCTCCCCCCCAGTATCAGCCTCTGCCTGCCTCCAGCCTCCCCCAGTATCAGCCTCTGCCTCCCTCCAGCCTCCACCAGCATCAGCCTCTCTCCCCCCAACCTCCGCCAGCATCAGCCTCTCTCCCCTTAACCTCCGCCAGCATCAGTCTCTCTCCCCCCAGCCTCCACCAGCATCAGCCTCTCTCCCCCCAGCCTCCGCCAGCATCATCCTCTCTCCCCCAGCCTCTGCCAGCATCAGCTTCTCTCCCCCCAGCCTCAGCCTCTCTCCCCCAGCCTCCCCAAGCCTCAGCCTCTCTCCCCCAGCCTCCCCAAGCCTCAGCCTCCCTCCAGCCTCCCCTCAGTATCAGCCTCAGCCTTTCTCCAGCCTCCCCCCCAAGATGAGCCTCAGCCTCCCTCCAGCCTCCCCCCAGTATCAGGTTCTGCCTGCCTCCAGCTTCCCCCCAGTATCAGTTTCAGCCTCCCTCCAGCCTCCCCTCAGTATCAGCCTCAGCCTTTCTCCAGCCTCCCCCCAGTATCAGCCTCAGCCTCCCTCCAGCCTCCCCCCAGTATCAGCCTCTGCCTGCCTCCAGCCTCCCCCCAGTATCAGCTTCTGCTTTCGTCCAGCCTCCCCCCAGTATCAGCCTCTGCCTGCCTCCAGCCTCCCCCTAGTATCAGCCTCTGCCTCCCTCCAGCCTCCCCCAGTATCAGCCTCTGCCTGCCTCTAGCCTCCCCCCAGTATCAGCCTCTGCCTCCCTCCAGCCTCCCCCCAGTATCAGCCTCTGCCTGCCTCCAGCCTCCCCCCATTATCAGCCTCTGCCTGCCTCCAGCCTCCCCCCAGTATCAGCCTCTGCCTGCCTCCAGCCTCCCCCCAGTATCAGCCTCTGCCTCCCTCCAGCCTCCCCCAGTATCAGCCTCTGCCTCCCTCCAGCTTCCGCCAGCATCAGCCTCTCTCCCCCAACCTCCGCCAGCATCAGCCTCTCTCCCCCCAGCCTCTGCCAGCATCAGCGTCTCTCCCCCAGCCTCTGCCTCCCTCCAGCTTCCCCCCAGTATCAGCCCCAGCCTCCCTCCAGCCTCCCCTCAGTATCAGCCTCAGCCTCCCTCCAGCCTCCCCCCCAGTATCAACCTTAGCCTCCCTCCAGCCTCCCCCCAGTATCAGCCTCTGCCTGCCTCCAGCCTCCCCCCAGTATCAGCTTCTGCTTTCGTCCAGCCTCCCCCCAGTATCAGCCTCTACCTCCCTCCAGCTTCCCCCCAGTATCAGCCTCAGCCTCCCTCCAGCCTCTCCTCATAATCAGCCTCAGCCGCCCTCCAGCCTCCCCCCAGTATCAGCCTCTGCCTGCCTCCCACCTCCCCCCAGTATTAGCCTCTGCCTCCCTCCAACCTCCCCCCAGTATCAGCCTCTGCCTCCCTCCAGCCTCCCCCCAGTATCAGCCTCTGTCTCCCTCCAGCCTCCGCCAGCATCAGCCTCTCTCCCCCCAACCTCCGCCAGCATCAGCCTCTCTCGCCCCAGCCTCCGCCAGCATCAGCCTCTCTCCCCCCAGCCTCTGCCAGCATCAGCCTCTCTCCCCCAGCCTCAGCCTCTCTCCCAGCCTCCCCAAGCCTCAGCCTCTCTCCCCTAGCCTCCCCAAGCCTCAGCCTCTCTCCCCCAGCCTCCCCAAGCCTCAGCTTATGCCTCCCCCTAGCCTCAGCCTCCCCCCAGTATCAGCCCCAGCCTCCCCCCAGTATCAGCCTCTGCCTGCCTCCAGCCTCCCCCCAGTGTCAGCCTCTGCCTGCCTTCAGCCTCCCCCCAGTATCAGCCTCTGCCTGCCTCCAGCCTTTCCCAGTATCAGCCTCTGCCTGCCTCCAGCCTCCCCCCCAGTATCAGCCTCTGCCTGCCTTTAGCCTCCCCCTAGTATCAGCCTCTGCCTCCCTCCAGCCTCCCCCCAGTATCAGCCTCTGCCTCCCTCCAGCCTCCCCCCAGTATCAGCCTCTGCCTCCCTCCAGCCTCCCCCCAGTATCAGCCTCTGCCTGCCTCCAGCCTCCCCCCAGTATCAGCCTCTGCCTGCCTCCAGCCTCCCCCAGTATCAGCCTCTGCCTGCCTCCAGCCTCCCCCAGTATCAGCCTCTGCGTCCCCCCAGTATCAGCCTCTGCCTGCCTCCAGCCTCCCCCAGTATCAGCCTCTGCCTCCCTCCAGCCTCCCCCCAGTATCAGCCTCTGCCTGCCTCCAGCCTCCCCCAGTATCAGCCTCTGCCTCCCTCCAGCCTACCCCCATTATCAGCCTCTGCCTGCCTCCAGCCTCCCCCCAGTATCAGCCTCTGCCTCCCTCCAGCTTCCCCTTAGTATCAGCCTCTGCCTCCCTCCAGCCTCCCCCCACTATCAGCGTCTGCCTCCCTCCAGCCTCCTCCCAGTATCAGCCTCTGCCTCCCTCCAGCCTCCCCCCAGTATCAGCCTCTGCCTCTCCCCAGCCTCCCCCAGTATCAGCCTCTGCCTCCCTCCAGCCTCCGCCAGCATCAGCCTCTCTCCCCCCAACCTCCGCCAGCATCAGCCTCTCTCCCCCCAGCCTCCGCCAGCATCAGCCTCTCTCCCCCCAGCCTCCGCCAGCATCAGCCTCTCTCCCCCCAGCCTCTGCCAGCATCAGCCTCTCTCCCCCCAGCCTCAGCTTCTCTCCCCCAGCCTCTCCAAGCCTCAGCCTCTCTCCCCCAGCCTCCCCAAGCCTCACCCTCTCTCCCCCAGCCTCCCCAAGCCTCAGCCTCTGCCTCCCCCAGCCTCAGCCTCCCCCCAGTATCAGCCTCAGCCTCCCTCCAGCCTCCCCTCAGTATCAGCCTCAGCCTCCCTCCAGCCTTCCCCCAGTATCAGCCTCTGCCTGCCTCCAGCCTCCCCCCAGTATCAGCCTCTGCCTGCCTCCAGCCTTTCCCCAGTATCAGCCTCTGCCTGCCTCCAGCCTCCCCCAGTATCAGCCTCTGCCTCCCTCCAGCCTCCCCCAGTATCAGCCTCTGCCTCCCTCCAGTCTCCCCCCCAGTATCAGCCTCTGCCTTCCTCCAGCCTCCCCCCAGTATCAGCCTCTGCCTCCCTCCAGCCTCCCCCCAGTATCAGCCTCTGCCTTCCTCCAGCCTCCCTCCAGTATCAGCCTCTGCCTGTCTCCAGCCTCCCCCCAGTATCACCCTCTGCCTCCCTCCAGCCTCCCCCCAGTATCAGCCTCTGCCTGCCTCCAGCCTCCCCCCACTATCAGCCTCTGCCTCCCTCCAGCTTCCCCCCATTATCAGCCTCTGCCTCTCTCCAGCCTCCCCCCCACTATCAGCCTCTGCATACCACCCGTCTACTATCCTCACATTGCAGCCTCTACCTCTGCCTGTCCCTTGTCCACTATACTCACTTCACAGCACTGGAACTCTACCAGCAGTTACCTGCTCTTGTGACTCCTGCCTCCTCTTGCTGCTGCCGCTCCTCCTATGGCCTCCGTTATCCTCCTGCTGCTGCTGGCTCCGGTGAGTGTTCTGTCCTCCGCGGCATCTGCAGCATTGGTTGCCACAGCACGGAGCTGATTGGCGCGCCTCTGTCCCCGGAAGTGCAGGCGCCGGCACTTCCGGGGTCAATCAGTTCCTTGTGCCCGGCGGCGCCCACAGTTTATCTGTATTCGCGTCTTAAAGACGCAGATACAGATAAATGGAAGTGCATCTCTCACCCCCACACACGGATTCAATAGACTGTCCGGAGGGGGAGAAGATGTAAAAAAATAAATAAAAAAAAACATTTTTATCCCTTTTTTTTTTTTTTTGCAGCCAGAAAGTGCCGCCCCTCCCCCCCGCAACGTGGCGCCCCAGGCACGGTACCATGGGTGCCTAATGGTAAATAAGGCCCTGGGTATAGGAGAATCCCAGGGCACAATAGGTCCTTTAGGCTTTTTTGGAACTTGCGGTGATACCACTCTTCTTAACAAAGATGCTTCTTTGCTACTTAGTCTGGCAGACCCGAACTATATTGAACCTTGTTTTGATAGCACTAACTTAACTACAACCAACCCTATACATGATGCTTTTTTTAAAAAGGGAATTAAATCTACCTTCTGCCCTCCTCTTACCCCTGGGAATAGTATTGATCTATTCCAAGGGGTAGTTCTAAAAGATATACAGGCTGTCATGGTTCGCCTCCCTGTCCACATGGCTAGGGGGCGGAGCCTTCTCTCAAGCCTCACTTCCAGACCCTGGATGCTTTAAAAGCTGGCATTTCCAGTGAACCAGTGCCGGCTATAAGCTTAGCACTGCTTTGCCTGTGATTGCTGGTCCTGTGAATGATATCCTGATCTGCCTGTTCCTGTGCCCCCGTGCCCTTGTCTGTGTTCCATCCCCTGGTCATCCCTCCTGTCCTCTGTCCCCTCTCCTATTTCCCCACTCAGTTGCTTCCTCCGGTACTGACCTTGGCCTGACTTTGACTCCGCTTTTGCTCGTTCCTCCAGTCCTGCTTCTGCCCGTACGGTGTTTGACCCAGCCTGCCTGACTATTCCTTGCATGCTCTGCAGCTCTGTTTCTCAGCTGTGCTTTGAGGTAATGCATGAGAACGCTGTGAATTCACTTCCTGGTTCTCATTGCTCTGTGTAGTGTATTATGCTACAGAGCTCTGGCTCCCCCTGGTGGCAGCATTACACAGGCACTTAAATATCCTTCCCTGACCCAGAATCTTACTGTTAAGGAAACCGCTGCGTTAAAAATCCTGCAATCCCAGAAAAACATTATCATCCGTAGAGCGGACAAAGGGGGCACCACTTTTCTTCTGGAGAAAGAGGCATATATGCAAGAAGCACTAAGACAACTTGGTGACACTAATGTCTATAAGAAATTATCTAGTGACCCTTCTTGGGCCTATACTGTATAAATAAACGTAGAAGCTTTTTGCATAAGAGTGTATGTGCAGGGGTTATAACTAAAAAAAACTGCTGAAAAACTGCTTCCCCTGCACCCGAATAAGCCCCATTGGTACTACTTACCAAAGATCCACAAGAACAGTGTCTCCCCCCCCGGCCGCCCGATAATTTCTGGGATCGGTTCAGTGACGGAACCTCTGTCACACTATTTAGAGTGGCTCCTGAAACCTATGACTGAGTTAATTCCCTTGTATCTGAAAGATACGGGGGACTTTATCCATATGTTAGAGGACATCCAGTGGCCTGGAGGGTTTTCACCTTGCATCTTTAGACATTGAGAGTCTGTACACCCGCATCCCCCAGGATCTGGGTGTGCAGACTATCAAAAGAGTACTACTTCATTTCAATCAAGACCCCGCTCTGGTGGACTTCATTGCTGATGCTTTCAGCTTTGTTCTGCACCATTATGCGTTTAAGTTTGATGATCAATGGTACTTGCAATGCGGGGGTACCGCGTTGGGTACCCCCGCAGCTTGCATTTTTGCAAACCTTTTCTTATCTGCCGTTGAAGAAGACCTCATATACAGCATCAAGAATCCATACCTAAAACATATAAAGACATATGCTAGGTATGTTGATGATGTATTTTTGGTGTGGGACGGCTCTGAGCAAGAATTTTGTGATTTTGTTTTATACCTTAATAATACCAACCTCTATAATATGTTCTTCACCCATAGTTTTGGCAGCCAGGAACTTGACTTCCTGGATGTCAAACTTAAAATTGAGAATGGTGTAATCAATAGACAAATTTATAGAAAACCAACTGTGGTTAACACGTTGCTCCACTATAACAGAGCGCATCCGTCTCACACCAAAAAATCTCTTCCTGACGGGCAGTTTTTGCGCCTTAAAAAAGTGCACAACAACCTAGACAATTTTGTACGACAAGCCGTAGACCTTAAAATGCGTCTACTAGAGCGGGGGTACCCTATATCCGAAATTAATGCAGCCTATCAAAGAAACATGAATTATGATCAGTCATTAAAGAAACGCAAGAATACAAACAACTGCATTAACGAGAATAAAAAAACAGAAAGATGCGTTTTTAATTTTAAATTTAATTCCATGTACGATATAATAAAATCGAGTATTAGAAAACATTGGCATCTAATTAATAACGATAAGGACCTTAATGAGATAGCCTCTGAAGGTCCCTTGATATCATACAGGAGATGTAAAAATTTAAATGACGTTCTTGTTAATAATCGTTTTGTTACTCACAAAGAGAGAACTTGGCTGGATTGTAAAAAAACAAAGGGGAATTTCAAATGCGGTTAACTGTGCTTTTTGTGAATATCGTTGCACAGGTAGTGCTCTTAAGATTGGCAGTGAGATCATTAAAATTAATGATTTCATCACATGTAAATCCAACTATTTAGTATATGCTATATTCTGCCCTTGTCAACGGTTCTATATAGGGAAAACAATTCGACCCTTGTACATAAGGGTCATGCATGCATTTTAAATTCATCTCATCTGGAGTGGGGTCACCTCGTTTGATTAAACATATGCAGGACCATCATGTAGGAAATCCACGACTCCTAAGATTTGCGGGTGTTATTAAAGTTAACCCTTGCCCTACAGGAGGTGACACTCACCGCATGTTACTTCAAAGGGAGTCCAGATTGATTATGGATTTAAATGCTCTTGGCCCTTTAGGCCTAAATGATAGAAACGATTTGCCCGTCTTTCTGTAATTTCTGGCTGACTGATTTTTCTTCTCTTAAATACGCAATGGCTGGAATGTAACTAATATAACAATCGCTTTGATATAATATATATGAATAATATATTACTTGTTTTCTTACTTTAGCTATACCCTTGATATAATGTTTTATATGTATTTATGCTATTTTGCATTTCTATATTTTCCTATTCCAGCTTTAATATAAGTTGCAACTGTTGATATTGATTTTAAACGTTTTTTATGCACTCAGTGACGTTGCACCTGCCCCACTTGGTTTAAAAGGGGCGGCGGCCACGTCCCTGAACTCACCGGACGCGTAGAAGCAATCTGTTTGCGAAACGACCTGCCGTCGTCTGGCGTTGTATGTCCTCACCCTCCCCCACCACATGTATCCCTGACTTGATTATGGATTAAAGTCTTCCTCTATCCTGAGCCTTGGAGTGCGACCTTTCTTGCCTTTCTCTGGATCTCAATACATGTTTGGTGTCTATGAACTTGAACCGACCTGAGTCATCCAAGCGACACATCAGATATTTGCTGTACCTTGGCAGGTAATGAAAAATAGAGGGAATGCCACGCATTTATAATTTAAAAAAAAAAAATGGCATGGGGTCCCCCCATTTTTCTATAACCAGCCAAGGAACAGCAGACAACTGGGAGCTGATATTATTATGGTGGGAAGGCCCATGGTTATTTGGCCCTTTCCAGCCTAACAATAGCAGCCCGCAGCCGCCCCAGAAGTGGTGCATCCTATAGATGGGCCAATTCTGGCGCTGGACCCGGCTCTTCCTGATGCCCTGTTGCGGTGGCAAACGGGGTAATAAATGGGGTTGATGCCAGCAGTGAATTGCCAGCTGGCATCAAGTCCTGGTTTTAGTAATGGGTTGGCGTCTAGTAGACACCCCCATTACGAATTCCATTATTTGAAAGTAATACTTTTTTTATTAGAACAAAAAACCCCCCGACACCATCCCTCATTGACCAATTTATTAACAAAATTATTAAAATGCAAAAGGTCCGCCGTAATCCATTTAGATGTCCCCCGACGTTCTCCAAGGTGGACCCTGAAAAGACATAAAAATAGAAATTAGTTAAATAAACACAAAAGATGCCATCTTTTCCAATTTAATTCCCTGTGACATCCATAATCCAGGTCTGCCGCAATCCAAATCTGGGGTTGATCCCATACTCCCTGGCACATTCAATGGAGAACAAACCCACTGATTGTGAGAGCAGCCCCTCACTTGCACCTGTGACGTCATTGCCTCTGAAGGCGCGCACGCACACATTCACACACACTGCTGTGAGTGCTTCCCTTCGGTGACCTGGCACTCATAAGGTGAGCCCAGATCACCGCAGGGGCACACATACAGAAGTGTGTGTGAATGTGTGTGTGCACACCTGCTGCGGCAATGATGTCATAGGTGCTAGTGATTTCATTCACCTGACCTCGTGACGACAGTGCCGCGCGATTTCACTACCCGCGATCGGGTCTTGCAGCACTGACGTCACGAGGTCAGGTGAGTCCATTGTGAACTCACAAGACCTGACACCCGATGTCGCTGGCAAGCTGCTGTCGGCTTTTTCCCTCTTCGTCCTGTGGCGTCCCAGTGTCCTGGCAGGCTGCTGTGCTGGCCCGGTGTCCTGGGGCATGACGATATCGTCTGCTGCAGCTAATTGTTAAATCAGCTGTTCTCCAGTCCTAGTTGTGACCGCTCGCACTCCCACGGTCACAACTAGATCTGAAGAAGCGAGGGCGAATGCGCCGCCCTCTCAGGCACAAGAGTATAACAAGGTAATGTGGGCTTCAGAAACATGGCGCTGGAGATAAGCGCTATGCGCAGGCGCCAACTCTGACGCCTTTTTACTGAATAGAAGATTTAGCATAGAGCCAGGGAGAGGGAGGAATAGGCGGTGGGGGGGGGGCAGGAATCCATGCGCATAACCCGCCCGGATATTATCAGCAGAGATGCAACTATCAGTCAAAAAGATGATGAATTTTTAAACTTCACAAACTTGGATTTCAAAGCCTAAACATCTGAGCTGCCCACTAATGGTATGTATAGACTGTGCCTGATAGTGCCAGTACTGAACTGGCTTTACCTTATATACAAAAATTCTGATGTTTGGTTCCCTTTAATGTATTGTTACAATAATGTGTAGTTTTATGGAGCTACCACTAGATGTCACCCAACAGTAGGACACTAACACTAGGAATATTCATAGCTATACAGTTGAAGGCTAAATCTACCTGGTAAGGCCTCTGTCACACGTTCGTGCCTCCGGTACGTGTTTGACAGTTTTCTCACGTAGCGGAGACACGTACACACGTGGACCTATGTATTCCAAATGGTTTGGACACACGTAAGTATTTTGGAACGGAACGTGTGTCCATTCCATACTTACGTGTGTCCATGTGTTTCTCATGCCGACATGTCCGTTTTTCTCCTGCATCACGGGTGTCACATGGCCCGCACCCGTACCACACGGATGTAGTGTGGATGCGGTCCCGTGTGACACGCGCCGGAGAGAAGACATGTGTCTGTGAGAAAAAAACAAAACATTACTCACCTTCTCCAGCCCTCCTGTCTCTGCCACTGCTGTCACTTGCTGCCGACCGCTCCTCATTATGCACATTGCATATTCACTTCACTTTGGCCGGAAGCAGCAGCAGCGGGGAGTCGGCAGGGCTGGAGACCGAAGATCAGCACCACGGACAGCGACGCCAGAGACAAGTGAGCAGAAAGTTCCCGTTCTCTGTGTGTTATCACGGATAACACACGGAGAACACACGTAGGCAATAAAAACGGCTCACGGAGGACAAAACGCACCTCTGACACGAACGTGAAAAATGTGCGTGGTTTTTCGCGGATGTGTGACAGAGGCCTAACAGACAGTTGGGATTTTAAAATTAGCCTATAGGAGAAAAGCTAGTGCATAGGTAGGTAGAGAGACTGTTTCTGTGGAAACGTCAGTTAGGGCCCAGCCTGGGTCGGAGTAAGGCCTGAGGCCTGTGGAGCTGCAAAGTCACTGGCTATGTGGAACTTGTAAAAAGGAAAGTGCAGAAAAAGTTACAGTGGTGCGCAGATAGAGACGGTTGGAGTTAGTTAAGTTTGGGACACAAGACAGAGCTGGAGCAAGGGGACGAGAAAGAAACCAGAATGAGTGAAAGTGGGACACCTCTTATGATGGAGTAAAGAAGGAGACAAAGGAGAGAGGGAGCTACCAAGAGAGACACAATTTGGACCACACTACTGAGTCTGAGTCTGGCACAGGATCCTGCAGCTGGAGGCCTGAGAAAGTCTGAGGAAAGATTGTAGCTTGCTGGGGAGCAGTGTGGCAAACAGGGGTAAGCCTTATGGGTACCTTTATAGGACTGTGTTGTGGAGTAGTGTCCGAGGGCAATGTATCCAGAAGTTCATTTTGGTGGCGGCCCTGAACTACCTGTATGAGGTCATGGTGACCGGTCTCAAAGCCTGTAACAATACACACCTACCAGAGGTGAGAAAGACAGAAGGATGGAGCTAATGTATGGCTGTAAGATGAACTTTAACAAAGAAAACCTATTTAAGTTGCCTGGTTATCTTGGATGATTCCTTGTTGCTAAGGACGATGCCGGTGTTCAGGAGAGGACGACTATGATGGAGAAACCAGGTATTTCCCTGTGGGATGATCCCCAGCTCTCCTTATTTCCCTTACTGCTTGCTCCATGTACTCCCATGTTTTCTGTGACGACCGCGGCCGAGGTGCGCTTGGTGCCCTCCGGGCATGAGACCACGACTACTGCTGAGGCGCCCCCTGCCCGCCGTTACAGCATGTCTTCATTCTTAAAGTTAAAATGCTGGCCCACAGCCTGTGTGTTGCATGGGCCATACCTCCCTACTGTTTTAACGCCCTATGGGGAGAGGAGCAATTGATGGTATCTGCCTGAAAGGATTTTTAAGATTTCTATTTTTATATGTTTTGTAAACAAAGCAAACTGTAAAAAAATGCTCTGTCAAAGTCTTCATTTTCAACACACATAAATATCCTTCAAAACGAGAATAATGGCTTCTCTAAACATAGTCTAAAACCTTAAGAAATGTGGTACAAACCTAATGTTTTCGCTTAAATGTAAAGCCTTTAGAAAGTATAATGGTTACATTAAGATGGACCACACATGATCGATGGATCAAACATACCAGCTGGATAATCACCAAAATACACAGGATCCTGAAAAGTAGGTGCCATGGGATATGATGGCCAAACAGGAGCTACTGTTGGTTTGGGGTTTAGAGGCAGAGCCTAAAAATTATTGTTGTTTTGTTCAGCAATGCTCTATAGGTTATTTGACAGAAAACACAGATTATTCATCAGCTGTGGCATACCCACTTCTCCCACCACAGTGATCTGCTGCTCCATTGGTGGCAGCCCTTGTTCTTTCATCACCTTCTCCTACTTTTCTACATCTAGTAAAGAAGTGAATATGTCAGCAGAAATATCCAGGTGCTCTTCTCTCGGTACTTTGTTGACCGAGCTTGATAAATGGCTTGCTCCACAGAACCTGGAGATTGGGAAGGCCATACACAATTAGGGTACAAACCTTGTGGCGGCACTACGGCTGGGTGATATCACATATGCACTGCATGGATCAACCTGTATGTACTGCAATTTCTATGGCGTTATTGTGCCCTGGATAGGCTGCTGCAGAAGGGTCGGATGCTGTATGTGTGCCGCCCCTGCAGCAGTCGAACTGCTCAGATCCGGGATTGCTGTGGTTCGATGGTCTCCGGACCTGGGGGCTTGCGGCCACTCAAATTGTGACGCCCTGGGCAAGCCAGGGGTCACAGGTCATCACACCACCACACCCTACATCCCAGTTAGGAACATCAAAGCTACCAAAATCCTTGTTGCCTTCCTCCAGGGGCTGATGTTCACACCAGGGAGTGGGCCAGGCGGTTGGCTCCGCCCACCGAGGAGTACACAGCCCTGGAGGCGGGAAGAGCCAGGGAGTTGAAGCCAGACTAGAGTCTGAGGAGGAGTCCAGCTAGGGACAGAAAGGAGTAAACAAGCAGTCAAGTGAGGGAAGTGAAAGTGAGAGGAGCTAAGTGAAAGTGAAGTGGTAGTGGAGCAAAGAAGAAAAGGAACAAAAGTGTACGTAGAAAGGCCTGAAGTGAGTCCAGCTAAGTGCAGGACAGGTCAGCAAGGTCAGCAACAGCGGTGATTGTCCGGAGGGGGACTGCTCGGAGGTTGCTGGAAGGACCGCGTATGGGTAGTGGCCCGGCGGTCTGGAGCAGCATACAAAGGACAGTCAGCACCAAGGCAGGGGCCTCTCGGACCCCGGCAAGGCTAGGAGTCGCCATCATTTGCCGAATCCGTTAGTGAAGGGGACGTCGATCCCCCAACAACCAAGTCCCGATTGAAGACAACAGTCCGACCATTAGTGAGGAACACCGCCACCGCCAGGGCACCAGCTCCTCAGGGCCAGCGTCTGCGGGCAAAGCAGGGCTCCTCCGGCCCATATCCAAGCCGGGGAGCGGGTTACCGGTGGGAACCCATCGCTACCAACTTAGAAACATCAGGTGCAGGTCAGAGGGACATCACCGTTACCTGCTGGGAGAGCAAGTGCAGCCGTCCGTGGGAACCGTCTTTCCAGCCGTGTGGTTTACCGTAAAACTGTGTCAACGTCTCAGGCTGAGTGAGTACCACAGTGCCGCAAGGCACAGCGCTGCCCCCGCGTCCCTGCGCCCACCAGGCCCTGCACCCTTCCACACCATCACTGGGCCCCGGGATCACCAACCCCTACCCACGGAGGGGCAACACAACACCTGGCTGCTCCGCATCACCACTCCCGGGATCCCCATATTGAGCAGCGGTGGTGCTACAAATCACCACAACCGTGGGTGGCGTCACGGACAATAAACCATCCCCACACCCAAAATCCCCTTTTCACTCACGGGCGAGGAGTGCCGCTCGAGAAAACCCCCGGGATCCGGCCCACCGCTCGAGCCACCACTGAGCAGCAGCAGCCGGACCCGAGCAGAGGGGTGAGCGCGGGGCCGGCACCCTCCTCCCCGCCCGCGACAAAATGTAAAGGGAGTAATTACAGGGGATAGATGTTCATGACACCACCTGTGGGTTGCGGTAAGGGGAGTACCGCTGCTGCTGATAGGAGTACCGGAGCAGATGGTGTGGGGGCAGCAAGATGTCAGTCCCTCTGCAGGTAGGGAAGGCCCCGAATGGTGGGGAGAAGGAGGTTTGGTGATCAGGGGGCTCGGCCTTGGGTGCAGGGGTCAGGTTACTCACTGCGGTAGTCTTGGTGCTGGATTAGGTGGAATAAGCAGACACTCACACAGATGGTAAACCAAAGTCTCTATAGGTACCGCAGTCTCTGTGGGGGGAAGGGAGCTCGTCTAGGTCCCGTTCCCAACAGTGTCACTTGGTGGGTCTGGGGCCCTGAAGCTTTCGGGGCCCTGCTACCCGTGTGTATGGCAGTTGTGCTCTTGATGGCTGGCACTTGGGATTTTAGTGGGTTGTGTACTTTGGAGAACCTTAACCCCCGTGTTGTGCTGATGCCTTCAATCTCTGGGTATTAGTGACACCGTTGTTGGAAACCTGGAACCATGGGGGGTAGGCCCTGCGCTCTGGGTGATAGTATGAAGTTCCCTATAGCACCCTGATGTATTCAGGGGCGCTACATATGCTCACTTTTTCAAATTAAATTGCTGGCCCACAGGCCTGTGTGTTGCATGGACTGTAACCTCCTTGCCATTTTTAAGCCCTATGGGGACGAGGGAAATTAATGCTACTGTACTGCAGTGACCCTGGAGGGATTTTTAATGGCGAGACTCCAAAATGGGTGTGAAATTTATGTCTTGTGGGTAGTGCCAGGATTCTTTGACCAAGAGGCCTAGACCGATCACTATAGTGACGAACCGGCGCCAGGGCCTGGAGGTTACTCGTTACCGGGCCACGGTTCTGTTTCTGGGACACTGCGGTGACACTCAAATAAAGATGGCTGATGAAGTGTGGGGGAATATTTACATGGGAGATGTCGTGACGCCACCTGTGGTATGAAACAAGATAGGTGCTGCCGCTGCCGTTGGTCCTCCCTGAGTTTGGTGGTGATGCAGCAGAGATGGAATAGCTCTCCACAGGTAGAACTGGGCCCCAGGGCTCTTGGGAGTTGTAGTCTATGATGGTGGGGTGCAGGGCCGGAGGTGCGGGGCATAACCAGACGACACAGGGATGCAGTCACAAGTTTTTACTCAGTCAGAGTTCCAGGTTAGCACGTCCAGACAAATGCTGCCTTTGGAGTGCCTGGTCCTGCTGTGACAGGCTCCAGCCGATCCCGAATAGTTTGGAGTTACAACCCAGTACACCCTTCTGTGTCCCTTTCCTGGTTGTCTTCCTGCGCTGATCTCTTGTAACGGCAAGCCACCCACTAAGCAGGACCCCGAGGTAACCCAAAACCCTTTAACCCCTATACAGGAATCCGGAATTACTGCAGGGTCCAGGGGTTCACTGCCTAAGGTAGGCTTTAATCCAGAGACAGGGATAGTCGCCAGGCAGGGTCAAAATCAGAACGTCAGCAAGGTACAAAATAGGAAGGCATGGGAAATGTCCTGAAAAACAAGCCAAGGTCAAACCGAGATGTCAGGCGAGGTACAAAAGAGCAGGCAAGAGAAATGTCCGGAAAACAGGGCGAGGTACAAAACAGCGGGCAGGAGAGACATCAATAAACAAAGCAAAGTTCATACGAGATATAAAGCAAGGTGTACAGTACCAGGAAGGATGTGGCTCACAGCAACACAAGACTATATCTGGCAAGGATCCAAGAACACTGAAGGATATAAAAAGGGTGTGGTGCCTTCCCATAGACTGGAGTAGGAGCTGATACTAGCTGGAAGGCACACACCCCTACAGTCAGTCAGCAGTACTGCAAGTTCCAGTCCGACCAAGTCAGGTGAATGTGCGGCGGCTCCACCCACCAGAGCCACTGGAAATGACTTCTCCCCTATCACCAGCACTGCCTGCAGTGTGAGCAGAGCAGCGCCTGGTGACCGGACCAGGCCCTGGTGGAGATGTGACAATACCTCCCTCCCACGTGGGGCCCCAGGACCCTTAAAACCCGGCTTGTCGGGGAACAGAAGATGAAATTTGCTGACAAGGCGTGGTGCATGAATGTCCGTTGCCAGAACCCAGGATCTTTCCTCCGGACCATAACCCCTCCAATGCACCAGATACTGCACGGACCCCCTAACCACACGAGAATCATGGATTTTCTGCACCTCATACTCTAAGTTACCCTTAACTAGAACTGGGAAAGGTGTTGTCCTGACTGGATGAATGGGTTTACGATACAACTTGAGGAGGGACTTATGGAACACACTGAATATCTTAAAGGATGGAGGCAGTTTTAGACAGAAAGATGCTGTCATGGTTCCACCTCCCCGTCCACATGGCTAGGGGGCGGAGCCTTCTCTTGGGCCTCACTTCCGGAGCTTGAATGCTTTAATTTCTGTCATCTCTGGTGAACCAGCACCAGCTAAAAGCTTAGCACTGCTTTGTCTGTGATTGCTGGTCCCTGTAAGTGTTTCCTGATCCGTCCTTCCCCTGTGCTCTGTCTGTGTTCCATTCCACCTCCTTCCTTCCCACAATAGCCCCAGTCGTTCCCCCTTCTCCTACCTCTCCACTCATTTTCTTCCTCTGGTACTGACCTGGGCCTGACCTCAACCCCGATTTTGCTCGTTCCTCCAGTCTTCTTTCTCACCGTACTGTGTATGACCTGGCTTGACTGACCATCCCCCACATGTCCCGTGGCCTCTGTATTCTGGCTGACTCTGCAGGGCAGTGCTCCAGCACACACTGTGTGTTCACCTCCATGCTGATTCAACTCTGTGTAGTGTCTTTTCCTGCAGGGCTCCAGCTCCCCCTGGTGGTAGCCTGACAGATGCGAGGTTAACAACTTCGACTATCTCGTATGGACCCGTAGAAGTCTGATTCACAGACGAAACGGCCGTCGTCCTCCTGGAGGGACTCGCATCCAAGCCACCTCCCGCATTCTTATCTGCACCCATGGAGAAAATGTTTGAATAAAAATCTTTCGGCATAGCAGCTGTATGCGGTCAGTTTTCTTCCTTCCTTTACTGGATTTCATGGCTGTCCTGCTATCTGACAAGCACGCTGCGCCTGAAGTGTATTGAGCGCTACACCACAATCATCAGCACGTGTGCCACTGAACCTGAAGGTAACCTGAGGGCAGGCGGTGCAGGACTTTGTCTTCAGCTGCAGTATACAGGGAACTTTGAGTTTAATTTGCTTAGTGGATAACCATACTTTGTCCCCCACTCCAAAGGTTGGGCCTTTAGTACTAAGGATGAGCGAGTATACTAGTTACTGCTCAGTACTCACCAAGCAGCACGGTATTCTGGCTACTCGTTACTCCGCGAGTATCCTTGTAATTACTCGTTAGGAGTAGCGAGTCCAATGTAAGTCAATGGGAAATGTGAGTAATTGTCTGCTGGACCCTACAAAGCGGTCTGGGGGCTGAGTAAAAGGCTGAAATGGATGTGTGACGCCCTGGCAAAACCAGGTTGTCACAGGAGACTGCATCCATCCTACAGATGCAGGAATCTCTCCTCCTTGCCCTACCAACACAATCCCACACACAGGTACAAACACCAGCCACAAAGCCTAGTCACCCCCCTAGGACAATAGGGACACACCATTGGGAGGAGCCAGGCAGATGGTGACACCCATCTAGGGGTTCTGAGGTGTCAGAGGAGGCAATACAAGAGTTCAGTGCTGACAGAGGAAGTAAGAGGAGTGAAGTGGTAGGGGTTGTAGCTCCCTTACTACCTGAGCTGACTAGGTGGCAGATGGCAGAGCAGGGCCACAGGCGATGGAGATCCGGTCACAGGAGACCTTAAGTGGACCGGGGCAGGGTTGTAGCCTGCCGATGCCGACAGTGGGAATCCGGTCGGGAGGCCGTGCAAAGTCGGGGTGCCTGGACCCCAGGGAAAGGACAGCTTCAAGCACCTTACAGATTAACCAGCAGGAGACAAGATTCCACGTCTTTTCCCACCAGTAAGCCCAGATAGAGTGAGACGAAAGCCCAACGCGGGGGATAGGGCGTCTGCAAGTGCCTGCAAAAATCCCAAGGGTCAGATCTCGTGGGCCACAGCTCCCACAGCAAAGACACCGGGAGCAGACTTTTCCCGTTTCATGCGGACTAGTCAACACACAAGACAAAACACTGAAGTGCAGGAGGAAGGGCCCCTGTCCTGTGAACCGGTGTGTGGGACCCGAGCACACCCCTCCGGAGGCTACCGGTATCCGACACTTAGTTTACTACTTGGTCTTTGTGTGACTTATTTCTAAACAGTGAGTACACCAGTGTGCTGCTTCCGCCTATCTATTGATTTTAGCCATACATGGACACTTGAATTATGTTCTATATTACTCGTATCATCATTTGCATCTGCTATCCTTTGCTGCCATCTTCTGGTCATTGTTTGGATTACGCTGTAATTTTATGTTATTGTATTTTCCCATAATAACTTTGGGCGGTAAGCCCTCCTCTTTTCTGGCCTGGCTTCCTGTTGTGGGGCTTTCTTTGCCTTGTTGGAACTTCATGCTTCAGGACTGGAGAAAGGATTCTCTTGTTATCTTTAATCTGGTGTGCCTATAACAGCTTCAATCTACAGTACTAACTTCACCTCATCTTCATCCTTTGATCATCTCTGACATCTCGCTTCTTCAAGGTATTGTAAATAAAGACTGTTGACTTATCACTGCATCATCCTTCCTACCACCATGCGCAGTGTTGAGGCCTAGGAGCACAGATTAGTGAGTACCACTATCTGCCATTGTTTATATAGAGATCCGTGACCACATCTCTCAGACACATCTCATCCACATATATCGGTGGCAGAATAACCAGTGTCATCCAGTCCAGCCTGCAGGCGGCGCCCCAGTGCTGCACACCACCTACACCTGGGCCACGAGACTACACTTCCCCTACCCGTGGTGGCTCCATCAGCCCTGGACGTCCCATACATAGGCAGCGATGGTGTTACCAACAAATCACCGCAACCCACAGGTGGCATCACTGACAAACTCTACCCCTGTAAATACCCCCTTTTATACAGTTGTGGGTGGCAGGTTGCTGCACGAGCCCTGGATCCGGCTGCCACTCGAGCCACAGCCACGATCCCGGATCCGGCTGCCACTCGAGCCACAGCGACGATCCCGGATCCGAGCGCCTCGGGTAGCCTCCCCTGCCGTGATCTGTCTCCCCTGCCCGCGACAGATGCATAATTGTTTAAAAGCCAGGCGGTAAAAAACCGCCTGCTTTTTTAAACAAACAGCTGATACACACTCCCCGCCCGGGTCCTTCGCTCCCTGGTGCTACGCTCCCCGCTGCCCTGTGCTTGTGCAGTCAGCTCCTTATTGACTGCAGTCAATAAGGATCTGACTGGTCCAAAATGCGCTACATCGCACAACGCTGGTTGTTTTTAACCATGAACTTTTTAATGGGACCCTAATAAATATGGATTTTTAAAGAAACGGAAATTCTCCTATGAATCCTTATGGAAACAAAGAGTCCAGCGCTCCGAGAAGCACAGGAGGCCGCCAGGTAAGAATTCCAGTTAGATTTCATATAAGTTATGGGTACAGCATGTTGTCACACATATACTCCATAGGGAGACAGCGGTCTCCTGTGATTCTCGGAGTGCTGGACTCTTTGTTTCCATGGTCTGTTCTGGATGCCCAGTTCCTGTCATCCTGGCTACTGGAGGATCACTGTACGGTCTGGTGAGTGAGCTGAAAACTTTTGTGCTTTTTTGAATCTATATGGACTTAGCTGTTGGACACTCCTAACTCTTTGAATGTTTCTACAGCCTCGTTGTCCATGCACCATCAGTGGATCTATGTACAGCTCTGGCTGCTGCTGTCTGTTTACCGCCGGCCTCTGCCTGTAGTGCAGTAGCAGCCAGAGCTGTACATACACCGCCAGGAAGAGCAGGGAGCACAGTGCCATACACTGCGCCGTGTGCCCCAGCTCCACTGCCCACAGGGAGCGAAGCACAGGGCAGCGGGGAGCGCAGCACCAGGGAGCGAAGGACCCGGGTGGGGAACGTGCATCAGCTGATTGTTTAAAAAAGACAGCGTCTTTTACCGCCCGGCTTTTAAACAATCATGCATCCATTTCAGCCTTTTACTCAGCCCCCAGACCGCTTTGTAGGGTCCAGCAGACAACTACTCGCATTTCCAATTGACTTGCATTGGATTCGCTACTCGTAACGAGTACCCGAGTATTAGGACCTACTTGTTAAGAGTATAGCGAGTCCTAGTATTTCACTAATCACTCACCCCTATTTAGAATGTCTCTTATTCGCAGCTGAGGCCTTATCCTCTTCTAGCTCTCTCTGAATTCCAACCAGATAAGCTTTAATTTAGCCACAGATATCTCTGCCTCAGGGGTAACCACTATTGTGGCCGAGAAAAGCCCAAAACAAGGATGTAACCCAAGATTACAGAAAAAGGGGGTAGTCTTGACGGATTCTTGATAGTGATTATTAATAGCAAACTCAGCTAATGGCAGGTATTCCACCCAGCCAGACTGATGATCAGAAACATAACAATGGAGGTATTGCTTGAGAATTTGATTGGAACGTTCAGTCTGACCATTGGTCTCTGGGTGGTAGGCAGATGAAAACGATAAATCAATATTTATTTTTTTACGCCGAAGGAACGGGATATGGACTCCAGATGGCGGACCTCCAGGAGATCGAGCGGCTTATCCGGGCAGCGGTAGCAGCGCACGGGCCCCTGGCAGTGCAGTCTCTTATCAGGGCTGCCTTAACCCGTCAGCGCTTTCCCCTTACTCCCCCAGTAGCAGCAGGCGGCAGTCACGGCCCCTCTGCAGGTATTCCCCGGACGCGGGGGGGGCAAAGTGGAGATGTCAGAGCCCCTCCAGGGACCCTCCGTGGCAGGCAGAGCAACAGCAGAGTCTGGCGGCTGCTCTGGCTGACGGGAGGAATCTGCGTTCAAGCAGCGGCGGCCAGGAGGTGGGAGTGTCCAGCATGGGGCCTACTTCCAGTCCCGGCCCTCAGGCTGGATTTCGAGTGATGGCAGCGGCTTCTGGTTGGGAGCGCGTTCGGCAGCAGAGGGATGCCAGCATATCCCCCTGCAGTCAACGGGGGGACCGCGGGGCTACAGACGGCGGGAGGTTCGGTGCCAGGAGGAGGTCGGGTGTGCCGGATTCTGGTGTGGCGGTGAGTGGGAGTGACAGCGGGAGCCCTGCGGCGACCGCCCGGTCACTCTGATCTGCTGTGCAGGCACCGGTATCAGCGGTCTCCCTTGGGGGAGGGAGGACCCGGCGGCAGGAGGCCTGCGGTGGCCCTGGAGGGCCGGAGGCAGCGAAAGATGGGATCCAGAGCCGGGCGTCTGTGCGACTGGCATTCGGCAGTCGGAAGATTTCGAGACTCGAGGTGCCGGCACGGGGGACAGGACGGTCTCCTGGGCTGTCACCGCGGTACAAGCAATGGAGCAGTGCCGACTTTGCCCACGTGGCGGCCCGGACAGGACAGGTGGGGGAGGTGCCCAGGAGGTGCCTCTCGGATGGAAGAAGAGGACGGCGGCGAGGAGGAGGAAGCGGACATCGGGTTGTCAGACGATTCAGATGGACGAAGGACAGAGGACAGCGAGGCGGCAGTTCCGGGGGACGCAGAGCTGCGGTTGGGTGAGACAGCTGCGGTGTCGGCTGGGTTTGCGCAGGCGGGGTGTTCTGGGGGGGTGGCTGCGGATACGGCAGTGCCCGGGAGATCGGCAGTATGGAGACAATTGTTGGGGCTGTTGCAGGGGTTGGCGGCGGCTTCTGGGGCAGCGGGGGGGGCGCAGAACCGGCGGCAGCGTGGGTGGGGATGGCGGGTCAGGGTACTGCGACGGCGGGGGGAGGGGGTGTGCGAAGTGGGGGGTGGGGGCGAGGCGGTGAGTGCAGCCGGGGGCGCGAAAGAGAAGGAGAAGGAGGACGAAGTTGTGCGGCTAGACGATAGGGCAAAAAGCGAGGTATATGTATGTTTTGAGGGCCCGTTGGGGGAACATTTAAAAAAGGAGGTGAGGGACAAGATTTGGAAAGGGGAATATGTGGAGATATTTTTGCTGCTGCCCCTGGAAAAATTTAATCTAGATAGGGTCAAGCCGAGGGACTCCAAGAAGGAAAAGGACAAGGAGGAAAAACGCCATTATAGGCTTATGCGGGCGTCACACGAGACGATCTATCGTGCGATGTGTCGTCGGCGTCACGGTTTTCGTGACGCACATCTGGCATCGCTTGCGACGTCATCTCGTGTGACACCTCCAAGCGACGCTGACTCGTTCACAAATCGTGAGTCGTGTACTCGTCGTTTAATTTCAAAAAATCTTTTAATTTTAATTGCGTCCCATGTCACCCGCCGGCTATACGGAAGGAAGGACGTGGGCAGGATGTTTACGTCCCGCTCATCTCCGCCCCTCCGCATCTATTGGCCGGCCGCTGTGTGACATCACTGTGATGCCGAACGTCTCTCCCCCTTCAGGAAGTGGATGTTCGCCACCCACAGCAAGGTCGCTCAGCAGGTAAGTACGTGTGACGGCGGTTTAACGACTTTGTGCGACACGGGCAGCGATTTGCCCGTGACGCACAAACAACGGGGGCGGGTACGATCGCTCGTGCAATCGCACGATAGATCGTACCGTGTGAAGTCCGCATTATTCCTCGGACTTTTGCAAACTGGCTGCAGGCGTTTGCGATCTTGGCAAGTGTTTTCGGGGAAAAGGAGCCGGAGCATTGTTCAGCTATGTTTGACTATATGGATGCGATAGGAGAGGCCTATCGGGTTTACGGCGGGTTGGCGTGGCTGCGCTATGACGAGCAATTTAGACAGAGGAAGGCGTTGCGGCCGGGTATGTGATGGGATCATAAGGATATCTCCTTATGGATGCGGCTAATGTCGGCGCCGACTCAGCCTTTTCGGGGGGCGCCTGTGGACCGGGCGCCGGAACCCCGGCAAGCCAGAAGAAAGGTTTCTCTTGGCAGTACAATGAGGGGCAGTGCAGGTTTGGAGCGGCCTGTCGCTTTAAGCATGAATTCTCGGGATGTGGAGGGGGACACAGTCTGTCCAAATACTTTAAGAAAGGGAAAGGAAAGGCTGGAGACGGGGCTGGTAAGAGGGAGGACGCTGGTAAAGGTAGAAGTGATGGCTCCGTTTTTAAATAGGTATCCGGACGGTGAGTCGGCAGCGTTGTTATGGTCTGGTTTATCTGATGGTTTTCGTATCCCGTCGGTTGTTAGTTCATCGGTTCCGCCGTATCGAAATTTGCGTTCTGCTAGGGAACATGCGGAGGTGGTAATTGAGAAGCTGGAAAAGGAGGTGGAGCTGGGTAGGATGGGCGGCCCTTATAACACCCCGCCGTGTTTAGATTTGGTGGTTTCGCCGCTGGGGGTTGTGCCAAAAAAGGAGCGGAACAAATTTCGGCTCATTCATCATTTATCTTACCCGGAGGGGGTGTCGGTGAATGATGGCATTGCGCCAGAACTGTCGGCGGTGTAATATGTGTCGTTTGACAAGGTGTTGGACTTGGTCAGGGCAGCGGGTCAGGGAGCATTGATGGCGAAGGCAGATGTGGAGGCGGCGTTTCTGTTGTTACCGGTTCATCAGGATAGTCAGCATTTGTTGGGTTGCTGGTGGGATGGCAGTTATTATGTTGATCACTGTTTGACAATGGGCTGTTCGATTTCGTGTTCTTATTTTGAAACATTTAGTTCGTTTGTAGAGTGGGTGGGATGTGTCCGGGCTTACGTCCATTATTCATTATTTGGACGATTTCTTTTGTGTCGGGCCGGCGGGTTCGATGGTTTGGGCGGGGTTGCTATTTTCGTTGCAAAAAGTTGCGAGCAGCTTCGGAATTCCTTTGGCACCAGACTAGACGGGAGGCTCGGCACCGGTAATGCATTTTTTAGGGCTTGAGATTGATTCCATTGCTATGGAATGTAGGTTGCCAGAGGAGAAGGTTCGTGATTTGAAGGCTGCGGTGGAAGGGGTGAAAGCGCCAAAGAAGGTGCGGATTA
The DNA here is from genome assembly GCF_048569485.1 of Anomaloglossus baeobatrachus. NCBI lineage: Eukaryota > Metazoa > Chordata > Amphibia > Anura > Aromobatidae > Anomaloglossus > Anomaloglossus baeobatrachus. Next base: position 213,664,916 of record NC_134357.1, on the reverse strand, counting down.
AAGTGGTGCAGTCCTTGCTGGGTATATTGAACTTTGCTTGCAGGATTATGCCGATGGGGAGAGTATTTGTGAGACGGTTGGCGATGGCTACAGCAGGTGTGAAGTCATCGGCTCATTTTGTGCGAATTACGAGGGCAATCAAGGAAGATCTTCTGGTATGGGATATTTTCTTGCAATGTTGTAATGGCCGGGCGTTGGTGATGGAGAAGGTGGCATCTAACGGGGCGTTGCAGCGGTACATGGATGCGGCTGGGTCGGCCGGGTTTGGGGCGGTCTTTCGGGGTCACTGGTGTGCGGGTAAATGGCCAGAGGCGTGGCGTGAGAACAGGCTGGGTAGGATTTTGGCTCTGCTGGAATTGTTTCCCATCGTACTGGCGGTTGAGTTATGGGGGTCACAGTTTTCCGGGAGGAAGGTGTGCTTCCATTGTGATAACCAGGCAGTGGTGCATTCCATTAACAATTTGTCTGCAAAATCAGAGCCGGTAGTGGTGTATTTGGGGAATTTGGTGTTGAGATGTCTGCAGCAGAATGTACAGGAGGTGGCGAAGCATGTTCCAGGAATTGAAAATGGGGTGGCTGATGCTTTGTCTCGTTTTCAGTTCAGCAGGTTTTGGCACTGTTGCCATGGGCGGACGAGGTCGGAGTGGAGTGTCCGGAGGAATTGTGGAATCTGGTGAGGCTGTGATCTCGGACTTGATCCGGAATTCGGTGACCGAGGTGACTTGGTGCCGTTATGCCAAGGTGTGGGCTGAATGGGAGGAGTTGTTGGAATCAATGTTTGAGGGGGAGAGGGTGGATCATTTGGTGGCGTTATTGACGGTGGTGAGCAATGATTTCTCGGCTGGGCGATCGGCGTCGGCCGTGGCTCATCGAGTGGCGGCAGTTGCGTTTTGGTTAAAGATGAGAGGGGAGCGGGATGTTTCACAGGATTTTCGGGTTTGGCAGGCTTTGAAGGGTTTTCGTCGCGGTGTACGGGAAAGGGATGAGAGGCGACCTATATTGTTTAATTTGTTGAGAAGGTTGGTGGGTGACCTGAGTGGCATTTGTGCGTCAGCTTATGAGACGTTTTTGTTTACGACGGCTTTCGGCCTTGCTTTTAATGGGGCTCTGCGGATCGGAGAACTGGTAAGCCCGTCCAGGGTGACGGGTGGTGGTCTGATGCTCGAGAAAGTGCGTGTGAGCAGTAGACAGGTGGAGTGCCGGATTCACCAGTCGAAACCGGATCAGTTGGGTCACAGTAGGTTGGTTGTGTTATACGCGGTTCCAGGGGAGGAATTGTGCCCGGTGCATCTAGTGGAGAGATTTTTAGCCGTGAGGGGGGGCCTACCGGGACCGATTTTGCGGCATATGGATGAGTCCTTCTTGTCGAGATATCAGTTTGTGGCGGTTCTGCGGAAGAGTTTATGTGGGGTGGGGGAGCGCCCGGAGGATTTTGGGTCGCATTCCTTCCGGATTGATGCAGCTACGGAGGCCTCTCGGTGGGGGCTTGGAGATGAGGTGGTGAAGCGCCTTGGCAGGTGGGAATCCTCTTGTTTTTGTCGGTATGTGCAACCACAGTTGTAACAATACGGTAGCTTGGGGTTAGGTGAATGTGGACTGACGGTTTTGAATAAGTATATACAGTTAGGTCCAGAAATATTTGGACAGTGACACAAGTTTTGTTATTTTAGCTGTTTACAAAAACATGTTCAGAAATACAATTATATATACAATGTGGGCTGAAAGTGCACACTCCCAGCTGCAATATGAGAGTTTTCACATCCAAATCGGAGAAAGGGTTTAGGAATCATAGCTCTGTAATGCATAGCCTCCTCTTTTTCAAGGGACCAAAAGTAATTGGACAAGGGACTCTAAGGGCTGCAATTAACTCTGAAGGCGTCTCCCTCGTTAACCTGTAATCAATGAAGTAGTTAAAAGGTCTGGGGTTGATTACAGGTGTGTGGTTTTGCATTTGGAAGTTGTTGCTGTGACCAGACAACATGCGGTCTAAGGAACTCTCAATTGAGGTGAAGCAGAACATCCTGAGGCTGAAAAAAAAGAAAAAATCCATCAGAGAGATAGCAGACATGCTTGGAGTAGCAAAATCAACAGTCGGGTACATTCTGAGAAAAAAGGAATTGACTGGTGAGCTTGTGAACTCAAAAAGGCCTGGGCGTCCACGGATGACAACAGTGGTGGATGATCGCCGCATAGTTTCTTTGGTGAAGAAGAACCCGTTCACAACATCAACTGAAGTCCAGAACACTCTCAGTGAAGTAGGTGTATCTGTCTCTAAGTCAACAGTAAAGAGAAGACTCCATGAAAGTAAATACAAAGGGTTCACATCTAGATGCAAACCATTCATCAATTCCAAAAATAGACAGGCCAGAGTTAAATTTGCTGAAAAACACCTCATGAAGCCAGCTCAGTTCTGGAAAAGTATTCTATGGACAGATTAGACCAAGATCAACCTGTACAAGAATGATGGGAAGAGAAAAGTTTGGAGAAGAAAGGGAACAGCACATGATCCAAGGCACACCACATCCTCTGTAAAACATGGTGGAGGCAACGTTATGGCATGGGCATACATGGCTTTCAATGGCACTGGGTCACTTGTGTTTATTGATGACATAACAGCAGACAAGAGTAGCCGGATGAATTCTGAAGTGTACCGGGATATACTTTCAGCCCAGATTCAGCCAAATGCCGCAAAGTTGATCGGACGGCGCTTCATAGTACAGATGGACAATGACCCCAAGCATACAGCCAAAGCTACCCAGGGGTTCATGAGTGCAAAAAAGTAGAACATTCTGCAATGGCCAAGTCAATCACCAGATCTTAACCCAATTGAGCATGCATTTCACTTGCTCAAATCCAGACTTAAGACGGAAAGACCCACAAACAAGCAAGACCTGAAGGCTGCGGCTGTAAAGGCCTGGCAAAGCATTAAGAAGGAGGAAACCCAGCGTTTGGTGATGTCCATGGGTTCCAGACTTAAGGCAGTGATTGCCTCCAAAGGATTCGCAGCAAAATATTGAAACTAAAAATTTTTTTTTGGGTTTGGTTTATTTGTCCAATTACTTTTGACCTCCTAAAATGTAGAGTGTTTGTAAAGAAATGTGTACAATTCCTACAATTTCTATCAGATATTTTTGTTCAAACCTTCAAATTAAACGTTACAATCTGCACTTGAATTCTGTTGTAGAGGTTTCATTTCAAATCCAATGTGGTGGCATGCAGAGCCCAACTCGCAAAAATTGTGTCACTGTCCAAATATTTCTGGACCTAACTGTATATAAAAAAAAAAATTTGATGAGTTTTTTTTGTTTTATTGATGTTATAATCTTGTTTTGTTTTGTTTCACTTTGTTGTAGGGGTGTGCCTGATATGGATTTTGGGGCATTCCTTCATCTTTTGGGGTGCCCATCGGGCTGAGACTCGCCCAAACGGTCGGCACCTGGGTCTGGATCGTGCGCAGGCGGCAGTTCGGTGGATCGGCGTCCGGGGCATGGAGTGGTGCAGGGTGGTCCCGGAATTTCGGTTTTATTGTAAGATAGAACGGCCTCCAGATGTGCTGGTGTTACATGTGGGAGGTAATCATTTGGGTGTTCGGGCATCACGGAATTTAATACGGGATATCAAAATTGACTTGCTGCGATTGTGGAAGCAGTACCCGGGATTGATTGTTGTGTGGTCCGACATAGTGACCAGGTTTTCGTGGAGGGGGGCTCGGTCGGTAGACAAGGTTAACAAGGCCAGGGCTCAGGTGAACCGGGTGGTGGCGCGGTTTGTGACCAGGAATGGTGGGATTGTGGTGAGGCACAGGGAGTTGGAGTCGCCAAATTGGCAGTTTCGGAGGGGGGATGGTGTGCATCTCAACGACATCGGTACAGATTTATGGGCGTTGGGCTTGCAGGATGGTGTGGTGCAAGCTTTTGGTGTGTGGCAGGTCCAGGCCACGTAAGGTGTCACGTGGTCTGTCCTGTGGCGGGGAGTAGGTCTGGTCCAGAGGTTTGGAAGTGATTGGTAACTGGACCGGGAGTCATTGTCTTGGTATGGTGGCTCTCGGTTCCGGGATGTTGCAGGCACGGGGTTCTGCTAAAGTGTGGGGTATCAATCCGTGGGTGATTGGTACCTCATCCCTGGGTCGTGTGTTTATTTACATATGTTAAGAGTTTGGTAACACAGACATCATGACTGGAGAATCCTCCCTCAGCTGGTCAAGAAAGCCATGGAACCCCCTGGGGTGGAGGGGCGACATGACCAGGGGGAATGTGAAGGAGTGATGGGGTTAATAGGGACAGTATGTGCAGGGATGCCAAATATGGCATTAGTGGGTGGTTTAGCTGGGGAGGAAGAGGAGGAGTGGGGAAAGGGTTAGTTTGGATGCATTAAGGGGTTACCTCCTCTTGACTTCCGGACGCCGAAAGAACCCCGCCCACCCTCCCTTGTGTTGTAGTTTGGTGACGATGTTTGGAAGTTGGGATTGTTATTTGTCACAGCAGTGGGGGGTAGGTCTGGTCCAGAGGTTTGGAAGTGATTGGTAACTTGTCCGGGAGTCATCGTCTTGGTATGGTGGCTCTTGGTTCCGGGATGTTGCAGGTGTACCGCCCCGCAGGCTCGGCTGCGACTGCCGAGCAGCTCGGATCCGTGCTCGTACGGTGGGTGGCTCAAGCGCCTCATTGACTCGGAAATCACGTCGCTCTGCAAGGGGGTCAGCGCTACACGCAGGGACCTCGGTGGGGAGTTCCACAGCCGAGGCCGCGGTGGTTTGGAAGGGATGTAAGTTCGTGACGCCACCCACGGGTTGTGGTGAATAGATGGACACCACCGCTGCCGTTAACTAGGCCTCCCGGGGACGGTGTTGCACAGTTTAGTGTTGACCCCCCCGTTGGTAGGGGAGTGATGGTCCTGAGGTGCTGAGGCGGGGGAGCGGGTGCGGGCGTATGCTGGTGCGGTGCGGCGTGGTGCGCGGCCCGAAGGCACTGGTGTACTCACTATGACACAATACACTGGAGTCTCTGGTAAACCAAATGGGATGATGAATGGGGCCAACAGCCGGCTGCAGCTTCTCCCTGATTGGGTTGGTGGTTTCCGCCTTTCTCCTGCACCTTTTGTATGAATGTTTGACTCCTATGCCTAAGCAACGATAGTCCGCTCCCTGGCTTGCTGGTTGTCAGAAGAGCCCTGTTTGCCCGCAGATGCTGGCCCTTTGGGTCTCTATGCCTTGGCAGTGGCTTTACGCTGTATGGTTGGGCTGTTGTCTTCTAACGGGTCTTGTGTGGGATAGGTCCTAAAGTCCAGTCCTCAATCAGTTGATTTGACTCGGCCCTTGTCAGTTCGGGGCTTTGTACTGGGTCTGAGTACCCCTCCTGGTGCTCCGGTTTCCAATCAGTTCCCCGGTTCGGTACCGGCGGGCCACCGCCTGACCCCAGTCCCTACGGTTCCACCGGCTGTAATCCCAGCTCCTGCAGGCGGTCACCACCGTCTGCCTCCTTGCCAGAGGTGACTGGCTCCAACCCAGCCAATTGAGTAGACTATTGGCAGGCCTAGTCACAGGTCTGCCCTTGAACTCGACCTCTCTCCTTCACTGTCAAGACTCATGTACTTGTGTGTCCTAGAACTTGTGTCTTTCCCGCCTCCAGGCCTGTGAACTCCTCAGTGGGTGGAGCCAATTGTGGACATCAAACCTGGAGGGTGGTGACAAGGGTTTCTTGGTTGGCTGCTGTCACCTTTTCAGGGAGGGGGTGTCTGTGCATGGGACTACCTGGGACGACCTGACTAGTCCAGGGCGTCACACAGGCACGGGGTTCTGCTAAAGTGTGGGGTATCAATCCGTGGGTGATTGGTACCTCATCCCTGGGTCGGTGTGTTGCAGCCAGGGATAGGGGGAGTAGTAGTTCATGGACTGGGCCTGCCCCGGGGGGTTATGTTGAATTGTATTGTTTATTGTTACCTTTATGTTGTTGGTTGGGGTCGCCCGTTGGACGGCGTCCCCAAGGTTTTAGTATGTAAATAATAGGCAATAAAAAGGCTGCTGTGGTCATTTGAACCAAGTCGCATGCAGTCCGTGTGTTTATTTACATATGTTAAGGGTTTGGTAACACAGACATCACGTCTGGAGAATCCTCCCTCAGCTGGTCATGTACGTCCCTGCTGTTTTAACACCCTCTGGGGAGAGGGGCAATTGATGCGGTCTGCCTGAAAGGATTTTTAAGATTTATATTTTCATATGTTTTGTAAACAATACAAACATTAACAAACTGTAAAAAAATGCTCTGTCAAAGTCTTCATTTTTAACACACATAAATATCCTTCAAAACAAGAATAATGGCTTCTCTAAACATAGTCTAAAATCTTAAGAAATGTGGTACAAACCTAATGCTTTTGCTTAAACCTAATACTTTTAGAAAGTATAATGGTTACATTAAGATGGACCACACATGATCGATGGATAAAACATGCCAGCAGGATAATTATCAAAAGACACAGGAGCCTGAAAAGTAGGTGCAATGGGATATGATAGCCAAACAGGGGCTGCTGTTGGTTTGGGGTTTAGAGGCAGAGCCTAAAAATTATTGTTGTTTTGTTCAGCAATGCTCTGAAGGTTATGTGGCGCCCCTGACCTGGTCAGGCACCACTGAGTACTGCACCCATGCTGGGGACAGTACAATACAGGTAATCCAGAAGGCTGACCGAGGTGTGACTACACAGGCGCATAGTGATCAGGTCTCACACATGTACCTTTGAGAGGACCCCTGGGGATCCCAGGAGGGGGAAAAGCCTTCACCTCCACTGGAATAGTGGAGGGGGCCAAAAGCCTCCATCTCCTCTCGAGGGGTGTGGTGGAGAGCCTGGTTGCTAGGTGGCGTAGGCAAGAACAGGAGAGGAGGGGCAGTGAGCCGGTTTAGTGCAGAGTCCAGGGAGCTCGGAAGAGAGCAGACCTCTGGGGCTGTTGCAGTCTAACAGCGCCCGCGCAGTGGCTACCGACGGGGGAGAACGGTCACCTAGGAGTGCTACCCGAAATCCATCTTCAGCTAAAGAGAGAGCACGGAGTGGGAAGTAAGGAGACTGCTAGGGAGTACCAGGCCCAAACGGGTAGTAGGTCCCAGTGCAAGGATAGATCCACCTTTCCTTGCCAAACCTGCTTGAGGGGGCACTTCACACCCCCAAGAACACACTACAAAGTCCGCAGCCACGTCGCCACAGTTAGGGCCCATAGTTCACAGGAGGCAAGCAGCTGGAGTGTCCTGGCCCAGGCTACAAGCAAACGGACAAAACGAAGGGGAGAGAGGCTTCAGCAACTTCCCTGGGTGACCCCCATAGGGACTAAAAGTCGGGGTTACCCCAAAACGCAAAGGGCTAAGGAAGGCGAGTCGGTAGTCACCCTCATCAGTCAGCCTGAAGGACACCTGGTTCCAGCCTGGTTCATCCCAGCTACGCCCGGGTTACTCACCCTGCCATCTACAGTGAGTAAAACCCCTGAAAGACATCCTGCTTGTGTGGAGTTATTCTGCGCCTTGTGGTTCTACACCTTTACACAGGGCCCTGGGGCTCGCCTCACTCTCAGGAGGCTACTACAACTAACTGCACCCACCATCAGCCCCAGGCATCCCGTAATCTGCAGTGGCGGTCCCCACTGACCGCAATTCTGAGAGTGGCGTCACGACAATCCAAGAAGAAGGTTCCCTACCTGTGACCAGACGGTTCCATCCACGTGGAGTCCCTGAAGGTAATGCACCGACACAACACCTGGGGGGCTTCACAGTTATTTGACAGAAAACACAGATTATTCATCAGCTGTGGCATACCCAATTGTGCAAGCACAGTGATCTGCAGTCCCATAGGTGGCAGCCCTTGTTCTTCCATCTCCTTCTCCTCCATTTCCACATCTAATATAGAAGTGAATAAGTCATCAGAAATATCCAGGTGCTCCTCTCTCGGTACTTTGTTGACCGAGCTTGAGAACTGGCTGGCTCCACAGAACCTGGAGATTGGGAAGGCCATGCACAACTAGGGTGCCAACCTTGTGGCGACACTACGGCTGGGTGACATCCCATATGCACTGCATGGATCAACCTGTATGTACTGCAATTTCTATGGCAGTATTATGTCCTGGATAGGCTGCTGCAGAAGGGTCGGATGCTGTATGCTCACTTTTTCAAATTAAAATGCTGGCCCACAGGCCTGTGTGTTGCATGGACTGTATCTCCCTGTCATTTTTAAGCCCTATGGGGAGGGGGGAAATTAATGGTACTGTACCACAGCCAAGCTGCTCGGATCCGGCACTTCTGTGGGTGGCTCGAGGGTCTCCGGACCCGGGGGCCTCACGGTCACTTCAAACGACAAGGGGTAGTGATGTCTGGGATTTTGGAAAGTTTGTACGTGATGCCACCCACGGTGCGTGGTGATATTGGACACCACCGCTGCAGTTACGGGGCACCCAGGAGAGATGTTGTGCAGCAAGTTGTTAACCCCTCCGTGGGCAGGGATGGTGGCCCCGGGACCCGTTGGGGAGGCTGGCGATGCAAGGAGATGGGTGACCGCAGGGTGTTGATGTACTCACTATTAGAATGAAACACTCGAGTCTCTGGTAAACCTAGATGATTGTGGTCGGTGCCCGCAGCCGGCTGCGTTCAGATTCCTCCACCCGGCTGGTGGTCTCTGTCTTTCTCCTGCACCTGTGTAAGATGGTGGACTGCCTGTGCTTGCAACTTCAGGAGTCCGCTCCCGGCTTGTGGTTGCCTAAGGAGCCCTTTGCCCGCAGACGCTGGCACGTGGGATCTCTGAGCCGTGGCGGTGGCCTTTTATCCCCCTCGGTGGGCTGTTGCCTTCAGTCAGGACTTTTGGTGGGACAGGACCTCTAGTCCTGGCTGCAATCAGTTAATTAGCTAGCCCCCAGTCACTTCTGGACCTAGCTTCAGGGTCTGAGTACCCCCCTTTGTGCTCCGGTTTCTGAGTCGGTTCCCTGGGTCAGTACCAGCGGGCCACTACCCTGTCCTGGTCCACCTCGGTTCTACTGAGCCGTCTTCCCAGCTCCTGCAGACAGAGGCCTCCGTCTGCCTCCTAGCCAAAGGTACCAGGACTCCTACCCTGGCATCTGTCAAATTGGGGTTGTTCGCCTCTGCTGGAGCTGCACACAGCCCCAGCCCACACTCCTCTCCAACTTGAACTTCAGACTCTACTCAAAATCATCTGGCTTTTCCTGCCCCAGGCTATCTAGGACTCCTCGGTGGGCATCTTCCAATCGCCTGGTTCCGCCCCCTGGTGTGTCTATCAAGCCCTGGGGGTGGTGACTAGGTTACAATGTGTGGCTGCTGTGACCTGATGTGGGAAAGGTGTAATGCGGGGCCCTATCTGTGACTACCTGGCTGGCCAGGGTGTCACATGACCCTGAAGGGATTTTTAATGGCGAGACTCCAAAATGGGTATGAAACTTATGTCTTGTGGGTAGTGCCAGGATTCTTTGACCAAGAGGCCTAGACCGATCACTGTAGTGACGCACCCTCACCGGGGCCTGAGGGTTACCGATTACCGGGCCACAGTTCTGTTTCAGGGACACTGAGGTGGTGGAGGCCCGACTCCATGACCTAGGAGGTGTCACTCAAATAAAGATGGCTGATGAAGGTGGGGGAATATTTACAGGGGAGATGTTGTGATACCACCTGTGGTATGAAGCAAGATAGGTGCTGCTGCCATTCAGTCCTCCCTGGGGTCGGTAGTGACGCAGCAGGAATGGAATAGCTCTCCATAGGTAGAGCTGGGCCCAGGGCTGTTGGGAGTAGTAGTCTATGATGGCGGGATGCAGGGCCAGAGGCGAAGGGAATAACCGGATGACACAGGGATGCAGTCACAAGGTTTTTACTCACAGTCAGAGTTCCAGGTTAGCACGTCCAGACAAATACTGCCTTTGGAGTGCTGGGTCCTGCTGTGACTGGCTCCAGCTGAGCCCGGGTAATTCAGAGGTACAACCCGGTACATCCTTCTGTTTCCTTTTCCTGGTCATCTTCCTGCACTCACCACTCCTGCCTGTCCCGATCTTGCACACGCAGAGCCTCGAGCCGGTGTCCGCAGGTTCTCTCAGGTGGCGTGAAGCTCTATCCCTTTCACCCTATGTAGTTACCTTTTCACTAGTTGTGTGTGGATTTGATTTCTAATCAACTTATTAAGATACGGAGACAAACATAATTAAAAACGTAGAGCGCAGGGATCTGTGTTATGTCACATAAGCCATTATTTTAGCCACAGGGATTCCCTATTTAGACTCACTATGTCTCTGGCTAGCTAATGTGTTGTTCCTATAGTAGATAATCACTGCGATCGCTATTTTGAAAAGACATTCAGTAGCCTCCCCAACATGTTTCACCACACTGGCGTCATCAGGGGGCTGAGGCTAATGCTGAATTACTATGCCTTAACGGATCTTTTAAAGGCTTAGATATGACCGCATATTCTGCTTTGCCAATGAGATTCCTCAATACATGCTCCATTATAAGCTATAAATAAACGAATCCACAATTGTGGAATCATATATGCGGCTATCTTGTGACCGCTCGAGCATGTCCTTAAAATACGGACTAATAAACACAAGAGAAAAAAGGACTTGGTGTGCAAAGAAATAGTGTCATCATATCCAGTCAAAATCACAACCTCAGATAATGCATATAAAAGTCAATTTTATTATAAGACCAGATAAAAAACAGGTTGGATTATCATCATATATAAATACAGCTCAGTACAAAAGTAGAGATCATAGAGTAAACGAGGACAGGGAAAAGCAACACATTAACCCAAACATGGAAGGAAAGTAATGGGCTGATTATCATCTCACCCATGGAATTCCAGAGTAACTCACAGAGAAATAAGAGCAGTGTCCCATGGGGAGGACAGGGTACGTTAGGTTAGTCAGATAGGTAAAAGGTGAAATGAATCACATCCATGTAGCTGAAAACTCCAATGCCATAACATATGTTCAGGGCTTAAACAGCCCCACAGAAAAGCAGAGGGGTGTCAGACGGAGCATATCAGGAAGCGTGTCACAAACCTAATCATACTTACCCATGTGTCAAATCGCACCAGCCAGATCTCAGAGTCGTGTGCCCCTACGCGTCTCGCCTAAAGCTTCATAAGGGGGAGGTATGGAAGGAAAAGTGCCAGTGAGGAGTACCTAGCAAGGTGAGGCTTATGAGTCATATCGTCAGGGCTGATAGGTGAATCAAGCTGTCAGTTATGCCCAGATCACGGCGCGCGTGTTCATGTCCCCGCCCGCATCACTTCCGGCTCTCCAGCGGTGACGTGAAGTGTCAGCATTATGGAAGCCATCGGGAGCGGGCACAGGGAGGGGAGAATGGAAGCGCGCGCACAGGACAGCATCGCGTGGAGAGTGGGTGGGCGCATGCATGCGCATTGCGCAGTCAACCAGTCCAGTAGTCATTCATAGCAGCGGAGGCAAAAGAGGGAGAAGAAAGGGACAAAAGAGAGGTGTATGGCCAGTCAAGGTCTGATGCATGACAAGTCTCAGTATGATATTACATAGATATAAATGAAGTTTAGTATCAGAGACTATCACAAAGAGGAAGAAGAGGAAAAAAGTTTAAATGGGAAAGGGAAGTAAGAGGGAAGTAAGAGGAAAGAATGAGATGAGGGATAATAGGGAGTAGCAACAGTGTATATATACATGTACATACATATCAATACCAAAAACAGTGGGTAACTGTCACCATAAATCACCCCACGGTACAAATATACAATTAGTATATACATGTATAGGCATAAACATTCCGCAGTCAAAACGACCATTATTATCCCTCCTGAGTGCATGATGGTGGCCGGATGATCGTTCCGTAGAGATGAGCATGGCTTAATTCATAGCCAGACTGATTTTAGACCAAAAATGCCTCACTAATGGCAGAAAAAGGTTAGTGGAACCTATGAACAATCCAAAAAGATAAACCAATTAAAAACAGTGCACACAAAAACGAACAAAGAAACATGAAGGGAGAGAATCATTAAAAACACCGCATATTAGGGGAGAAAAAACATTATCTGATTGTAAAGGAATAAAACTATGTTGGATAATGTCGTGTGACATTATTACGGCTGGAAATCACATGAAAACTGAGGGTGAGTGGACAGCGGGTCTCTATAGAAACCATGAGAAGCTAAGCTTCTCATTCAATCCATGGGACGAGACTGTATCTAATCTCACTATCCACTCACACTGTCGTTTTGCCAGGGCCTTTTTATAGTCTCCTCCTCGTATCCCCAGATGTATAACATCAATCCCCATAAACTTCAAATAGTCGGGGTTGCACTTGTGATGGGTTTTGAAATGGCGAGGTATGGTCTTTAGGAGATGGATGTTTGTTTCCTCACGGGCCACCAGAATGTCCCTGACATGTTCCCTTATATGTCTACGGAACTCACGTGAAGTGATTCCAATGTAGACAAGGTGACATGTACATCTAGCGTAGTATATGACATTCGAGGTTCGGCAAGAGATATAATGTCTTACCTCAAATGTCTTACTCCCGTCTGACGATGTAAAAGTGTTGGCCCGTGTCATATTTCGGCAGGCTACACATGACCCACAAGGAAAAGAGCCCAAATTGGTCCTAGGCATGTTAAAAAGAGGTTGGATTTTGGGTATATAGTGGCTGTGTACCAGGTGGTCCTTCAAATTTTTCCCCCTTCTAGCTGTCATTAGAGGTAGATTTGAAAGTTTTGGACCCAGCACATTTTCGGTTTTTAAAACAGCCCAGTATTTGTTTAAAACCTTCTAATATCCTCCCACTGGTTATTGAAGGTGGTGATGAACCACGTCTGACCCTCCTCTTTTTCTCTCTTGTTTCCTCCCATAAGCAACTCAGGCCTCTTGGCGGTTTTAGCATGGTTATACTCGTTTTTGATGGTCCGGTGGGAATATCCACGCTCACGGAATCTAGTCCTAAGATCCACAGCTTGATCTTCAAAGTACTGTTCTGTTGAACAGATCCTCCGGGCACGGAGATATTGTCCCACCGGTATCGCTCGTATCGTGGAGGCCTGGTGACAGGAGGTAGCGTGGAGGAGCGCGTTGACTGAGGTTTCTTTTCTGAACATGTCCGCCTGTAAAGAGCGGTCTGGGTGTACAACCAATTTCACATCCAGGAAGTCCATTTCTGCAGGGTAACTGTTGTGAATGTTAGTTATGTTTTGGCTGCTGGGAGGCTCCCTCTGGTGGCCAGGAATGGTTTGGACAGAGACCAGGTGTGTTGTGCAGTGGGTGTTTCCTTTGCTAACTCTCTGCTTATTTAAGTCCTGGTCTGATTGCAGGCTGTTGCCGGATGTCAGTTGTTCTTTGTATCTCCAGCTTAATCTTGCTCTACACCACATCTACTCCAGATAAGTGCTTGCTCTTTATTTATTGTGTGGTTCTTTTGCTTATCTGGGTTTGTCATTTGTTGTGGTTGGTTTCAGTTTATTTCCTTCCAGGGATTTTCCCCCTCAGTGGATTGTTGAGGAACTCCCTGCAGTTCTGTGTGGAGTATAGCTCCTTTGGGTCCATGTGTTTGTGGCTTGTTGAATTTGTTATAATTCTTGTTTTCTGTTCATTGGTATGACAAGGGCACCTGGTATAGGACGGAGTTCAGATCGAGCGATCTGAGGGCCTTTTTGTACTATCAGGAAGTTGGTATTTTGCAGGGTTTTTCTCTGGCCACCATCAGTCCCTTTCCTGTCCTTTCCTATTTTAGTCAGCGGGGGCCTCACCTTTTGCTAATCCTGTCATCTACCTGTGTATTGTGTTTTTCCTATATCACCGCAGTCTTTGAATGTGGGGGGCTTGCTATTCTTGTCTATTTTCTGAGGCAGAGAGTTATTCATCTTTCCTACCTTTAGGATAGTTAGTTCTCTGGCTGGGTTCGCGGTGCACAGGATGTTAGTTCACCCCTCGGCTACTTCTAGTTGTGATGGTTAGTAAGGGGATGGCGGCCAGATTAGTTGCCAATGCTCTTGTCACCTTTTTGCCAATGATTTGTGGTGGTCTTCCATGGTTCCGGATCATAACAGTACATCCGGCCAACGAATTTAAAGGGTACTCTTAAGAAGGAAAAAAAAAAAAAAGCTGCTGCGAAAACATTTTCTTTTTTTTTTTGGTATTTTTTTTCTTCTTCTTTGGGTTCTGTGGAAGATTTCTTTTGTCTAGCATGGATGAATTGGGTGAGCGTGTTGCTCATCTTGATGCTAAGGTTCGTCGTATAGAGTCTTTTCTTGCACAGACTCCCCTTGCAGAGCCTAAGATTCCTGTTCCTGAATTTTTTTCGAGAGATAGGTCGAGATTTTTGAGCTTCAAAAATAATTGTAAATTATTTTTTGACCTGCGCCCTAAGTCCTCAGGGAATCCCGTACAGCAGGTTAAGATTGTCATCTCCTTGCTGCGTGGTGACCCTCAGGACTGGGCCCTCTCTTTAGCGTCTGATAATCCGATTCTCAATCATGTGGACTCCTTTTTTCAGGCCTTGAGATTATTATATGACGAACCCAATATTGTGGACCAAGGTCTTGTTGTCCTTAACTCAGGGTTTGGATTCTGCAGAAACGTTTTGTCAGAAAATTCGTAAGTGGGCGGTCCTTACCAAATGGAATGATGATGCGCTTGCGGCTCTTTTTCGCAAGGGTATTGCGGATGCTGTGAAGGATGTAATGGTAGGATTTCCCGTTAGCAGCAGGTGAGACCGACTTCCTGGTTGCGGTGTGGACCGCAAACGGAGCCAGGTGGAATGCATGGCGGCGCATGCGCAGACCGGGTCAAGTCCGCGCATGCGCACACCCATTGCTAGGTCTGCATGGGGAAGTTGCATGGGGAAGTTGGTGGTGAAAATCGGAACTGCGGCGCTATACCGCGTTAGTGCAAGTAGAGACCGTGTGTCACTGCAGTGTGTGGTGATGAGTGACATACTGACCTATGTGATGTGAGGAAGTGAGTGCCATTCAAGTGACCGCTGGAGGAGAAGGGTGAACCAGTGGTGTGCAGGTATCACGTGGTGAAGGGAGCCTAAAAGGGAAAAGAACAAGTTAGTAGGCATAAAACAGGGAGGGAAAGTATGTGAAATAAACAGGGATATTAAAAATTAGCAAATCAATAGGTACCAATGCCATGGACCTATAACATAAAACACTCTCATATAGTCATATATTACATAGCATGGCTGTGGATGTACAATACAAGACACACATAAAGAAATGTAGGACACACATTAGAAGGACCTATGAAAAGGAACCAAAAGGACCACAAAAGAATCCTAAATGTACTGAGCATATCAAAGGTGGACTTCATATTCTCGATTTAAACCTCGGGGTTCAAGAGTACCCAATGTAAAAATCCAAAAAGCTTCTCTTTCTTTTAGTCTGCGGACTCTATCACCTCCCCTGCGCATTTGTGGGATGTGTTCGATGACCTGAAATCTAAGCTGGGCTACTGTGTGATGAAATGTATCAAAATGATGGGGGATAGGCAGTAAAAGCTGCTTGCATCTAATCGTCGATTTGTGTTTACTTATGCGGTCCCGGATATGCTGGGTGGTTTCCCCAACATATCCGAGACCGCACGGACACTTGATCAGGTATACCACAAAAGAAGAATCACAAGTGTGGTATCCCCTGATAGAGAAGTTTCTGCCTGTATGAGGATGTGTGAATCTATCGCCCTTTGTAAGATTATTACATTTAAGACAGTGTAAACATGGAAAATTACCTGTTTTGGGAGGTCCCAAGAAGGTCTGTCATGGTGAGATGGGTGACCCTATGTCAGCTCTAATCAGGCTGTCCCTCAGATTCCTGGCTCGTTTATGGCAAAAAATTGGGGGCGTGCTAAACTCTTTTATGGAAGGGTACGCCTTTTGCAACAAGGGCCAATGCTTCGAGATGATGTCCTTAAAGAGTGGTGCAAAAGGGTGGTATGTCTGGACACAATGGATTCGTGGGGTGTTGGCATTGTTATCACGGGCACGAGTTGATCGGTTAAAAGCCACAGAGGATGGATAGCCTCGTGAGAGGAATTTCTCGCCCATCTCACGAAACCGGGATAGTTGTTTCTGGGGATCGGAAACGATCCTTTCTACCCTCTTGTGCTGAGAAATGGGTAATGATTTTTTGATATGTGGAGGGTGACAGCTGGAATATAGCAAAAGACTATTTTTGTCAGTAGGTTTAACATATAAGTCTGTCGTAATGGTCCCCTCCGGGGATAGAATGACAAGGGTGTCCAGAAAATTGATTTGGAAGGGGTCGCTGTGCACCGTGAATGTGAGCCCCGGACGGGCGGAAGAGATATCATGATGAAAGGTGTCAAGGGATAGGGGATCCCCCTGCCAAATGACAAAAATGTCATCAATGTATCTCCTCCACCCGATGGCATGTCGTTTCCAAAGTGGATGGTTATACACAAATGTGTCCTCGAAATGCGCCATGTAGATGTTAGCATATGGGGGCGCTACGTTGGAACCCATTGCTGTACCACGTTGCTGTACATAAAACTGATCCTCAAAGAGGAAAAAGTTATTCCCTAATACCAGTTGCAGAAGGTCAATGCAGAAGGAATGTTGTAGAGGGGACAATGTCCCATGATGTTCCATGAACCAGTTGACGGCTTGGATACCGTCACTGTGTAGTATGCTCGTGTAGAGACTATCTACGTCAAAAGTTACAAGAAGGCAGTTAGGGGGCAAGGAGGTGAGGGACCTGATGTGAGATAGAAAGTCCGACGTGTCCTTCAAATACGACGGGATCACAGGAATCAAGGGCGTAAGAATTTTATCTAGGGAAATAGCCAATGGTGAAAGAATAGAATCCGTAGAGGCTACAATGGGTCGTCCAGGGGGTTGCTGCAAATTTTTGTGGATCTTAGGTAGAACATAGAAGACAGGTGTCACGGGGTTGGATTTGATGAGATACTCGGCTAGCTTCTTATCTATCGTGCCCTGTAGCAAGTGGTAGTCAACAATATCTCTAATACGTTCACGTATCTGAGCGGTGGGATCCCTGGGAACGGGTAAGTAAGTTGAGCTGTCGCGCAATTGTCTGTGTATCTCAGAGAGGTAATAAGTTTTATCAAGAATGACAATAGAGCCCCCTTTGTCGGCTGGCTTAATTACAATATTTTTATTATCTCTAAGTCCCTTGATGGCGATGTCTTCCTCAGGAGTGTTATTATGTCTAATCTTATAATGACCCTTATCTATATCCTTCAATACGCTAGCCATATCATTGGAGACCAAAGAAATATATGTCTCGATGGGATGGTATGACCTGGGGGGATGAAAGGTACTGGTGAGACTGAGATTAAGATTTCGAAGACTAAACATGCTAGAATTCTGGCTCATACTATCGGGGGATATATCACCCTCTGAAGAGGCAAAATGGGCCTTAAGTCGAAGGTTTCTGAAGAAGCGTCTCATCTCTTGGTCCAACTGAAAGGGATTGAATTTTGGAGTTGGACAAAAAGACAGACCCTTCTGTAACACCTGTGATTCAATATGTGAAAGGTTATATGATGAGATATTATAAACTAAATTATCACCAATGTTGCCAACTACAGTGGTCCTACCTGTGATCGGGTCTGCATGCGAGGGAAGTGGCCTGGTCTTCCTCTGGCTCCTCCTCGTTTTTCTCCTGGGGTGTGTCTGGCCTCTAAAAAACGAGTTGATGACGTGGGATAGGAGTCACTGTCTGAACCAGAGGAGGCCGAAAATCTGTAATAATTGGAGCGGCGAGGAGGATTGGTGTCCTGGGAACGCCACCTGTAGACACGATCTTTAATATAGTCCTCTTGGTCCCTGATAAACTTAGTTTGTTTGCGTTCTTGTAGGGTTTTCTGAAAGGTGTCGATTGACTCTTTTGTTTTGTGTCTCAGTTTGTCCCACTCTGCACTCGGCAAGGTGTTGCAGAATTGGTCTTCAATGGATTTGATCTTAGGTTCCAACTCACTAATTTCTTTCTGGAGGAATTCAATAGTCAATATGATTACGTAGACGCAGGTCTGTACCGCTTCACACACCATGCTCCTTTACAAGAGATTCCCCCTCCTTTTAACCCTTGTCTATGTTTTTACAAATATAGGTCCCCTATGCTCCCTATGGGTCTTCTGACCGATTCACTTCTAAGGTACCATTTATTCATTTTCTATCTCTTGATCAATGGTTTTTGATCCACACACCTTGATATCTCTGTTGTCTCTTTCAGTAACCCTTTGGGAATAGCCTACAGCATAGGGCATGTCCCTACGCAAGTTACTCCTCTCTGAGGTACTATATTGATGTCTCACTGCATGTCTCCCAGCATTGCTTATTGTTGAGAATTTTCCCTTTTACCTATAGATGTTATAAGTCCACAGCAAGTACAGGAGACCGAATGAAGGGGGGAGGGGGGGGGTTGGTGGTTGAAGTTTAGGAAAGGGAAAGAATGGGGCTATTTAAAATAGTACCTGCCGGATAGGGGTGAAGGACTCAGTGACTACTGCACAGATAGAGCACCTATCTCCTCCAAGAGGGGACAGCCTAATGAAAAAAGTGGAGAAAAACATCATTATATGGTAAGGTAAGACCTGCATGAAAGATAAGGGACTGCGCTCACTACCTGTCTAAAGTAGTGGAGAGGTGTACAGTTGGTATTTGTATCAAGATACTAGATAGGATCAGTCTGGGGTTGACAGGAATTACCCTGGTTGGCAATGACGGTCTCCTGTACTTGCTGTGGACTTATAACGCCAGGAAGCGAAGGTTTATATTCTATAGGTGAAAGAGAAGAATCTCAATAGTAAGCAATGATGAGAGACATGCAGTGTATGGTGAGGTAAAAACCTGCATGAAATATAGGGAACAATACTCACTATCTGTCAAAAGTAGAGAAGAGGACAAAAGTTGGTATTGGTATCAAGGTCCTAGATAGGATCAGTATGAAGGTGGCAGGAATTACCCTGGTTGGCAGTAACGGTCTCCTGTACTTGCTGTGGACTTATAACATCTATAGGTAAAAGGGAAAATTCTCAACAATAAGCAATGCTGGGAGACATGCAGTGAGACATCAATATAGTACCTCAGAGAGGAGTAACTTGCGTAGGGACATGCCCTATGCTGTAGGCTATTCCCAAAGGGTTACTGAAAGAGACAACAGAGATATCAAGGTGTGTGGATCAAAAACCATTGATCAAGAGATAGAAAATGAATAAATGGTACCTTAGAAGTGAATCGGTCAGAAGACCCATAGGGAGCATAGGGGACCTATATTTGTAAAAACATAGACAAGGGTTAAAAGGAGGGGGAATCTCTTGTAAAGGAGCATGGTGTGTGAAGCGGTACAGACCTGCGTCTACGTAATCATATTGACTATTGAATTCCTCCAGAAAGAAATTAGTGAGTTGGAACCTAAGATCAAATCCATTGAAGACCAATTCTGCAACACCTTGCCGAGTGCAGAGTGGGACAAACTGAGACAGAAAACAAAAGAGTCAATCGACACCTTTCAGAAAACCCTACAAGAACGCAAACGAACTAAGTTTATCAGGGACCAAGAGGACTATATTAAAGATTGTGTCTACAGGTGGCGTTCCCAGGACACCAATCCTCCTCGCCGCTCCAATTATTACAGATTTTCGGCCTCCTCTGGTTCAGACAGTGACTCCTATCCCACGTCATCAACTCGTTTTTTAGAGGCCAGACACACCCCAGGAGAAAAACGAGGAGGAGCCAGAGGAAGACCAGGCCACTTCCCTCGCATGCAGACCCGATCACAGGTAGGACCACTGTAGTTGGCAACATTGGTGATAATTTGGTTTATAACATCTCATCATATAACCTTTCACATATTGAATCACAGGTGTTACAGAAGGGTCTGTCTTTTTGTCCAACTCCAAAATTCAATCCCTTTCAGTTGGACCAAGAGATGAGACGCTTCTTCAGAAACCTTCGACTTAAGGCCCATTTTGCCTCTTCAGAGGGTGATATATCCCCCGATAGTATGAGCCAGAATTCTGGCATGTTTAGTCTTCGAAATCTTAATCTCAGTCTCACCAGTACCTTTCATCCCCCCAGGTCATACCATCCCATCGAGACATATATTTCTTTGGTCTCCAATGATATGGCTAGCGTATTGAAGGATATAGACAAGGGTCATTATAAGATTAGACATAATAACACTCCTGAGGAAGACATCGCCATCAAGGGACTTAGAGATAATAAAAATATTGTAATTAAGCCAGCCGACAAAGGGGGCTCTATTGTCATTCTTGATAAAACTTATTACCTCTCTGAGATACACAGACAATTGCGCGACAGCTCAACTTACTTACCCGTTCCCAGGGATCCCACCGCTCAGATACGTGAACGTATTAGAGATATTGTTGACTACCACTTGCTACAGGGCACGATAGATAAGAAGCTAGCCGAGTATCTCATCAAATCCAACCCCGTGACACCTGTCTTCTATGTTCTACCTAAGATCCACAAAAATTTGCAGCAACCCCCTGGACGACCCATTGTAGCCTCTACGGATTCTATTCTTTCACCATTGGCTATTTCCCTAGATAAAATTCTTACGCCCTTGATTCCTGTGATCCCGTCGTATTTGAAGGACACGTCGGACTTTCTATCTCACATCAGGTCCCTCACCTCCTTGCCCCCTAACTGCCTTCTTGTAACTTTTGACGTAGATAGTCTCTACACGAGCATACTACACAGTGACGGTATCCAAGCCGTCAACTGGTTCATGGAACATCATGGGACATTGTCCCCTCTACAACATTCCTTCTGCATTGACCTTCTGCAACTGGTATTAGGGAATAACTTTTTCCTCTTTGAGGATCAGTTTTATGTACAGCAACGTGGTACAGCAATGGGTTCCAACGTAGCGCCCCCATATGCTAACATCTACATGGCGCATTTCGAGGACACATTTGTGTATAACCATCCACTTTGGAAACGACATGCCATCGGGTGGAGGAGATACATTGATGACATTTTTGTCATTTGGCAGGGGGATCCCCTATCCCTTGACACCTTTCATCATGATATCTCTTCCGCCCGTCCGGGGCTCACATTCACGGTGCACAGCGACCCCTTCCAAATCAATTTTCTGGACACCCTTGTCATTCTATCCCCGGAGGGGACCATTACGACAGACTTATATGTTAAACCTACTGACAAAAATAGCCTTTTGCTATATTCCAGCTGTCACCCTCCACATATCAAAAAATCATTACCCATTTCTCAGCACAAGAGGGTAGAAAGGATCGTTTCCGATCCCCAGAAACAACTATCCCGGTTTCGTGAGATGGGCGAGAAATTCCTCTCACGAGGCTATCCATCCTCTGTGGCTTTTAACCGATCAACTCGTGCCCGTGATAACAATGCCAACACCCCACGAATCCATTGTGTCCAGACATACCACCCTTTTGCACCACTCTTTAAGGGCATCATCTCGAAGCATTGGCCCTTGTTGCAAAAGGCGTACCCTTCCATAAAAGAGTTTAGCACGCCCCCAATTTTTTGCCATAAACGAGCCAGGAATATGAGGGACAGCCTGATTAGAGCTGACATAGGGTCATCCATCTCACCACGACAGACCTTCTTGGGACCTCCCAAAACAGGTAATTTTCCATGTTTACACTGTCTTCAATGTAATAATCTTACAAAGGGCGATAGATTCACACATCCTCATACAGGCAGAAACTTCTCTATCAGGGGATACCACACTTGTGATTCTTCTTTTGTGGTATACCTGATCAAGTGTCCGTGCGGTCTCGGATATGTTGGGGAAACCACCCAGCATATCCGGGACCGCATAAGTAAACACAAATCGACGATTAGATGCAAGCAGCTTTTACTGCCTATCCCCCATCATTTTGATACATTTCATCACACAGTAGCCCAGCTTAGATTTCAGGTCATCGAACACATCCCACAAATGCGCAGGGGAGGTGATAGAGTCCGCAGACTAAAAGAAAGAGAAGCTTTTTGGATTTTTACATTGGGTACTCTTGAACCCCGAGGTTTAAATCGAGAATATGAAGTCCACCTTTGATATGCTCAGTACATTTAGGATTCTTTTGTGGTCCTTTTGGTTCCTTTTCATAGGTCCTTCTAATGTGTGTCCTACATTTCTTTATGTGTGTCTTGTATTGTACATCCACAGCCATGCTATGTAATATATGACTATATGAGAGTGTTTTATGTTATAGGTCCATTGCATTGGTACCTATTGCCTTGCTAATTTTTAATATCCCTGTTTATTTCACATACTTTCCCTCCCTGTTTTATGCCTACTAACTTGTTCTTTTCCCTTTTAGGCTCCCTTCACCACGTGATACCTGCACACCACTGGTTCACCCTTCTCCTCCAGCGGTCACTTGAACGGCACTCACTTCCTCACATCACATAGGTCAGTATGTCACTCATCACCACACACTGCAGTGACACACGGTCTCTACTTGCACTAACGCGGTATAGCGCCGCAGTTCCGATTTTCACCACCAACTTCCCCATGCAGACCTAGCAATGGGTGTGCGCATGCGCGGACTTGACCCGGCCTGCGCATGCGCCGCCATGCGTTCCACCTGGCTCCGTTTGCGCTCCACACCGCAACCAGGAAGTCGGTCTCACCTGCTGCTACTCTCATCATTATTTTCAGCATTTAAGGCAGCGTTACTTCACAGGACAGTGTAGCAGCCAGCCAGAACTCCTACCGGACGCAGGTCTGTACCGCTTCACACACCATGCTCCTTTACAAGAGATTCCCCCTCCTTTTAACCCTTGTCTATGTTTTTACAAATATAGGTCCCCTATGCTCCCTATGGGTCTTCTGACCGATTCACTTCTAAGGTACCATTTATTCATTTTCTATCTCTTGATCAATGGTTTTTGATCCACACACCTTGATATCTCTGTTGTCTCTTTCAGTAACCCTTTGGGAATAGCCTGCAGCATAGGGCATGTCCCTACGCAAGTTACTCCTCTCTGAGGTAGTATATTGATGTCTCACTGCATGTCTCCCAGCATTGCTTATTGTTGAGAATTTTCCCTTTTACCTATAGATGTTATAAGTCCACAGCAAGTACAGGAGACCGTTACTGCCAACCAGGGTAATTCCTGCCACCTTCATACTGATCCTATCTAGGACCTTGATACCAATACCAACTTTTGTCCTCTTCACTACTTTTGACAGATAGTGAGTATTGTTCCCTATATTTCATGCAGGTTTTTACCTCACCATACACTGCATGTCTCTCATCATTGCTTACTATTGAGATTCTTCTCTTTCACCTATAGAATATAAACCTTCGCTTCCTGGCGTTATAAGTCCACAGCAAGTACAGGAGACCGTCATTGCCAACCAGGGTAATTCCTGTCAACCCCAGACTGATCCTATCTAGTATCTTGATACAAATACCAACTGTACACCTCTCCACTACTTTAGACAGGTAGTGAGCGCAGTCCCTTATCTTTCATGCAGGTCTTACCTTACCATATAATGATGTTTTTCTCCACTTTTTTCATTAGGCTGTCCCCTCTTGGAGGAGATAGGTGCTCTATCTGTGCAGTAGTCACTGAGTCCTTCACCCCTATCCGGCAGGTACTATTTTAAATAGCCCCATTCTTTCCCTTTCCTAAACTTCAACCACCAACCCCCTCCCCCCTTCATTTCTCACTCTCTCACCTTCTCTGTTTTTTCTAACATATATCCAGTCTTGATTTGCGGCCCCCTACCCTTGCAGAATACCACTATATGATCCCTCTGGCAACACTGACCGGCTGACTTTGATATCTCGCTATATGGTCACAGGTATCCACATACACTTGATAGTTTATTACGTGCTATATTTACTGCATGGTCTCTTAATGGACATCTTGTCTTTTTCACCCAGTGCTCACACGTACCAATCCTTTTCTCCCCATTTTAAGTGATGACCCACATCGCTCTTTTTTGGTGCTTTTCATACATCGATTCCTTTATCTCATAGGTATGTGTAATTGTTCATCTCTTCATATGTACGTATGATAAATTTCCTGATTGTATACGATGGTCTTTTGGATTATTGTCATTGTTTTTCTGGGTATGTACATGTTAATACCTCTGTATGTGAATTTTCACCCAGACACTGAATTATATGTCATGTGTTCTACTATGTACACTTTATGTATGAATCGGAGCAATTGCCTCCTGATAAATATTCTGATTTGTTCATGTAATATTTTCCCCTTTTGTAACATTTATGTTTCTTCTTTTTCTACATAGTCTGATAATACTCTCGATAAAGGTCCCATTGTGACCGAAACGTTGAGACAGAGACAGACTTCTTTTATTTTTTTCACAATAAAAAACACCAAAGAAACCCAGACTTTGTTCTTATTCTTCCATTGGAGTGCCGGAGATTCGTTTTGGATTTCATGTGATTTCCAGCCATAATAATGTCACACGACATTAGCCGACATAGTTTTATTTCCTTTACAATCAGATAATGTTTTTTCTCCCCTAATATGCGGTGTTTTTAATGATTCTCTCCCTTCATGTTTCTTTGTTCGTTTTTGTGTGCACTGTTTTTAATTGGTTGCTCTTTTTGGATTGTTCATAGGTTCCACTAACCTTTTTCTGCCATTAGTGAGGCATTTTTGGTCTAAAATCAGTCTGGCTACGAATCAAGCCATGCTCATCTCTACGGAACCATCATCCGGCCACCATCATGCACTCAGGAGGGATAATGGTCGTTTTGACTGCAGAATGTTTATGCCTATACATGTATATACTAACTGTATATTTGTACCGTGGGGTGATTTATGGCGACAGTCACCAACCGTTTTTGGTATTGATATGTATGTACATGTATATATACACTGTTGTTACTCCCTATTATCCCTCATCTCATTCTTTCCTCTTACTTCCCCTTCCCATTTAAACTTTTTTCCTTTTCTTCCTCTTTGTGATAGTCTCTGATTCTAAACTTCATTTATGTCTATGTAATATCCCACTGAGATGTGTCATGCATCAGACCTTGACTGGCCATACACCTCTCTTTTGTCCCTTTCTTCTCCCTCTTTTGCCTCCGCTGCTATGAATGACTACTGGAGTGGTTGACTGCGCAATGTGCATGCGCCCACCCACTCTCCACGCGATGCTGTCCTGTGCGCGCGCTTTCATTCTCCCTTCCCTGTGCTTGCTCCCGATGGCCTCCGTAATGCTGACACTTCACGTCACCGCTGGAGAGCCGGAAGTGATGCGGGCGGGGGCGGGGACATGAACACACGCGCCGTGATCTGGGCATAACTGACAGCATCACCTATCAGCCCTGACGATATGACTCATAAGCCTCACCTGGCTAGGTACTCCTCACTGGCACTTTTCCTTCCATACCTCCCCCTTATGAAGCTTTAGGCGAGACGCGTAGGGGCACACAACTGCGATCTGGCTGGTGCGATTTGACACATGGGTAAGTGTGATTAGGTTTGTGACACGCTTCCTGATATGCTCCGTCTGACACCCCTCTGCTTTTCTGTGGGGCTGTTTAAGCCCTAAACATATGTTATGGCATTGGAGTTTTCAGCTACATGGATGTGATTCATTTCACCTTTTACCTATCTGACTAACCTAACGTACCCTGTCCTCCCCATGGTACACTGCTCTTATTTCTCTGTGAGTTACTCTGGAATTCCATGGGTGAGGTGATAATCAGCCCATTACTTTCCTTCCATGTTTGGGTTAAAGTGCTGCTTTTCCCTGTCCTCGTTTACTCTATGATCTCTACTTTTGTACTGAGCTGTATTTATATATGATGATAATCCAACCTGTTTTTTATCTGGTCTTATAATAAAATTGACTTTTATATGCATTATCTGAGGTTGTGATTTTGACTGGATATGATGACACTATTTCTTTGCACACCAAGTCCTTTTTTCTCTTGTGTTCATTATAAGCTATATAACCAATCATTATTAGAGGAGTATATTACATTTAATTCTTCCTAAATAGCTATTCGTTCTGATATCCATCTCTCCTATACTCCTCTACCTTATTGGCCAGACTTGGATTTGGCTTCGGCACTTGAAGCAACCTTAGCCTCCGGTTTGCTAGCTGAGTCTTGAAGTTCTCCACTACTTGAGGGGCCGCTCCCTTTCTGCGGCCAAGTCCCACCACTCCGGTACTTTGTATGTGGAATGAGGCCACAGTAGTATGGTTGCTTCCCATGGGATCTAAGACCCTTTCTGCCATGCGCCTAGGCCGAGCTGCAGCAGCTCCAGACCACAGGTCTTCTCTCCTCCACTACTCCTTCTCGACTCGCTTTCTACAGGCTGCTCACACTACCTAGATTCCACCCCCCAGCCTGGCTCTCACTGTGCATTTGTGGCGCCCCTGACCTGGTCAGGCACCACTGAGTACTGCAGCCACGCTGAGTGCAAACAGGTAATCCTGATGGCTGGAATAGGGTGTGGACACACAGACACATAGTGACCAGGTCTCACACATACCTTGAAGGGACACCTAGGCAGACCCAGGAGGGGGCGTTGCCTCCACATCCATTCATGGGGTGCAGTGGAGAAGCTGGTTGCTAGGTTGCAGTGGCAGGCACAGAGGGGAGGCAGTAGTGAACCTGTCTGAAGTGAGAAAGTGCAGTGTGCAGTCGCAAAAGGAGGATGTGCGCGAAGTCACTAGTCAGACCCTGCACATGTAGTGGCTGTCGGCGGGGGAGTTCGGTTGCCACACCGTCAGCCTGAAAGACACCTCAGGAAGGAGTGAGGTGATTGAGTACGGGGACTCCTGGTAGACCAGGCCCGCACGGGGAAACAGGTCCCTAGAGCAGAAAGCCAATTATTTGGTCTGCTAAACCTGCTGGTGAGGGTGCTGGATGTGCCTCACCAACCAACACAGAGTCCGCAGCATCAGCAGTAACGAGGGGGCCCATAAATGAGATAGGGCAAGAAGCCATCTTTACTTGGTCCACGCTGCCAGCAAACGGGCCAGAAAAGGGAGAAAAGGCAGTAGCGACTTAGCTGGGTGATTCCCACAATACTTCAAGTCAGGGGTCATCTCAAACAAGAAGGGCTAGGAAGGCGAGTTGACAGTCACCCCTGGACCAGCCTGAAGGATACCTGGTTCTCCTTGCAGTTTGTCTCAGCATCGCTCGGGTTACCTCACAGTGAACAACTGAACGTGAGTAAAAACTGTGAAAGACATTCTGGACTGTGTTTGAATTATTCTGCGACCTGTGGTTCTACGCACTTACACTCGTGCCCCTGGGGCCAGCCTCACTCTCGGGAGGCCATACCACCAGACTGCAAATACCATCAGCCCCAGACGCTCGCTAAACTGCAGTGGCAGTCCCCTATCACCCTGACCGCAAAACCGAGAGTGGCGTCACAACTCCTATGAAAGTGAACCTGACATACCTGTGGCCAGAAGGGTCCCTACAGAGAAGTCCCCGCAGTGTCACGCTGCAGCGCTGTGGTGGGCAACTCATTCTGACGTCATGAACAGGATAAGGACTGGACCTGTTCAGACAGGTGACCGTGCGCCTTGGCAGTCCGTTTGAAAAATTTGAAACACCGCCATATTGCAACCGCGGAAAGTGCATCAAAAAAACAACAGCAGCCCGCGCAAAAAGTAGTAACCGCCCATGAAGAGGTGTGGCTACCCCGAGACCCCTGGAACGCTCTGATCGAGTGCACAGAGAAGATGAGGGCGGATCTGACCCTAGACGGCGGAGACGTCCCAGGCTGGTGGAAAAAGAAACGAAACTGAGAGAGAGAGAGAGACAAAACAAAACTTAGGCTGCAGCCTGACCACAGCCTGGTGAGCAGCGATGGGGGGAAGATGGCTTCTGCAAGCGGTGAGCCAGAACCAGGCACTGCTGCCTGGTGGGACTGGGAGCTCGCCCAGTTCTGTGACCAGGTGCAGACACAGGATCTCCAGAAAGTGATGGAGTGTCGCTCGGAGCTGCGAGAGATGGCAGTGGCGATTCGGGCCCACGAGAGGTGGGCTGCGCGATCAGCTCTGTGCTGAGAAGTGACCACCCAGACCCCCTTGCTGCTGCCCTTAAGTGAGTCCCACACTGCCCCTGCCTGATCGGGTGTGCTTACCTTGCCAGCGCTGTCCCCCAAGGCTGATGTGATGCCTGCAACCACGCCGCGTCCGACCAGGGCAGACCAGGCCGCAGCAACGCCGCATCCGGCCAGACCAGACCAGGCCGCAGCAACGCCACGCCCGGCCAGACCAGACCAGGCCGCAGCAACACCACGCCCGGACAAACCAGACCAGGCCGCAGCAATGCCGCGCCTGGCCAGACCAAACCAGGTCGCAACGCCTTCTGCCCCTACCTGCAGACCAGAAGTGGTCACAGCGCCCCAGTCGCTGACTGGGGATGCTGCCCATAGGTTCCTGCCAGAAGCGGCTGAAGAGGCGGCTCAACTA
Source organism: Anomaloglossus baeobatrachus (assembly GCF_048569485.1). NCBI lineage: Eukaryota > Metazoa > Chordata > Amphibia > Anura > Aromobatidae > Anomaloglossus > Anomaloglossus baeobatrachus. The sequence goes on along the minus strand of NC_134357.1, from coordinate 213,636,509 downwards.
AAAAGGGACCTGAAAACGCGTTTCCCGGCGCACCTGGTGGACATGTACCTGGTCCCTAGGCTGCCATCCGGACCCGGAGCGGTCCCAGCAACCTCCATGTCAGAGAGGGGTCCTCCACCCTGGCCCTCTGATGAAAGTTCATCCCCAGAGCTGCTGCCAGAACAACAGGAGAAGTACCCAGCACCACTAAGGGGGAGGAGGGGAAGCATGGAGGCTGAAGTGACAATTCTCAAATGTCCGGAGGAGGACGCAGCATCCTTTGCAAGTGAGGGAGGTCCTCAGGTCGTGCTGTCATCCCCCCGCTGCTGGGAAGAGGTTACAACACCCCCTGCTGAGGAAGAAGAGTTAACAGCCTATATGCCGAGTATGTACATGACCTGAGAGCCGGCTGAAGACCAAGTAATGGTGATGCGGAGACCAGCCCGCGGAGGACGGCACCACGTGAGGGCAAGGCACCCTCCGGTGCAACCCCCCACCTTGAGAAGGAGCTGGTGACGGCCCAAGATCTGGAAGAAAAACAATCCCTGCAACGGGCCAAGCACCAGGCCAGAGGTCCTCTCTACCGTGGGGTAGTCGAAGAGTTTAATCTACGTACCGGCTATGGCTTTATCGTGGAGGCTGGGGTCAAAGAGGGCATATTTGTGTCCAGAAGGGATGTCTGGTCCCACCTGCTGAGAGGACACCCTGGTCGCGACCTGTATATGGGGGATATCGTTGAGTATACCAGACACAAGGGTGAAAGAGGTTGGTTTGCCCTAGACATAGTGCCCCGCCCAAAGAACTCAAGCTACAGCCCTGCAGTTTCAACCAGGTCCCCAAAGTCACCGCCACTAGGGGACACTCAAGCTGAAGCTCTAGACACAGAAACTCAAACTGAAGCTCTAGACACAGAAACTCAAGCTGATGAAGCTCAAGCTGATGCTCCAGAAACAGATACACAAGACAAAGCTCGAGGTGAAACATCACATGACAATGCAAGTACAGTTCCAGATGACAGCGCAAGTACAGTACAAGACACCACTTTCCAGGAGCAGAGCACTGCAGTGCCAAGCACCAGTGAGAGAAGAAACTCCATTTAAGTGTCTTAAAGAGAAGAAATAAAGTTAACCTGTTTGAAGTTACAGCAACGTTGAAAATGTTTAAGAAGATGCGCCCACAAGTACTTTTGTGAGAATCGCTACGTTTTTGCCCTTTGCACCTGGTTTTTGTGCACTTTGAAAATATGGATCACAAGGTTATGAACTGGTTATAACCACAAACTCTCGCAGTGTATAAAGTTAACCCCAGAGGTACCAACACACAGCACGCCTGTTTATGGGGCCTGGCTCTGCACCACCAGGAAGCACGCCTGTGATGGCGCCTGCTGTCCAAAAGCCAAGAGCACGCCTGTTTATGGGGCCTGGCTCGCCAACGACAAGTGAGCACGCCTGTTTATGGGGCCTGGCTCTCCACCACGTGGAAGCGAGTACGCCTGTTTATGGGGCCTACCTTAACCACCATCCCCAGGAGAGGAAGATTGGAGGAAAGGCTGGGATAGAGCTGGCCTAGACCTGGTTACCAAATGATCAAAATGACTGCTGGAACACCATTGTAAATGTGAACAGGGTGCTAGCCAAAAAATACACAATCTATATGAAGTGAAAGCTGCACACCAAATTCAGAGAAATATGAACAAGCCTAACTGTTTTATAATACATAAGGAATGAAAAATACAACTAGCCATATGAAAAATGGAAAAAAATGTTTTGTGATATTGCATAACTGCTGAGGATTATTTGAAAAAAAGAGATATTTAGCTAATGTATTGATCAATTCATTACTGCCCCATAACCGACTTCACGGTAATCTCTTATTTATGGGGTCCCTAACCAAATGTTACCTCTATATGCGGTTAAAACCTGCTTGTGTGCATGGGTACCTAACCAAATGTTACCTCTATGTGCGGCTCAGCCACACATAGAGGTAACATTTGGTTAGGTACCCATGCACACAAGCAGGTTTTAACCGCATATAGAGGTAACAGTTGGTTATGGACCCCATAAATAATAGATTACCGTGAAGTCGGTTATGGGGCAGTAATGAATTGATCAATACATTAGCTAAATATCTCTTTTTTTTTCAAATAATCCTCAGCAGTTATGCAATATTACAAATTTTTTTTTCCATTTTTCATATGGCTAGTTGTATTTTTCATTCCTTATGTATTATAAAGCAGTTATGCTTGTTCATATTTCTCTGAAGCTGGTTACCAAATGGACCGATGATGTGCCTCCTGAGCGGTTTTTGGGTGGGTTACGGACTTGTGGGTGGAGGGCGGTGAAAAATGGTGCCTGGTATAATGTTTTAAATGTTTTATGTGCATGCGTTCCCTGTGTGGGAACTGTTGTATTAAAAAGTTAAATTTTCTTGTCTTTACAGCCCGAGGACGTGCTGTTGATAACTAAGGGGGAATGTGGTGCCCCTGACCTGGTCAGGCACCACTGAGTACTGCACCCACGCTGGGTGAGTGCAAACAGGTAATCCTGATGGCTAAAATAGGGTGTGGACACACAGACACATAGTGACCAGGTCTCACACATACCTTGAAGGGAACCCTGGGCAGACCCAGGAGGGGGCGTGGCCTCCACATCCATTCATGGGGTGTGGTGGAGAAGCTGGTTGCTAGGTTGCAGTGGCAGGCACAGAGGGAAGGCAGTAGTGAACCAGTCTGAAGTGAGGAAGCGCAGTGTGCAGTCGCAGAAGGAGGATGTGCGCGGTGTCACTAGTCAGACCCTGCATGTGTAGTGGCTGTCGGCGGGGGACTGCAGTAGCCACACAGTCAGCCTGAAAGACACCTCAGGAAGGAGCATGGTGATTGAGTACGTGGACTCCTGGTAGCCCAGGTCCGCACGGGGAAACAGGTCCCTAGAGCAGCAAGCCAATTATTCGGTCTGCTAAACCTGCTGGTGAAGGTGCAGGATGTGCCTCACCAACCAACACAGAGTCCGCAGCATCAGCAGCAATGAGGGGGCCCATAAGTGAGATAGGGCAAGAAGCCATCTTTACTTGGTCCACGCTGCCAGCAAACAGGCCAGAAAGGGGAGAAAAGGCAGTTGCGACTTCCCTGGGTGATTCCCACAATACTTCAAGTCAGGGGTCATCTCAAACAAAAAGGGCTAGGAAGGTGAGTTGACAGTCACCCCTGGACCAGCCTGAAGGATACCTGGTTCTCCTTGCAGTTTGTCTCAGCATCGCTCGGGTTACCTCACAGTGAACAACTGAACGTGAGTAAAAACCGTGAAAGACATTCTGGACTGTGTTTGAATTATTCTGCGACCTGTGGTTCTACGCACTTACACTCGTGCCCCTGGAGAAGCCTCACTCTCGGGAGGCCATACCACCAGACTGCAAATACCATCAGCCCCAGACGCTCGCTAAACTGCAGTGGCAGTCCCCTATCACCCTGACCACAAAACCGAGAGTGGCGTCACGACTCCTATGAAAGTGAACCTGAAATACCTGTGGCCAGAAGGGTCCCTACAGAGAAGTACCCGCAGTGTCACGCTGCAGCGCTGTGGTGGGCGACTCACATTCCAATGGAACTTCAAAGGTGCAATTTGCCCTAACCACAGTCCAGTGGAGTGTTGCTGATGAGAGTGTCTGTGTTTTGTGTATACCGGTTTCTGACCCCCTCCTTTCCCGGGAATGGGATATTCCACCCCAGGCTGATATGCAGTACCTCTGTGGTGACTGAAGCATCAGGGGCGCCACAGTAGCATGTCTTCCTTTTTCTATTTTTAATGCCACCAAACAGGCTTGTGTGTTGCATGGACCGTTTTTCCCTGCTCTTTTAACTCCCTATGGGAAGGTGGGCAATTGAAGGTATTGTACCGCTGTGTCCCTTGAAGGATTTTTAATGTTAAGACTCCAAAATGAGTGTGAAACTTATGTATTGTGGGTAGTGCCAGGATTCTGTGACCAAAAGGCCTAGACCAGTCACTGTAGCATGTCTTCCTTTTTCTATTTCTAAACCTGACCTACAGGCCTATGTGTTGAATGGACTGTCTTTCCCTGCATTTTAACACCTTATGGGGAAGTGGCAATTGGTGCCACTTTATCGCTTTTTCCCTGGCAGGATTTTTAATGTCGGGACTCCAAAATGGGTGTGAAAATTATGTCTTGTGGGTAGCGCTAAGATTCTGTGACCAAGAGGCCTAGAAGGGTCACTGCAGCAAGTCTTCCTTTTATCATTTTTTTAATGCCGCACCACAGTGTGTTGCATGGACCAACTTCCCCTGCAATTTTAACACCCTACAGGGAGGGGGCAATTGATGCTACTGTACCGCTGTGTCCCTAAAAGGATTTCGAGTGTCATGACTCCAAAATGGTGTGAGAACTATGTCTTGTGGGTAGTGCCAGGATTCTGTGACTAAGAGGCCTAAACCAGTCACTGCAGCATGTCTTCCTTTTTTTATTTCTAAAGCCGCACCAGAGGTCTCTGTGTTGCATGGATCATCTTTCCCTCCTCTTTTAAAGCCTTATGGGGGGGGGGGGAATTGAAGATACTGTACCCAGGGCCGCCATCAGGGCATTACTAATGGAACTCCTGTAGCGGGCCCGGTGAGCAGCAGGCAGGAGGGGGGGCCCGGACACGCTGACAGGCCCCTCCCCTTTCATTCCTCTGCTCTCCGGGCCCCAGCGCAGGGGGCGTTGACAGTACACTTCGCAGGGTGGGCTGGTCGTGCAGTGAGCAGGAGGCGGGGTCTGGACACGCTGACAGCCCGGGCCCCTCCCCTTTCATTTCTCTGCTCACCGGGCCGCAGGGGGTGGGGATGTTGCACTGACAGCACCTGCAGTCGCACAGGGGCCCCAAGCGGGCCCCTAGAGCCTGAAAATGTACTGGGTACGTCATAGCTCCCTGGTACTTAAGGACCCATGACGTACCCAATATGTCATGGCGAGATCGTGGCCCCGGTGGCTATGATCGCTGCAAATATCTTAGATTCGGGGAGGAGGGGCCCTCTGCCTGACCTCAGGAGGGGTGGAGTCTCCTCCCCAGACCTAAGGAGGCTGTGATTGGCTGACAAACGCTGCTCAGCCAATCACAGCCACTGTAATGTTCCAACCATTGAAAATGGCTGAAACATTAAAATCCAGCCCTGATCAGTGCAGCTGTAGCACCGATCATTGGCTGGAGCTCGGTGACCTCAGTTTCACCTGCCCCCAGCACTGATTGGAGAGATCGGCCTTGTGACCGATCTCTCCAATCACTGTGGATCTGGGGCCGGTGACCACTCCCCTCAGCTTCACTCCAGCATCCGTGGAAGGTAAGGGGAGCGATTGGTAAGTTTAAAGACACTGTCTCCTTTCAGCCGCCGCCATTGCCCCAGCCCCCACCCTTCAGCTGCCGGCTGCAGCAGTCACTGCCCCTGATCCAGCAGCACTGAACCCATCTGCTGCGTCCCCTCCATCTGCCACCCCCTCTCCCATCAGCTGCTGCCCCCCTCCCTCATCTCCTGCCCCCTCCCACCTCTCACCTTCCTCCATCTGCTGTGATCTCCCCACCTTCTGTGACCCCATCCCCACCTGCTGTGACCCCACCTGCTGTGACACCACCCCCACCTGCTGTGACCCCACCCCCACCTGCTGTGACCCCCCCCACCACCTGCTGTGACCCCCCACCACCTGCTGTGACCCCCCACCACCTGCTGTGAGACCCCCCCACCTGCTGTGAGACCCCCCCACCGTCTATCCGTCCCTCTGTCTATCCGTCCCTCTGTCTTTCTCTCCCTCTGTCTATCCGTCCCTCTGTCCATCCGTCCCTCTGTCCATCCGTCCCTCTGTCCATCCGTCCCTCTGTCCATCCGTCCCTCTGTCCATCCGTCCCTCTGTCCATCCGTCCCGCTGTCCATCCGTCCCGCTGTCCATCCGTCCCGCTGTTCATCCGTCCCGCTGTCCATCCGTCCCGCTGTCCATCCGTCCCTCCGTCCCTCTGTCTCTCATCTATCTGTAACACCCATGGGGCAGGGGTTAAAGGTTACTCGTCGCCAGGCCAGTGATGTCGGGTCAGGGGGATATCACAGGTGGCCCTGCCCGGCTTCCTGGCCCCGAGGTGTTCAATATAAGGGGATTTGGATGATGGTGGGGGAATGATGAGGATGATAGTCTTGTGACGCCACCTGTGGTACGTGGCCAGGGAGAAGCTGCAGCTGCTGTCTCTATCCTCTGGGGCAGATGGTGTTTCAGCAAGGATGGTTCTGCTCCCCACAGGTGGAGCGGGGCCCCGGGGAGAATGATGAGGAGAGTAGTGGCCGTTGGTGCAGAAGCGCGAGGCAACGGCAATCAAAAGGCTGAATCAGCTGCTGTGGTTCCAGCCGTGATGCGCCCCAGCTGATCCCGGATCCATTGGAGGTTAGAACCGGTATGGTGGTCAATGGGCCCTTCCTTCTTCCGCCTTTACAGATGGATCCCCGTGGCCTGATGCTGCTTGGGGATCCCGGTTCGTGTAGTGTTAGCTCCTGTCCTGTGTGTAGGTGACGCGGGGCCGCTGTGGGTCTTGACTGTAATCTCGACTCCGGACCCTAGGTGGCACTGTGCTCCGGGATCTCGTGGTGGTCAGAGGGACTTACAATCCTTCTGTCCTGCAGATTCTGGTGATACAAGGTGAAGTCTGTTCCACCCTAAGGCTCTGCAACCTTAACCGCACCGGTCCCACTCCTGTTCTCTCCTGCTGGAGAACACTATCTGTTGTGTAAGTTCCTAACTCCCCCTGGTGGCTGCTCCTCCCCCAGTTCCCTGTCACTAGTGGGTGGCTGCCCCCCATGTTTGGTGACTAGCTTAAGACCCGACCCTAGCCTGGTCCCCAATGGGGAGGGCAACATGGTTGTGTATATGAGTTTGTGTTGTGGAACTGGTACTGACCTCCTCTGGATCCAGGATGAGTATTGCACCTTAAGTGAGGTGCAGTACTATGTGGTGACTGAAGCCACAGGGGCGCCACATATCCATCTATCTATCTATCTGCTGAAGGAGCCTTAAAGGGAATCTATCAGCAGGTTTTTGCTTACCCATCTGAGAGCAGCATAAAGTAGAAACAGATATCCTGATTCCAGCGGTGTGTCACTTACTGGGCTGTTTGCTTTCATTGTGATAAAATCCATGTTTTCTCTGCTGCAGATCTAGCAGTTATACAGAGCTCATGAATATGCTGGACTACCTGCAGCATGACAAGTAGCCCTGTAATGATAATCTCTTGCTGATTAACCAGTGATGTTATCAAAACTATACTAAGCAGCCCAATAAGTGACAATCGCTGGAATCAGGATCTCTTCCCCTATGTTATGCTGCGCTCAGATTAGGTGTTAAAAACCTGGTGACAGATTCCCTTTGAAGGGGTTGTTAGGTCTAAATCCACAAGTCTGCATTATCACAATATGGTTTCAATTAGTTTAAAAACTGTATGTGACACATTCCCTTAAAGAAAAAAAATAGATATACCAAAAATAAATATATACCAAAGAAGTTAGATTTAAAAAGAAAAAAAAAAAAGTTAGAGTAAAGTAGGGCCCGGCCAAAAGAGTCTACCTTATCGTGGAGGCAGGCTTAAAAAAATCTTTTGGCCAAAACAAAATCTGATGGCTGCGTGTGTGATACGGTGTTCAGTGTAAAGGGTTAATGTGTGATTGGTGAGGCTATAGTGCAGAAGTGAAGTTTTCCAAGAGTGGCGGTGAGACTATGGAAGATTCGCGGGGCGGAGGCGGAGCAGGGGCAGAGCCTCAAGGGGGCCCCGAACTTTTGCCAGTATGGGGCCCTGAAATTCCTAGTGGCAGCCCTGACTGTACCACTGTGTCACTGGAAGGATTTTTAATGACGAGACTCTAAAATGGGTGTAAAACTTATGTCTTGTGGGTAATGCGAGGATTCTGTGGCCAAGAGGCCTAGAGCGGTCAGTGTAGCATGTCTTCCTTTCTATTTCTAATGCCGCACCACAGGCCTGTGTGTTGCATGTACTGTCTTTCCCTGCGTTTTTAATGCTCTCTGGGGAGGGGGGCAATTGATGGTATTGTATTGCTGTGCCTGTGTCGCCCAGGGAAGGGGGTACTCAGTCCTGGGCAGAGTATTCAGTCATGGATATCATTTCTGTGGCCGTTGCCCAGTTCCGTGCCCTGGGCCCCTTTTCTAAGGAGGGATATTTACAGGGGAGATAAAAATTAATGTCATGTGACGCCACCTGCAGGTTGCGGTTAAGGATGGAGAACCGCCGCTGCTAAATGTGGGTACTCCCAGAGCTGGTGGTGATTGCAGTAATGGTGTTAGGCCCTCCGCAGGTAGGGCCCTGTCTGAGAGATGTCATGGGGGTAATAACGGAGACTACACCAGATTGTCTTTAACAGTCTCTACTCACTTGGACCCAGGGATTGCTGGTTCAGGTCCCAGGAGTAACAGTGCCAATTTAGTGACCCAGGTTGCTCTGTCCCCGACACTCTCTGTTGGTTGGGTCCCCGTAGCTCGGAGCATTTGGGGCTTGACTGTCCCTTTTGGGGTACAGTCTCCTTCTCCGTACGGCGAGCAGTGCAGACCCTGTGGGAGGTAAGTGTCCGAACCCTGATCCTAGTTTACTGCTGATGCCCCCGGATTATTTGGTTTGATGAAGTCCGTGAAGGTGTCCTCACCGGGCAGGTATATACCAAGCCGTTTAAAACTGAAACCTGATCTTGGGCCCTGTGCCCCGTTCGTGCTCCGGTCCCAGCGGTATCTTTGGTACCCGTCCTGGCGACCTCTCTCTCCCGCGCCCCCGGGGTCACCGTTACACAGACCCAGCTCAGGCACGTCCGCACACCTCTTCTGTGTGCCACACTCTCCTCACTCACTGCTGACCCCTCCCACCAGGCTGGCTAATCCCAGGCACTCGTTCCCATGGTGACCATCCCCTTACATGGTTAACCCTCTATGCCCAGTGTGGAGTGGAGAACTAGGATTTTGGTTGTGTTTTGGTGGTATTGGCACTGTTACTCCAGGTCCCAGGGGGTAGGTCCTGCATCCCCAAGAGGATGCAGCTTCCTGTAGTGCCCTGAGTGTCTCAGGGGCGCTACATATCCCTTGGAGAAGGGTGCAATGGACATAGTCTTGGAAGACTGTTGGCATTAGAAAACCCAATAAACGGACCGGTATCGAGCACGATGGGGTACAGGACCGTAGGTCAGGAACCAATTCAATGTCCTGATAATTAACCTGGGAGGGAGAGTATCTTCATGAACTTCCCTACGAGCTCAGAGATTGAAGGCATCAGCACAACGTGGGGGATAGGGTTTTCCAGATAAAGCAACCCACTGAAATCCCAAGGGCCAGCCTTCAAGAGCATAGCTACACTTTACATAGGTAGCGGGGCCCTAACAGCTTCAAGCCAAGGAGCCACAACAGACAACTAAATTGTGCATGGAAGCAGGGTCCAGATTACCAAGTGACACCGGTGGGAGCGGATACCTGGACGGGCTCCCTGCGGTGGCAGCGGTACACAGAGGCTTTGGTTTACCACAGAGTGTGCGTCCACTTTATAATCCTCATCCAGCACCATGACTACCGCAGTGAGTACCCTGAACCCTGCACCCTGTCCTCTCAAATAACCACCACACCCCTGAGTCCGGGGCCTTCCCTACCTGCGGAGGGACCCACACCTTGCTGCCCCACACTATCTGCCCCGGTACTCCTTCCAGCAGCTGCGGTACTCCCATTACCACAAACGTTTCACCTGTAAATATCCCCTTTTAAAGATCAAAGTGTCCACCAAGCTGGGTCCAGACGACCCCACTCGAGCCACGATCACAGATCCGAGTAGCCCGGGAAACCTATAGTGGCCGGACCCGGAAGTTCCCAGAGATCCCCTGTCCCACAGAACTTGGTGACGAAAACCAAGGGGAAGCAGGATGTGAGAGCGGGAGACTGGCGCAGGGACACCTGGACACTGTACAAAAAGTTCCTGGAACTTGAAGAAGCAGGATTTCGAAGCCAAGAGACTGGCCGCCTGTGCATTCCGTTCCGGGAACGGCTACCTGGATTGAGGAGGAGACGGAGTGGCTCTGCAGGAGGATGCGGACGCAGTTCCTGTTCATGTTGGATGACTGGAGGATCGAGATGAGGAGTGTGGCCACGGTGGTGTGGGCCCATGAACTGGAAGCCCTGCGTGTGGAGCGGGTAAGCAGAAGCCCATGTCCGGTTGATCCGGGCTACCCAGCCACGGAACCCGGTCTGCCCCCGGCCACCGCGACAGCCATGTCACCTTCTCAACCCTCGGCTGTAGCTATGGCCGAGCCGCTGTCCCCAACACCAGCAGTGGAGCATCCAGTCCCCGCGGAAGACAAGCAGGCCGCAACACCTCCGGTACCATCCATGGCCAGACCAGACCCGGCAGCATCACCGGGCCCATACCTCAGTACGGTGCACCCGGCCACTTCTACCCTGGATGCGGAACAGCTGGCGCATCTTGTTGCTGCTACAGGGGAGGAACCCGCTGACATGATGGTTCCACTGCAGCGCGGCCTCCCGGTAGCTGTCGGGGCCACGGGAATCCAAATGCATCTGGTTCCCCTGAAGGAATGGTAGCGGAACCCGGCTACGCCAGTTGTTGTTGATGTTTCTATATATTTGTGTTTGTTGTTTTTCTTACCAAGTCTGCATAATTGAAAAATGTTGATTAAATAAGCTGCTAAAGAATAATCACTGAATAGGTAACCTGATTTTGAAAAGTTCTACAATTTTTGCACCTAGTGTGCCTACTAGAGTCGTTCCCTGAACCATCAGGGCTTTAATCCTTTCACCATGGACGCAGCAAGGAACTCGGGGGGGTGCGACACCATGACTAGAGGTGACACCAGGGTTCAGGTGTTTTGGGTGGGGGGTTTGAAAGGAAAGGGACAATGGGAATGGACTGTCGCAGGAAGGACCTGCAGCATAGTAGGCTGAGTCTCCGACTACCGCTACAACCGGTAGCGTTCCCATGTGTTCTACTGTTAAGCGGGCTTTACACGCTACGATATTTCTAGCAATTGCTAGCGATATCGTACGCAAAAGAACCCACCCCCGTCGTGCATGCGATATCGTGTAGTCGCTGCCGCAGCAAACATTACTGCTACGGCACCGTCACACGCACTTACCTGATCGGCGGCATCACTGTGACTTCCGAACAATCCCTCCCTCAAAGGGGAGGTGCGTTCGGCGTCACCGCGACGTCACTAAGCGGCCGGCCAATCAAAGCGGAGGGGCAGAGATGAGCGGGACGAACATGCCGCCCACCCATTCCTTCCTCATTGCGGGCGGGATGCAGGTAAGGTGAGGTTCCTCGTTCCTGCGGTGTCACACGCAGCGATGTGTGCTGCCGCAGGAACGAGGAACATCTATAAACAACCATTAACAATTTTTGGTTTTAGGACGACCTCTCCATGGTGAACGATTTTCACCACTTTGGAGGACGTTTAAGGTTGCTGGTAAGTGTTACACGCTGCGATACCTTAAATGACGCCGGATGTGCGTCACTAACGATGTGACCCCGATGATAAAACATTAACGATATCGTAGCGTGTAAAGCCCTCTTTAGACTCTGTGAGTTTTGCAACGTTTAGGTGAATTGCCTCCTCTGCGTGGGAAGAGTATTCAATATTTCATATGTTATCTCTTTTCAGTTCCAGAAAAATAAAAACTCTGTGCCCTGTAGCTCGCAGACAGCTACGTTTAACCAAGGGGGAATGTGGCGCCCCTCAGTACATCAGGGTGCCACAGGGAACTGCATCCTCTCCCCGGGTGCAGGACCTACCCCCCCATGGTTCCAGGTTCCCGAAAACCGGTGTCACCTCCATCAGCACCACAAATCCCAACCACACCTCACATCATGACCTGTCAGACACACCAGTGGGTTGGTCAAGCTGAAATAGGGCCACCCACCTAGGGGTCAGGCAGGCTGGTGGGAGGGAGGAGAGCAGAACAGTGAGAGCCCTCAAAGAGTGAGGAGCTGGGAGTAGTAGCTCCCGGGGAGCGAGACCTAGGTTGGGTCACAGACGGTGGTCCGGGACCACAGGAGTCGGGGATCGGTAGCAGTGACATTGGAGAAGGGTGCGACGGGCATAGTTTTGGAGGACGGTCGGCATTATAAAACCCAATAAATGGACCGGTACCGAGCATGACAGGGTACAGGACCCTAGGTCAGGAACCAATTCAACGTCCTGATAATTAACCTGGGAGGGAGAGTATCTTCACGAACTTCCCTAAGAGCTCAGAGATTGAAGGCATCAGCACAACGTGGGGGATAGGGTTTTCCAGGTAAAGAAACCCACTGAAATCCCAAGTGCCAGCCATCAAGAGCACAGCTACACTTTACATAGGTAGCGGGGCCCTAACAGCTTCAAGCCAAGGGGCCACAACAGACAACTAAATTGTGCAGGGAGGCAGGGTCCGGATTACCAAGTGACACCGGTGAGAGCGGATACCTGGACGGGCTCCCCGCAGTGGCAGCGGTACACAGAGGCTTTGGTTTACCACAGTGTGTGTGTCTACTTTATAATCCTCATCCAGCACCACGACTACCACAGTGAGTACCCTGATCCCTGCACCCTGTCCTCTCAAATAACCATCAATAACCTTGAGTCCAGGGCCTTCCCTACCTTCGGAGGGACCTACACCTTGCTGCCCCACACCATCTGCCCCGGTACTCCTTCCAGCAGCGGCGGTACTCCCATTACCACAACCCGCTGATAGCATCACGAACTCCCCTGTAAATATCCCCTTTTAAAGATCAAAGTGTCTACCAAGCCAGATCCGGAACCCCACTCGAGCCACGATCCCGGATCCGAGCGGCCCGACCAACACCGACGCGGTACATATGTCTTGTGGGTAGTGGCAGGATTTTGTGACCAAAAAGCTTAGAAAGGTCACTGTAGCATGTCTTCCTTTTCATAATTCTAATGCCACACCAGGCCTGTGTGTTGCACGGACCGACTATCCCTGCTCTTTTAATGCCCTATGGGGAGGAGGGCAATTGAAGCTACTATACAGCTGTGTCTCTAGAAGGATTTATAATGTCGAAACTCCAAAATGGGTGTAAAACCTATGTCTTGTGGGTAGTGCCAGGATTGTGTGACCAATAGGCCTAGACCGGTCACTGTAGCATGTCTTCCTTTTTCTATTTCTAATGCCGGACCACAGGCCTGTGTGTTCCATGGACCATTTTTCCCTGCTCTTTTAAGGCCCTATGTGGAGGGAGGAAATTGTAGGTATTGTACCACTGTGTCCCTGGAAGGATTTTAAATGTCAAGAATGTCTCGCAATGTCATTGCGAGAGAAAGTAAAAATAATCCTAAAATATTCTTTAACTACATAAACAGTAAAAAACTGAAAAGCGATAGTGTTGGCCCCCTTAAAAATAGTCTTGGTGAAATGGTGGAAGGGGATGAGGGTAAAGCCAACCTGCTGAATGACTTTTTTTCTACGGTTTTTATACAAGAAAATGCCATGGCAGATGACATGACCAGTGATACCATAAATTCACCCTTGAATATTACCTGCTTAACCCAGCAGGAAGTACGCCGCCGCCTCGAAATCACTAAGGTTGACAAATCTCCGGGCCTGGATGGCATACACCCCAGTGTACTACAGGAATTGAGTTCTGTGATAGATAGACCATTATTTTTAATCTTCTCAGATTCCTTAATAACAGGGTCGGTACCGCAGGACTGGCGCATAGCAAATGTGGTGCCAATATTCAAAAAGGGGACAAAAACAGGGCCGGGAAATTATAGGCTGGTAAGTTTAACCTCTACGGTTGGTAAAATCCTTGAGGGTTTCTTGAGAGATGCTATACTGGAGTATCTCAAGAAAAATAACCTTATGACAGAGTATCTACATGGGTTTATGAGGGATCAATCCTGTCAAACTAATTTGATCAGCTTCTATGAAGAGGTAAGTTCAAGCCTGGACCAGGGAAATGCAGTGGATGTTGTGTATATGGACTTTTCAAAAGCTTTTGATATGGTGCCACACAAAAGGTTGGTACATAAAATGAGAATAATGGGGATAGGGGAAAATATGTGTAACTGGGTTAAAAACTGGCTCAGTGATAGGAAACAAAGGGTGGTTATTAATGGTACATACTCGGACTGGGTCTCAGTTCATAGTGGGGTACCACAGGGGTCAGTATTGGGCCCGTTTCTTTTCAACATATTTATAAATGACCTTGTTGGGGGCATGCGGAGTAGAATTTCAATATTTGCAGATGATACTAAACTCTGCAGGGTAATCAATACAGAGGAGGATAATTTTATATTACAGGGAGATTTATGTAAATTGGAGGATTGGGCTGAGATGTGGCAATTGAAGTTTAATGTAGATAAATGTAAGGTCATGCACTTGGGTAGAGGAAATAACATTTATGATTATGTACTTAATTGTAGAACACTGGGTAAAACAGACACAGAAAAAGACTTGGGTGTATAGGTGGATGGTAAACTTCACTTTAGTGGACAGTGTCAGGCAACTGCTGCCAGGGCTAATAAAATAATGAGATGTATTAAAAGAGGTATAAGTGTTCATGAAAAAAATATAGTTCTACCTCTGTACAAGTCACTAGTGCGACCGCACTTAGAATACTGTGTACAATTCTGGTCACCAATATATAAGAAGGACATAGCTGAACTGGAGAGGGTGCATAGAAGAGCGACCAAGATTATTAGAGGAATGGGTGGGCTGCAATACCAAGACAGGTTATTAAACTTGGGGTTATTTAGTTTGGAAAAACGAAGGCTTAGGGGGGATCTAATCACAATGTATAAATATATGAGGGGACAGTACAGAGACCTTTCCAAAGATCTTTTTACACCTAGGCCTGCGACTGGAAGACGGGGGCGTCCGCTACGTCTTGAGGAAAGAAGGTTTAATCATAATCACAGACGAGGATTCTTTACTGTACGAGCAGTGAGACTATGGAACTCTCTGCCGCATGATGTTGTAATGAGTGATTCACTACTAACATTTAAGCAGAGCCTGGACGCCTTTCTTGAAAAATGTAATATTACCAGTTATGTATATTAGATTTTATGACAGGGTATTGATCCAGGGAACTAGTCTGATTGCCGGATGTGGAGTCAGGAAGGAAATTTTTTCCCCATTGGAACTTGTTTGCAACATTGGGGTTTTTTTTGCCTTCCTCTGGATCAACATGTTAGGCTACGGGTTGAACTAGATGGACTTAAAGCCCCGTCACACTAAGCAACATCGCTAGCAACATCGCTGCTAACGAACAACTTTTGTGACGTTGCTAGCGATGTTGCTGTGTGTGACATCCAGCAACAACCTGGCCCCTGCTGTGAGGTCGTTGGTTGTTGCTGAATGTCCTGGGCCATTTTTTAGTTGTTGCTGTCCTGCTGTGAAGCACAGATCGCTGTGTGTGACAGCGAGACAGCAACAACTAAATGTGCAGGCAGCAGGAGCCGGCTTCTGCAGAGGCTGGTAACCAATGTAAACATCGGGTAACCAAGAAGCCCTGTCCTTGGTTACCCGATATTTACCTTTGATACCAGCCTCAGCCGCTCTCACTGTCAGTGCCGGCTCCTGCTCTGTGCACATGTAGCTGCAGGACACATCGGGTTAATTAACCTGATGTGTGCTGTAACTAGGAGAGCAAGGAGCCAGCGCTAAGCATTGTGCGCTGCTCCCTGCTCTGTGCACATTAGCTGCAGCACACATCAGGTAATTAACCCGATGTGTGCTGTAAGTAGGAGAGCAGGGAGCCAGCGCTCAGTGTGCGCTGCTCCCTGCTCTCTGCACGTGTAGCTGGACACTGGTTGCTGGTGAGCTCACCAGCAACTCGTGTAGCCACGCTCCAGCGATCCCTGCCAGGTCAGGTTGCTGGTGGGATCGCTGGAGCGTCGCAGTGTGACAGCTCACCAGCAACCTCCTAGCAACTTACCAGCGATCCCTATCGTTGTTGGGATCGCTGGTAAGTTGCTTAGTGTGACTGGACCTTTAGAGTCTCCCTTCAACCTTAAAAACTATGATACTATGATACTATGATAAGACTCCAAAATGGGTGGGAAACTTACAGTATGTTTTGTGGGTAGTGGCAGGATTTTGTGACCCATATGGGGAATGTTTCTATTTATTGACAGCAAGCAGAGATGATGGGGAATGTTTCTATTTATTAACTGCAAGCAGAGCATAGAGCATGGCTGGCTGTGAGACAGACCCGCGCGATCAGAATGAACTCGAATGAACTTCACCCGACTTCATTGCCATCGCGCAGCTCTGTCTGTGTGCCGCAGCCTGATTTGCGATCACAGGTGAAGGACTCACCGATGACCGCAAATCGCCTGAGTGACTGAAGTAAGCCGCGCGATCAGCGGTGCTGTCACGGCCAGCTGGAGTCCTCCACCTGAGAGCTGTGGCCGCGGGTCACCTGAGTGACGGCACCGCTGATCGCGCAACTCACTTCAGTTGCTCCGTGGAATTGACAGAGAGCAGCGGTGTTGTATGGCCACTCCTGTCAGCTTCATGTAGCAGAGCTGGATGCATCGCGGGACCTCATGAGGATTACGCTGGACCTGGAGGGGTATTTGGGGATATTGATAAAGTGGTGAAAGAGGGTATTTCTTTGTCTTTTATTCCAAATAAAGGATTTTTTCGAGTGTATGTGTTTATTTACTTTCACTTACAGGTTAATCATTGGGGGTGTCTCATAGATGCCTGCAATGATTAATCTAGGATTTAGTGGCAGCTATGGGCTGCCATTAACTCCTTACTACCCCAATTGCCACTGCACCAGGGCAATTCGGGATGAGCCGAGTAGAGTCCTCGGACTGTCGCATCTAATGGCTGCGGCAATTCCCGGCGGCTGCTGGCTTATATTTTTAGGCTGGGGGGCTCCCCATAACATGGGGCTCCCCATCCTGAGAATACCAGCCTTCAGCCGTGTGGCTTTATCTTGGATAATATCAAAATTTAGGTGGACCGCACACCATTATTTTAAATTATTTATTTTACTGCACTACATAGACCCGCCCACCGGCATCTGTGATTGGTTGCAGTTAGACAGCTGTCACTCAGTGTGGGGGCGTGTCTCAATACAAGCAATTATAGGCGCCAGTGGGCGGGGGAAGCAGGGAATACGAGATGGAATAATGAGTGGCCGGCATTTTCAAAAGCTGGAGAAGCCGCCTAAGCAGTGTGACAGCCGTACAGCCCCGTGTCATTGATCGGTCAGTGATCGGTGAGTATGAGGGGGGGGAGAGGGAGAGACCGACAGACAGAGAGAGAGAGACCGAAAGACCTGCCTTCTGTCAAAAAAAACCCAGTTTTGGTTTGAGAGCTGTTCTGGCGACTACGTAAACGCCGCGTGCTGCTCTGAGCATATTATTCCAAGACACCAGAAATGCAGTCACGCACCTTCTACAGGCTGTGCCCATAATGTTTCTGCCTTTTCCCATCCATTTCAGCCTTTTCCTCAGTCACCACAGCTCGCTGTTAGGTCCAACGTGAAGTTATTTGAGTTTCCTATAGACTTTACATTGCACATTGAATATTCACGAATAGTCGAATAATGCTGACCTATTCATCGGACATTCTTCGAAGCAGATGTTTTGGTATTCGATCAACCCTAATTAAGACCTGTTGTCCTTCTGCAAACTCCCGATAACGTGCTCTGCAGTCATAACATGTCTTCTGTCTGGTTTGAGCCATCCGTACATGATCCTGAACAAAACTAGCAAGTTGAGCCAGAGTTTTCCGAAGCTTTAGAACATATGGGATGACAGGTGTTCCTGTATCCTCAACCTGGCCCTCCCAATATTCTTTTAGCAGGGTTAAGGGTCTTCTGACCTTTCTTCCATAGAGTAGCTCAAAGGGAGAAAACTCAGTGGACTCCTGGGGAACTTCCCGATAGGAAAATAGGAGATGGGGTAGGTACTTCTCCCAGTCTGAATCCCTGTCAGTAAAGATCCTTAGCATATTCTTCAGAGTACCATTGAATCGTTCACAAAATCCATTTGTTTGAGGATGATAAGGTGACGTTCGGATCGCTCGTACTCCACAAGAGCGCCACAGTCACTGTACCAACTCCAACATGAACTGCAAGCCTTGGTCTGACAGGATCTCACTTGGGAATCCTACTCTGGTGAAAATGGTAACCAGGGCCTCGGCCACCTTGGCTGCAGAAATACTTGACAAGGCCGTCCACAACAGTGAGAATGTACTGCTTTCCAGATTTACTTGGTTTAGCCAGGGGTCCAATGATATCAACAGCTACTCTTTCAAAGGGGTCTTTTATTATGGGGAGTGGTTGCAAGGGTGGCTTTGGGTGATCTCCTGGCCGCCCTCTTTGCTGACATATGTCGCAAGTTCGGCAAAAATGCGCCACTGCTTGAGAAATCCAAGGCCAATAGAAAATTTGAGTCAATCGTCTCTCGGTGCGGGTTTTCCCTTGATGGCCAGCAGTAGGGATGTTATGGGCAAGATGTAATAGGGAAACTCTATTTCTGGCGAACAATCAGCTGTTTGCTATAAGTCCAGGGTTTATCTAGGGAGTCAGCATTGGTAACCTGATATAGAAGTCCATTTTCTCTGATAATTTTTTTCCCCGTTTTCCCCTACTTGCCCTATTTCAGCCCGAGCTCTTCAACTAGCTAGGGTGGGGTCAGTCTCTATCTCTTGTCTAAACTGAACTTCATCCCCAGTGACATGCATATGATCCCCACAAGAAGAATCACTCACCAGCTGTGACAGTGGTTCTGGTGGCCTTATCTCCATTGACGGGCTGAACGCATCCACATCTGCTGCCCTCTTGGCTTGACTTCGGGTTACTGCATCGACAAAGTGGCATTGAAGATTCCCCACATCGTTTTCTAGAAGAACATCTGCAGGAAGGCCTCTCATAACACCGATTATGCATTGTTTTGCGCCAAAGCCATAATCCAGGGTCACACTTGCTCTTGGAATATATGAGTACCTTTAGCCAATTCAATGGCAATTCCTGGTCCCTTCTGATTTGCTACTGGTTGAATTTCTCGGGGATGATGAGAAAAGCCCCAGTGTCACGAAAGCCAACAACATTTTGACCATCCAGCACGACTTCCTGAAGATGTTTATGCTGAAGATCAGAAGAGCAGGTGGCTGTGGCACGCACTCCATAGACTCCTGGTAGGGAAGTCAACATATCAGAGTCACTTGGCAAATCATCAGGGAGTGCATCCAGCTCTTCTCCTGTTGAGGGTGTCTGCAGATAATGGACAGGCAAAGGGGGTCTGCAACTGTTCTGCCTCCAAACACCTGGACAGTGAGCTTGCAGATGACCAGGCTGCCCACATCCATAACATGTGCATTGTATGATTTTTTTCACCAGGTCATTCTCCCAAAGAGGAGGCAGGAGTAATGGGAGGCACATTCACACGGGGTCCACCATGCGTTGGTAGTCTAGTGGGACGGTGGACATTGGAGGCCAACGGAGAAGGGCCCGTCAGTGTTGAGGAGCTTGTAGCTTTTTTCTCACCGACTAGTAGTTTATTCCACTGGGGTTTGATGGTGAGAACCTCATCAGCTAAAGCAGCAGCTTGTTCAAGTGTCTCTGGTCTCCTCTTACGCACCCATTCTCGGATCTCAGTAGGGCACTTGCCGTAGAACTGTTCTTTAAGGATGACCTGGAAAAAGGTTTCCCAAGTTAAGGCCCCCTCTCACTCCATCCAGTGATGACAGACTTGTTTGAGTCTGTAGGCATACATTTTGAAAGACCCTTCCCCATCACAGGGTAAAGTACGGAACTGAGCCCTGTATGTATCTGAGGTCACAGCATAATGTTCCAATATGGTTTCTTTAATGGTTCCATAATCGCAGTTCCACCGAGGGTCTATAGTTCTATAAGCTTCAGCAGCTCCACCCTCTAAGAGCCCAATCAGGTGTCTGACTCGCTCTCTTTCCGGAACTTCCATTAATCGGCATTGGTGCTCGAAGTCCTAGAAGAAGCCCTCAATGTCGCCTACAGCCTCATGGTTTAAAGTCCTTGCGGGACACTCTGGGGAATTCCCTAATGGTGGACCCTGTGGGTACAGTCTGTCTGGAAGTTCTAGCTGCTTCCACAGCAAGCCTCATCTCAAACAATGCCCTTTCTTGAGCTCTGCAAATGGCATCCATTTTATATTCAATGGTGACCTCATCCCCAAGCAGTGCCATCTCCTCCTCATACCACACAACCCACTGACTTTTCTGGGTATTTACCTCCAGCTCCCGTCTTTCCTCCCATTGCTGTGGAAATACTTCCTCAATGCCATCTTGCAGGCTAGCATCTTCCAAAGCCTCATTTAGTTGCTCCTTGGAGAGTCCTTTGTAGCAGACTCCTAATTAACGGGCCTTTGTTTGTAGGTGTGGCGCCCCTGACCTGGTCAGGCACCACTGAGTACTGCACCCATGCTGGGTGAGTGCAAACAGGTAATCCTGAAGGCTGAAATAGGGTGTATAAGCACAGACACATTGCAACCAGGTCATATACACACCATTGAGGGGACCCCTGGGCAGACCCAGGAGGGAGCGTGCCTCCACATCCAATCAAGGGGTGCGGTGGAGAGCCTGGAAGTGAGCAGTTTCAGTGGCAGTCAAGGGAACAGGAGCTGGAGGTAGCCGAGTCTGAAGTGGGGACGCAGGAGAGCGAACACACTAGTCAGACCCTGCACATGTAGTGGCCGCTGGCGGGGGAGTACATTGCCACACTGTCAGACTGAAAGACTCCTGCAGAAGAGAGAGGACAGGCAGTTGAGTATGTGGACTCCTGGTAATGAAACACGCATGGGGAACAGGTCCCTAGAGCCAGACATCCATTTAGTGGTCTGCTAAATCCTGCAGGTGGAGGGACTAGAGGTTGCTCACCAACCATCACAGAGCCCGAGCATCAGCAGCAACGAGGGAATCCATAAGGAGGATCGAGCCTGGAGCCATCTTTCCTTGGTCCACGCTGCCAGCAAACAGGTCAGAAAAGGGAGAAAAGGCAGCTGCGACTTCCCTGGATGAATCCCACGGTACTTTAAGTCAGGGGTTGTCCGAAACAAGAATTGCTAGAAAGGCGAGCCAACGGTCACCCCTTATACCAGCCTGAAGGATACCTGGTTCTCCCTGGTCTATCTCAGTATCGCCTGGGTTACCTCACAAAACCAGCTGAACGTGAGTAAACAGGTTGAAAGACTTTCTGGACTGCGACTGAGTTATTCTGCGACCTGTTGTTCCACACACACACATACACACACACACACACACACACCAGAGCCCCTAGGGTCAGCCTCACTCACGGGAGGCTATACCACCAGACTGCAAACACCATCAGCCCTAGACGCTCGTTTAAAGCTGCAGTGGCGGTCACCCTTACCCTGACCGCAAACCGGGAGTGGCTTCACGACTCCCATACAAACAACAAACCAAAAAAGATCCCAGTGGTCAAAAACACTAATAAATAGGATGAGAGGAAGACCACTGGTAAAAAGAAGAGACCAAGGACAAGTACTTAGTGAAATACAAAATCCAATTTAATGAGGTGCACGTGACATAAGGACCGACAGTAGTGACGATTAGATCTAAAAATCGTCAGACACACAGAGTTGCACAAACGCCACCAGCAGGTATAATGAGGCTGCTAGAAACAAAGGGTTAATATCAAAAACCGGATAGCCAGACAAGTAGGGAAAATATATAACTGAGAATAAACTAATTATAGTCACCAGTGTGTTTCTCTCCCTATGTAACCGCTAAGATAACATGTCAATTAAATGTATAGTTAAGGGAAATTACCTTCAGACAGGTTGGAAGGTGCTAGTAGACAGGCTGGTGGTGGTGGGCGGGGCCTCGATGCGCGTTTCACCGGGCGTGGCTTCATCAGGAGGCTTGGCCATAGTGCATGGAGTGTGGGTTTATAAATGAATGACAGGGATCTAGCAGCAAATCGGCGCGCTCCGCGTCATGATATCCCGCCTTCCAAGGCGGCGACCACAGGGCACGACGTGGAGGAACAGGAGGAGGACGTGCGTCATCCCACTATTCATCCCGGAAGTGCACGGCAGTCACCCCCACAGAAGGCGCGAACAGCGCATGCGCGCGTCGCGTTGCGTCTGTGCCTGGATGTTAGTCCCACCCTCCTGTCAGGGGTGATGTCAGAGACAAGGAATGGAATTAATAAAGGGGTGGAGAATGTTAGTCCGGACGTGTCCATGCATAAACAGGCAGGAGGTTAACAAGGGAGGCGGGTACGTGACGCCCCCAAGCAGTAACACGGAGGGAGGGACAAATCATATAGGAAGTGGAGGGCAGGAGAATAGCCTGCCAAGAGTGAACAGGCAGGAGGTTAACAAGGGAGGCGGGTATATGACGCCCCCAGGCAGTGACACGGAGGGAGGGACACATCATATAGGAAGCAGAGGGCAGGAGAATAGCCGTGCCAAGAGCCGATTATATTACAAACAGAATGGGACAATAGAAACCTGCAAAAAGCCAGCCCCCCGCCATGTACTACAATGACACTGGGTAAATAGTAAGTAGATTAATAAGTAGATTAGCAGGGAACAGAATGGGACCCTGTGTGTGGAGTAAGATTAAACAAAGTCAATAATCCACAAACACATAACAAGATAGGACGGGCTAACCAGATCACATGTACAACATGCCAGGGGACCCAAGAGTATACAAAAGTATATAAGTCAAAAGGGCATATCATATGCAAGGATTAGGGAACCCCCCTGTATGGTATTGGATAGAACGTTACCTGGGGACATGGAAAGAAGGTCAAACTAGATGGATACATTTCGCGTATAAAGTCTATAGGCAATGGGAGGCTATACTGAAAGAGATTAGATGGAACAATGTATTGGTCAAGATCTAGAATGGCGGATCAGTGCTCCAGCACTCGAGACCAGACCAAGCGGAGAGAAAATTCAAAAAGGTCAGAAAGAATGTCATATCATAACAGATATACTATATACGAAGACATAAGCAGAAGAGAATTGCAAATGACAATCTTCAAAAGTCCATGTCCCGCAGCCCGCTCAGAAATTTTCCCCTTCCAACTTCAAAACCGCAGCCGGCCGTACATCAAATCGGTCCCCACAATGTGAATAAATAAATAGAAGGATCCCTGTAGATATAAACCACAAAATATTAAAATCAAGTTAAAAAACATACAGAATATGGCCAAAAAGGCCCAATTAAAATTTGCGCAAGATAATTTACAGAAAAGATTTGAAACTAGTTGCCTGGTTCAGGCCCAGAGGGGTAACAGTATCCAAGGTGACCATCCACCTTGTCTCTTTCTGTAAGAGTCTCTTTTTAACGTCACCTTCCCTAATACCCATGTAAACGTGGTCAATTCCACGTATGCAAAGGCCCCGAGGATTGCTAGAATGATGGTAAAAGAAATGTCTTGGAATGGTTTTCAATTTTTCAGGTTCTAGGGTTTGAGCAGCATTTCTAATATCTCTAACATGTTCCTGTGAGCGGACTCTCAAGCTGCGTGTGGTCATGCCAATATAGATCAGCCCACAGGGTCATGTGGCATGATAAATGACAGCCTCAGGGCTGCAATTGATGAAATGCACAATCCGGAATTGTTTGTCTCCACGAGAGTTAGTGAAATCAAATCGCTTTGGGATATACTGACAAGCAGAGCATGATCCACATGGAAAGGATCCCCAAGGTGGTCCTCGGCTGTGAAATAGAAATTTACTCCTAGGAGGGATGTAATGGCTCTTTGTAAGGAGATCTCCTAGATTACGTGACTTGCGCCAAGTAATAGAAGGATGTGGAGTAAGGGTAGTTTTCAAGTCCCTAGACTTTATGTGCGAAATTTATCCATCTAGTTTGACCTCCTGTCCATGTCCCCAGTTAACTTTCTATCCAATACCATACACGGGGGTTCCCTAATCCTTGCATATGATATGCCCTTTTGACTTACTGTATATACTTTTGTATACTCTTGGGTCCCCTGGCATGTTGTATATTTGATCTGGTTAGCCCGTCCTACCTTGCTATGTGTTTGTGGATTATTGACTTTGTTTAATCTTACTCCACACACAGGGTCCCATTCTGTTCCCTGCTAATCTACTTACTATTTACCCAGTGTCATTGTAGTACATGGCGGGGGGCTGGCTTTTTGCAGCTATCTATTGCCCCATTCTGTTTGTAATATAATCGGCTCTTGGCACGGCTATTCTCCTGCCCTCTGCTTCCTATATGATGTGTCCCTCCCTCCGTGTCACTGCTTGGGGGCGTCATATACCAGCCTCCCTTGTTAACCTCCTGCCTTTTCACTCTTGGCACGGCTATTCTCCTGCCCTCCGCTTCCTATATGATTTGTCCCTCCATCCGTGTTACTGCCTGGGTGCATCACATACCCGCCTCCCTTGTTAACCTCCTGCCTGTTTATGGATGGACACGTCCGGACTAACATTCTCCACCCCTTTTATTGATTCCACTCCCTGTCTCTAACATCACCCCTGACAGGAGGGTGGGGCTAACATCCAGGCACAGACGCGACACGCGCATGCGTTGTTCGCGCCTTCTGTGGGGGTGACTGCCGTGCACTTCCGGGATAAATAGTGGGATGACGCACGTCCTCCTCCTGTTCCTCCACGTGGTGCCCTGTGGTCGCCGCCTTGGAAGGCGGGACATCATGACGCGGAGCGCGCCGATTTGCTGCTGGATCCCTGTCATTCATTTATAAACCCACACTCCATGCACTATGGCCAAGCCTCCTGACGAAGCCACGCCCGGTGAAATGCGCATCGAGGCCCCGCCCACCGCCACCAGCCTGTCTGCTAGCACCTTCCAACATGTCTCAAGGTAATTTCCCTTAACTATACAATTAATTGACATGTTATCTTAGCGGTTACATAGGGAGAGAAACACACTGGTGACTATAATTAGTTTACTCCCAATTATATAATTTTCCCTACTTGTCTGGCTATCCGGTTTTTGATAATAATCCTTTGTTTCTAGCAGCCTCATTATACCTGCTGGTGGTTTTTGTGCAACTCTGTGTGTCTGACGATTTTTAGATCTATTCGTCACTACTGTCTGTCCTTATGTCACGTGTACCTCATTAAAATGGATTTTGTATTTCACTAAGTACTTGTCCTTGGTCTCTTCTTTTTACCAGTGATCTTCCTCTCATCTCATTTATTGGTGTTTTTGACCACTGGGATCTTTTTTGGTTTGTTGTTCTCATTGAGACCCTGCCTTTAAGGGCAGCTGTAGGTTTATATCCCAGACAAACAAGCCTGACATACCCGTGACCAGAGCAGGTTCCACAAAGAGAAGTCCCCGCAGCGTCCCTGGAAGTGGAGCGGAATCCTGGAGGCGACCGCCGTGGCCCGGGGGCGACTCATCTCGTGTCACGAACAGGATAAGGACTAGACCTGTTAAGACAGGTGACCGTGCGCCTTGGAGGTCCGTTCAGAAAATTTGGACCTCCGCCATATTGACCCTGCAAAAGTGCGCAAATTTGAAGACTGCAGCCCTCACAGAAGGAGAGTACTGCCCACAAAGAGGTGTGGCTGTGTTGGAACCCCTGGAGCACTCTGGCCCCATGAGAGGAGAAGATGGGGGCGGATCTGGCCCTAAACGGAGGGGACTTCCCAGGCTGGTGGAAGAAACGAAACTGAACAGCGAGCAAGGAAAGATGGCGTCTGCTAGTGGTGACCAGGAAGAGCTGGGATGGACCAGGCCGATGACCGCCGCTGAGCTAGAGGCTGAAGTCAGAAGGATGGCTGATAACATGGAAGTGCAGAACAAGCAACAGATAGCCGCCTGGAAGACAGAGATGGTGACGGCAGTAAGAAACCTGCAATTGCTGGTGCAGAGAGGCCCGTGTGTAGGTGCCGCCCTCGCCGATCAGGAGCCATCACCGGTGATAGTGACCCTGGCATGGGAGATCTCCGGCCCAACCCAGGGTGAGTCCTGCACTGCCCCTGCCCGATCGGGTGTCCTGACCCCGCCGGCATTGTTACCAAAGGCCGATGCGATCCCTGCTGCGATCCCGGATGCGGTCCCTGATGCGACGTCCAGAGCGGTACCTATGGCCAGACCAGACCGCAACACCTCCTGTCCTGACCAGACCAGGCCGCAACGCCTCCTGTCACGGCCATACCAGACCAGGCCACAACACCTCTTATCCCTGTGCCCTGGTATTAAGCAGACAGAGAAATGATTCGGAGAAGGAGAGAGCTGGAGACTCGGTTCCCCGCACACCTAGTAGACAGATACCTTGTTCCAAAGCTGCCAGACTGACTTAAAGCGGTCCCCGCACCCTCTCTGCCAGAGAGGGACTCATCACCCTTCCCGGCTGCTAGTCGCTCGTCCCCAGAGCTGCTGCCATTCAACCGACTGGAGGAGGACACAGCACCCTTAGAGAGTAAGGGAGGCCTGGAGGTCACGCTGATGTGCCCCCAATGACCAGAAGAGATTCCAGCACCCCCTACTGAGGAGGAAGACCTGATTGCCTACAGCCCTGGCATGTATGTAACCTGGGAGCCGGCTGATGAACAAGTGATGGTGATGCGGAGGCCAGCCTGCAGAGGACAGCAGTGTGTGAGGGCAAGACATCCCCTTGTGCAGCCTACCCATGAGAAAGAGCGAGTGGAGGCTAGGGACCTGAAGGAGAAGCAGTCCCTGCGGCAGACCGGGTTCCAGGCCAGAGGTCCTCTCCAACGTGGGGTAGTGGAGGAATTTAACCTTCGCACAGGATATGGCTTCATCGTAGAGTCTGGACTAAAAGAAGGCATCTTTGTCTCAAGAAGGGATTAACAGTCCCACCGACAGTGAGGACACCCAGATCGAGACCTCTATGCGGGAGATGTTGTGGAATTCACCAGACACATGGATGAAAGAGGCTGGTATGCCTTAGATGTCATGCAGTGCCCTATGAAAACTGTGGCAAGTCCAAGCTCGACCCCCACTGCTTCTATCAAGTCCCCAGAGTCACCGCCACCAGAGGGCGAAGAAGTTACAGAACACGTTACAGAACATGTTACAGCTCAAGTTGCAGCTCAAGATACAGATCAAGATACAGCTCAAGATACAGCTCAAGATACAGTTCAAGATACAGCTCAAGATACAGCACAAGATGCAAATGCTCCAAGGCCAATCTCCAGGTTCCAGAGCACTGAGAGTGTCAGCCCTGGTCTTGAGAGAAGAAACTCCATTTAAAAAGTCTTTCAGAAAATGTTCAAAATGTTTAGTAAAGTTTAACCAGTTTTTCCAGTGTGAAGTTAAAGTAACGTTAAAGAAATGCACCCACAAGGACTGTTGCGAGAACTTTGCTGCTAAAATGTGTTGCACTAGGTTAGTGTGCACTTCAAAAATGGACCAAAGGTTATGAACTGGCTATAACCACAAACTCTCGCAGTGTAAAAAGTTCTCTCAGTGGTACAAACACCAGAGCATGCCGGTTTTGGGGCCTGGCTCTGCACCACAAGAGAGCAAGCCTGTTTATGGGGCCTGGCTTTCCAACCACAAAGACGCTGGTATGCCTGTTTATGGTGCCTACCTTAACCACCATCCTCAGTAGAGGAAGATTGGAGGAAAAGCTGGGATAGAGCTGGCCCAGACCTGGTCACCAAATGGACCGGTGACCTGCCTCCTGGAGGTTTTGGGTGGGTTCAGGACTTGTGGGTGGTGGGTGGTGAAGAATAGTACTGTTATGGGGGGACCGGCAGATTAGGACCAGGGGGTGTATATCCTAATTGTCAGTCAGGGCCCACCGTGCTCCAGATGACAAAGGAGCTGCTGGCACCTGAGGGTTAGGCGGAGACTATAGAGCTGAATGGCTCTGAGATAACCCAGGGAATCTGGGAACCGGTCACGTATGTAGGGACACGTCAGACCGGACGACAACCCAGTTAGCGTTTCGGTGCACCTGGCGCTACACCAACCACGTGTGCAGGGAACACGTCAGGCCGGGTGGTGACCAGGTAGCGTTGACCAAAAGACCGCCACGAAAGCGCCCTGTCGGCCACGTATGTAGGACACGTCAGGCCGAGCGGTCCTCCGATTAGCATTTCTGGTCACCTCTCGACTGGCCACGTTTGTAAAGGACATGTCAGGCCAGATGGTTACACCAGTAGCGTTGACTGGGAAGCCGAGGAGGATAAGGAACACCCTGTTAACTCCACAGGGGTCCTGGGGTACGCTGTCCGTGCGCGTAGGAGGCACAACCGGACCGGTGGCGCAGCAGGTGCGTTGTCCGTGTGCGTAGGGGGCACAACCGGACCGGTGGCGCAGCAGGTGCGTTGTCCGTGTGCGTAGGGGGCACAATCGGACAGGAGGAGCAGCCCAGTTAACTCCACTGGGCTGCTACAGCAAGACTGGAACGGCAGGAGGGAAGCACGGCGCCTGACCCTGATGTGCTGAGCCACAAATCTTGGCGTGACAGGCACCGTTCGCCTAACCCTACCTACCGCTTCCCAACATCGGCTTATGCCACAATGAGGCTCTAACATGGAGGTGTGCTCTGACTGAGCAAATGTGAAGACTGCGCACCTCCATGTTGTCTCCAGCCCCTTTTATAACCTGGGTCCGCCCCAAACCCAGGGTTGACCACAATGGCACCTCCAGGGACCAACAGCAGAGCGCCATGTCATCAGCGACGTCACAAGTGGCCTATCCTGAACCGCCATGTCACTGATGACCTCATGGCAGCCACGCCCCAAACACTTCACCAGCCATCGTCTGACGACCAATGGTGAGGTGTCATGTCATAGGGCCGGGCCTCCGCGAGCCAGTCCGGAGTGGCCACATCATCAGGACACCTGATGCCCTCTGGCCTATCAGGGCCTGCCACCTCACGGACATGCCCAGTGAAGTCCTTCCCGGACTTTGCCTCCAATGCACTAAGTGCCTGAGCATGCTCAGTAGCCTGGACAACAGTCTCAGAAATCAGACTATCAGCCTGAGCATGCTCAGTAGGCACAACACAGGACTTAGACACAATATGCAGTCCAAGTACCTGTGCAAAGAGGCTTTTCGCACTAAGTGTAGGAGCATGCTCAGTAGCCCGAACCGAGGACTTAGCCTGAGAAATGGCACTATCAGGCTGAGCATGCTCACTAGGTGAAACACTGGACTTAGGCTCCGGCTGGGGTAAATTGGCACACGCATGCGCACTAGCCGCCTCTGCACACTTAGACGTGGAGGTGCAAGCAGCCAGCTGGACGACCCGAGGCACGGCCAAAAACGGCAGCCGGCGCCTGGTTGCAACTGTAACCACAGCAGGCTGCTTGCAGCTATGGCGGCACCGATTCATAACAGTACCCCCCCCCTCTAGCGCCCCCCCCCACTCGAATGGTCTGTAGTCGCCACAGGTACCACTGTGCGACAGGCGGGAGATGGAGATATGCAGTGGGAGCTACAAAACTCGCTCCACCGCACAATCTCCCCTGACGACCACTCGATTTCTGGGGAATGCCGCGTCAGCCAAGGCATGCCCAGCATAATATCATCTGCACCCTTAGGGAGAACCCAGAATGAAATGGTCTCCCTATGCCCAGATGATATGGCAAGGGTAATGGGCACTGTCCGGTGGTGAATTACCTCGGGCAAAAAGGACCCATCCACCACACGGACTCTCACTGGCCTTGGCATTTGCACAAGCGGGATGGCATGACGCCGGGCAAAAGAGGAGGAGATAAGATTACCCCCAGCCCCTGTGTCCACACGTGCCCTTGTGGACCAGGTTGACCCCTTAAAGGATATGGACACAGGAAATGTCACCCTAATGGATGATGCCTGGTCCAGTCTGCCACCAGCTATGGTCACCGATCGCGGTCGCTTAACTTGATGCTTTGGGCAACGGTTGGCATAATGACCGAACTGCCCACAAGTGAAACAGGAAGTACCCTTGCGACTCGATGACCTAGCTTCACCAACCCTAGAGATGTCCATAGGAACAGGGACATCTTCTAAGGGAGGTGCAGTGGGAGAGACCACATCAGTGCCTGAACGACCCCCTGACCTGCGCTCCAGCTGACGTTCGGAGGTCCGCAGGTCAATGCGGGTAGCCAGAGTCATGAGGGCCTCAAGGGTAGTTGGAACCTCGCGTGACGCTAACTCGTCCTTCCCATGCAAGGCCAACCCCTTCCAAAAAAGTGCAATGAGGGTCCTCTCTGGCCACCCCAGTTCTGCAGCAAGTGTCCTGAACCTCACAGCATACTGACTCGAGGAAGTATGCCCCTGCTCCAAAGTTAGCAGCTTTAGGGCCGAGTCATGAGTGACCTGAGGCCCCAGGAACACTTGCCGCATGGACTCCAAGAACTCCTTGGAGTCCTGAACTACGGGGTCATTCCTCTCCCACAATGGTGTGGCCCACTCCAGTGCTCTATCAGAGAGCAAGGAGAAGATAAACCCCACCTTTGACCTCTCTGTAGGGAACTGTGCAGCCAGCAGCTGCAGGTGGACTGAGCACTGGTTCACGAATCCCCTACATGCCTTGCTGTCCCCTGAAAACTTGTTGGGCAGTGAGAGGTGAGGAAGGGGTGGAGTGGGCTTGGTGGCAGACACCATTGCGGCAGCTCGAGCCACCACATCATCCATATCAGCAGCAAGGGCAGACTGCTCCAGAGACCTAACTCTGGCCTCAAGCTGCTGTATGAACTGACGTAGCTGCTCTGTCTCCGCCATGCCAGCCAGACCCTGGCGCACTCTTACTGTTATGGGGGGACCGGCAGATTAGGACCAGGGGGGAAAAATCCTAATCGTCAGTCGGGGCCCACCGTGCTCCAGATGACAAAGGAGCTGCTGGCACCTGAGGGTTAGGCGGAGACTATAGAGCTAGATGGCTCTGAGATAACCCAGGGAATCTGGGAACCGGTCACGTGTGTAGGGACACGTCAGACCGGACGACAACCTGGTTAGCGTTTTGGTGCACCTGGCGCAACACCAACCACATGTGCAGGGAACCGGCCAAGCGGTCCTCCGATTAGCGTTTCTGGTCACCTCTCGACTGGCCACGTGTGTAAAGGACACGTCAGGCCAGATGGTTACACCAGTAGCATTGACTGGGAAGCCAAGGAGGATAAGGAACACCCTG
Source organism: Anomaloglossus baeobatrachus (assembly GCF_048569485.1). NCBI lineage: Eukaryota > Metazoa > Chordata > Amphibia > Anura > Aromobatidae > Anomaloglossus > Anomaloglossus baeobatrachus. Next base: position 213,605,452 of record NC_134357.1, on the reverse strand, counting down.
TTAACTCCACAGGGGTCCTGGGGTATGCTGTCCGTGTGCGTAGAAGGCACAACCGGACCGGTGGCACAGCAGGTGCGTTGTCCGTGTGCGTAGGGGGCACAACCGGACCGGTGGCGTAGCAGGTGCGTTGTCCGTGTGCGTAGGGGGCACAATCGGACTGGAGGCGCAGCAGGCGCAGCCCAGTTAACGAAACTGGGCTGCTACAGCAAGACTGGAACGGCAGGAGGGAAGCATGGCGCCTGACCCTGATGTGCTGGGCCACGAATCTTGGCGTGACAGGCACCGTTCGCCTAACCCTACCTACCGCTTCCCAACATCGGCTTATGCCGCAATGAGGCTCTAACATGGAGGTGTGCTCTGACTGAGCAAATGTGAAGACTGCGCACTTCCATGTTGTCTCCAGCCCCTTTTATAACCTGGGTCCGCCCCAAACCCAGGGTGGACCACAATGGCACCTCCAAGGACCAACAGCAGAGTGCCATGTCATCAGCGACGTCACAAGCGGCCTATCCTGAACCGCCATGTCACTGATGACCTCATGGCAGCCACGCCCCAACACTTCACCAGTCATCGTCTGATGACCAATGGTGAGGTGTCATGTCATAATGCCGGGCCTCCGCGAGCCAGTCCGGAGAGGCCACATCATCAGGACACCTGATGCCCTCTGGCCTATCAGGGCCTGCCACCTCACGGACATGCCCAGTGAAGTCCTTCCCGGACTTTGCCTCCAATGCACTAAATGCCTGAGCATGCTCAGTAGCCTGGACAACAGTCTCAGAAATCAGACTATCAGCCTGAGCATGCTCAGTAGGCACAACACAGGACTTAGACACAACACGCAGTCCAAGTACCTGTGCAAAGAGGCTTTACGCAATAAGTGTAGGAGCATGCTCAGTAGCCCGAAACGAGGACTTAGCCCGAGAAATGGCACTATCAGGCTGAGCATGCTCACTAGGCGAACAACTGGACTTAGGCTCTGGCTGGGGTAAATTGGCACACGCATGCGCACTAGCCGCCTCTGCACACTTAGACATGGAGGTGCAAGCAGCCAGCTGGACGACGGCTAAAAACGGCAGCCAGCACCTGGGCGCAACTGGAACCGCAGCAGGCTGCTTGCGGCTATGGCTGCGCCGATTCGTAACAGGTACCTGGTATAATGTTTTATGTGAATGCTCCCCTGTGTGGGAAAGTTTGTATTGAAAACTTTGTATTAAAAGCAAAATGTTATTGTCTTTGCAGCCCGAGGACGTGCTGTTGATAACCAAGGGGGAATGTGGTGCCCCTGACCTGGTCAGACACCACTGAGTACTCTACCCATGCTGGGTGAGTGCAAACAGGTAATCCTGAAGACTGAAATAGGGTGTGTACGCACAGACGTATGCAACCAGGTCATACACACACCATTGAGGGGACCCCTGGGCAGACCCAGGAGGGAGCGTGCCTCCACATCCAATCAAGGAGTGCGGTGGAGAGCCCGGAAGTGAGCAGTTGCAGTGGCAGTCAAGGGAACAGGAGCTGAAGGTAGCCGAGTCTGAAGTGGGGACACAGGAGAGCGAACACACTAGTCAGACCCTGCACGTGTAGTGGCCACTGGCGGGGGAGTACATTGCCACACAGTCAGACTGAAAGACTCCTGTAGAAGAGAGAGGACAGGCAGTTGAGTACGTGGACTCCTGGTAATGAAGCACGTACGGGGAACAGGTCCCTAGAGCCAGACATCCATTTAGTGGTCTGCTAAATCCTGCAGGTGGAGGGACTAGAGGTTCCTCACCAACCATCACAGAGCCCGAGCATCAGCAGCAACGAGGGGTCCCATAAAAAGGATCGAGCCTGGAGCCATCTTTCCTTGGTCCACGCTGCCAGCAAACGGGTCAGAAAGGGGATAAAAGGCAGCTGCAACTTCCCTGGATGAATCCCACAGTACTTTAAGTCAGGGGTTGTTCGAAACAAGAAGTGCTAGTAAGGCGAGCCAATGGTCACCTCTTATACCAGCCTGAAGGATACCTGGTTCTCTCTGGTCTATCTCAGTATCGCCCGGGTTACCTCACAAAACCAGCTGAATGTGAGTAAACAGGTTGAAAGACTTTCTGGACTGCGACTGAGTTATTCTGCGACCTGTTGTTCCACACACACACCCGAGCCCCTGAGGCCAAGCTTCATTCATGTGAGGCCATACCACCAGACTGCAAACACCATCAGCCCCAGACGCTTGTTAAAAGCTGCAGTGGCGGTCACCCATACCCTGACCGCAAACCGTGAGTGGCGTCACGACTCTCTTACAAACAAGCCTGACATACCTGTGACCAGAGCAGGTTCCACAAAGAGAAGTCTCCGTGGCGTTCCTGGAAGTAGAGCGGAGTCCTGGAGGCGACCGCCGTGGCCCGGGGGCGACTCATAGGTGACTGGGTACTCGACAGAGCAGGCAGGGACACCAGGCCGATGAAAAATCTAACAAATTTTATTGAGGCAGGGAGCATAAAACATCCAAGATCCAAATGGTTCTTTAGAGTCCTCAATGAGTCCACACAAAGAAAACAAAGTCGGGGGTGCCACTAAGCAAGCCGACGCCAAGGAAAATGCAAAATCAGTCCTTAGATGAGTTCCTTAAATCCAGTAGTGTGACTGGGACAACACAATCCCACATAGCAGCTGATCTTCAATGTCCCATAGTCCATACCCGGGCACCAGGTTCTGCCATCAGAACAGATCCTCATCCTTCAGCCAGCAAAGCATCAATTAACTTAAAAGATGTGGCTGAATCTCCCACCTCCCCTTACATCCACAACCTGGATGGGCAGAAGTGCTCACACCCAACCCTTTAACATTGGCTACTTGTAGCTCCTAGTTATAAATGTGCCGCCCCCGTGCCAGCACCCGGCGCTGCTCGGATCCGGGGCCTACGGTACGGCTCGAGGGGTTCCCCGGACCCGGGGGTCTCGCGGTCACTCCGAATAAAAGGGGGCTTATTTGTACGGGGTTGATTGGAGAATGTCTGTAACGCCACTCATGGTGTGTGGTAAAGTGGGACACCACCGCTGCTGTTGTGGGATACCCAGGGTAGATGTAATTGCAGCCGGATGTTAAGCCCTCCGTGGGTAGGGATGGTTGCCCCGGGGCCCAGTGTCTCTGTGCAGGGTATGGCGATGGCAGGGGCTTGCCCACCCAGATGGACCGGGGGATAGTTGGTTACTCACTATTGAATGACACGAGTCTTTTGGTAAACCTAGGTGCTGGTGGCTGGCTGCCGCGCCCGGTTGTACGCTGGTCCCCCACCCAGGCTGGTGGTCACTGTCCTTTCCTCTGCACTGTTTTTGTGTATTATGGGCTGCCTGGTTTGGAACTGAGGAGTCCACTCTGGCTTACTGAGTGCCTATGGAGCCGTGCCCAAAGACGCTGACCCGTGGGATCTATGGGCCCTGGCGTTTCCCCTATCCCTATCTGTGGGTGGTTGTCTTCTTTCGGGACTTTGGTTGGGACAGGACCTATAATCCTGCCCTCAAGCGGTTAATTAGCTAGGCCGCTGGTTTTGGTCCTGGCTTCAGGGTCCGAGTACCCCCTCTGTGCACGGTTTCCGGTCGGGATCTCTGGTGTCTGTACCAGTGGGCTCCAACCCTTCTCCGGTCCTCCTCGGATCTGCTGAGCCGTTTTCCCGTCTCCTGCTGACAGAGACCACTGTCTACCACCTAGCCAAGGTACCAGGGCTCCGACCCTGGCACCGTTCAACTTGAACTTCCTCTGCTGGAGCTACACCTAGCTCCAGCCCACACTCCTCTCCACTTGACCTCCAAGCTCAACTGTTTGCTTAACTAACTGTTTTTCCACCCCGGGCTTTCTAGACCCCTAGGTGGGCGTTTCCTTACCGCCTGGTCCCGCCCACTGGTGTGCCTGTCTTGCCCTAAGGGGGGATGGTTACTAGGTTTTCAGGTCGGCTGTATGTCACCTAGGTGATGGAAGGTGTTATGCGGGGTCCTATGTGTGACTACCTGGTTTTGCCAGGCCATCACATTCCCCCTTGGTTTAATACAGACCATCCGCGGGCTGTCCGACCACCAACATTTATTGAACATGAACTGTTGAAAAAGGTAAAAACACAATTACAAACATAATAACATATGTACATCGAAGTATACTTTAATTCTTCCCTTACGGGAGGCACTTTATTTAAATGTTGCACAATTAAAACCGGGACGGGACGGACCGGGTCCTTCTCACCTCACCCACCCAAAACAATCTAGCCCTGGTGCCACCACTAAAACACAGGTTGGCACCCCTTGCCGAAGTCCAGGTTAGGTCCGGGTGTTGCCCGTATGGGCCGGGTAAAAAGTTTCTTACCCGGCAGTCCTTTTCAAGGGCCCCACGTCCAGGGGACCCTGACCCGGAGGATAGTCACCGGTTTTGGTGGTGACTGGGCCTCGGCCGACTCTACCGCAGGCCCTTAACACTCAATCAGGTGAAGTTGGCGAAGAGAGTTGGGCGTGCAGCTGGGCGCCCATTTTCACCCACTTCTTCACATCAAGGGAAAACCAACCCCTCTCTCCGCAGTGCTGGCTATATGAGACCAACTCTCCGGGCTCCAAGTTTCGGTCTGGGTGGCCAATGGGCAGATGAGGGGACACATCCCTCCGGGACACAAAAATCTCGGCCTCCAGGCCTGGCTCGTATATGAAACCCCAGCCTCTCTGGGCGTTGAAATGTCGGACCTGGCCTTGGTGTGTCGGGCCCCGCACCCGGAAAGTGGCATATCGGAGATGGTCCTTCTCTGTGTACGTCCGGGACAGTACATCCGCCCTTCTCTTTTCCCGGGCTGCTATCTCCTTGGTCAGCTGGCGCTGCTGCCGTTCCCAATACGGAGCACTTGCTTCATGCTCGGCTTCCACCTGCGCGAGGGCTGGGCCCAGCCAGAGCCCCTCCATGCCGGCTACGACCGGCACCACTGACAATGGAGAGCCCCGCTGTGTCATGGCCCACTCTGCTGCCCTGCAGGTGCATCTCCGCTGTGCCTCAGCCGAGGCCGGGAGCTTGGGAGTGGTCTGCGTCTCTGGAGGTGCTGACTTCCGGTCGGGGGCTGCCTCCGCTGTGGCCGGGCGGACTGCCGGGGCCATCATCGTCGCGGGCGCTGCCTTCTCCATGACCGGGGGTGATGTCATCATGGTTGCGGCCTAGCTCGGGACCGGACGGGACATCTGCCGGGACGCAGTCTGGCTTGGAGCTAATGCAGGTGCTGGATCGGTAGAGTGCTCGCGGCCTGAGGATTCTACTGACGGATCCACACAGGGAGATGGGAAGAGTAATGCTGCCGTTGCGTGTGGTAGCGGACCAAGCGGGGTGTCGGCTGCAGGTGCGGGCAGTGAGGGAGGCAGCATGGTGGGCAGGGGCAGGCCGGGCTCCTCAGCCTGGTCGGCCGGTCCCTGAGGGACATAGGGGGCGTGGGTCGCTTACCCGCTCCTCCGAGGTCACCTCCACTTCGCGAGCCCGAATGGCTGCAGCCAGCTCCGCCATCTCGGCCGTCCATCACCTTAATAGCACGTTGGCCTGAGCCTGTATCCGGTGGCACATGCGCGCTATCTGGGCTTTCACACAGTCGGCTGTTTCGGGCACAAATCTCTCCATGATGGGCTTGCCAGACTGCTCGACCATCTTCTGTCGGGATCCAGGAACAAGAAGGTGGCAGAGTCCTTGCGTCTCTGCCCTTTAACTGCTCGGGTCACTTGCTGCAGATGCTTCACCCGCCCCCCCTTGGTCTTTTGCCAGCACTCCCTTGTGCGGCTGGTTAATTTTGTTTTACGACCTCGCGGTTTACCTTCTGGCTTCTGTTCCCAGGGGGTGGGGCTTCAGCTTTGCGCCCTTTCTCGGGGGAGAAGACACTGGGCTGTAGTTTTTCGCGTCTAAAAATGGCAGCAAAAATGGCGACTTCTGAAAATTTCTCAACGGATCACCGCTGACTGTCCAATTCAAGGCGAACTTCCACCAGGTAGGTGGACGGGTTTGTGTTCTGTTCGTGACGCCAGGTTTCGGGGTGTGCCGCCCCCATGCCAGCAGCTGGCGCTGCTCGGTTCCGGGGCCTACGGTACGGCTCGAGGGGTTCCCCGGACTCGGGGGTCTCGCGGTCACTCCGAATAAAAGGGGGACATATTTGTACGGGGTTGATTGTAGAATGTCTGTGACACCACCCACGGTGTGTGGTGAAGTGGGACACCACCGCTATTGTTGTGGGATACCCGGGGTAGATGTAATGGCAGCCGGATGTTAACCCCTCCGTGGGTAGGGATGGTTGCCCTGGGGCCCAGTGTCTCTGTGCAGGGTATGGCGATGGCAGGGGCTTGCATGCCAAGATGGACCAGGGAATAGTTGGTTACTCACTATTGAATGAATCACACGAGTCTTTTGGTAAACCATGGTACTGGTGGCCGGCTGCCGCGGCCGGTTGTACGCTGGTCCCCCACCCAGGCTGGTGGTCACTGTCCTTTCCTCTGCACTGTTTTTGTGTATTGTGGGCTGCCTGGTTTGGAACTCAGGAGTCCGCTCCCGGCTTGCTGTGTGCCTAAGGAGCCGTGCCCACAGATGCTGACCCGTGGGATCTATGGGCCTTGGCGGTTGCCCTTTCCCTATCTGTGAGTGGTTGTCTTCTTTTGGGACTTTGGTTGGGACAGGACCTATAATCCTGCCCTCAATCGGTTAATTAGCTAGGCCGCTGGTTTTGGTCCTGGCTTCAGAGTCTGAGTACCCCCTCTGTGCACGGTTTCCGGTCGGGGTCTCCGGTGTCGGTACCGGTGGGCTCCAACCCTTCTCCGGTCCTCCTCGGATCTGCCAAGTAGAGATGAGCGAACCGGTCGCGGTTCGGCTCGAGTTCGGCTCACCGAACGGGCGTCTCGTTCGAGTTCGGTTCGGCAAACAATCGACGAACCGAACTCGAACCGCATAGGAAACAATGGCAGGCAATCACAAACACATAAAAACACCTAGAAAACACCCTCAAAGGTGTCCAAAAGGTGACAAACAACTCACAACACAACACAAACACATGGGAAAGTGACAAGGACATATACTCATGCGAAAACAAAAGAGCTGGACAAGGAAAAAGAGGAGGAGACACAGATATAGGCATGGCATGCCCTTCTAAAATCAAGTAAAATACCGCAAGGTGACTCCAAGCGGAGTCTCCCTTTTTTCCAAAAATTGGGCCATGCACACACCCCATCAGTGGCAGCACTTGTGCCCCAGTTGTACACTTCACAGCTAGATTTGCATCAAGCACATTCAAAAATACGCCATACTTAACCGTCCCCAGGATGACACCGGGGTAGGTAGCAAAGTCTTTCCTGATCCCAGCTCTGTGCATCTTGGATCATTTTTAAAAACAATTAAATCAAGGGCTACTCCAAGCGGAGTCTCCCTTTTTTCAAAAAATTGGGCCCCACACACACCCACCCCTTCAGTGGCTGCACTTGTGCCCCAGTTGTACACTTCACAGCTAGATTTGCATCAAGCACATTCAAAAATACGCCATACTTAACCGTCCCCAGGATGACACCGGGGTAGGTAGCAAAGTCTTTCCTGATCCCAGCTCTGTGCATCTTGGATCATTTTTAAAAACAATGTAAGCAAGGGTTACTCCAAGCGGAGTCTCCCTTTTTTCCAAAAATTGGGCCCCACACACATCCACCCCTTCAGTGGCTGCACTTGTGCCCCAGTTGTACACTTCACAGCTAGATTTGCATCAAGCACATTCAAAAATACGCCATACTTAACCGTCCCCAGGATGACACCGGGGTAGGTAGCAAAGTCTTTCCTGATCCCAGCTCTGTGCATCTTGGATCATTTTTAAAAACAATGTAAGCAAGGGTTACTCCAAGCGGAGTCTCCCTTTTTTCCAAAAATTGGGCCCCACACACACCCACCCTTTCAGTGGCTGCACTTGTGCCCCAGTTGTACAATTCACAGCTAGATTTGCATCAAGCACATTAAAAAAAACGCCATACTTAACCGTCCCCAGGATGACACCGGGGTAGGTAGCAAAGTCTTTCCTGATCCCAGCTCTGTGCATCTTGGATCATTTTTAAAAGCAATGTAAGCAAGGGTTACTCCAAGCGGAGTCTCCCTTTTTTCCAAAAATTGGGCCCCACACACACCCACCCCTTCAGTGGCTGCACTTGTGCCCCAGTTGTACACTTCACAGCTAGATATGCATCAAGCACATTCAAAAATACGCCATACTTAACCGTCCCCAGGATGACACCGGGGTAGGTAGCAAAGTCTTTCCTGATCCCAGCTCTGTGCATCCTGGATCATTTTTAAAAACAATGTAAGCAAGGGTTACTCCAAGCGGAGTCTCCCTTTTTTTCCAAAAATCGGGCCCCTCACACACCCACCCCTTCAGTGCTTTGACTTGTGCCCCAGTTGTACACTTCACAGCTAGATTTGCATCAAGCATATTCAAAAATACGCCATACTTAACCGTCCATAGGATGACACCGGGGTAGGTAGCAAAGTCTTTCCTGATCCCAGCTCTGTGCATCTTGGATCATTTTTAAAAACAATGTAAGCAAGGGTTACTCCAAGCGGAGTCTCCCTTTTTTTCCAAAAATTGGGCCACACACACACCCACCCCTTCATTGGCAGCACTTGTGCCCAAGTTGTACACTTCACAGCTAGATTTGCATCAAGCACATTCAAAAATACGCCATACTTAACCGTCCCCAGGATGACCCCGGGGTAGGTAGCAAAGTCTTTGCTGAACCATAACTTGTTCATCTTGGCTCCTTTTAAAAAACACAGCAAGCAAGGATTACTCCAAGCGGAGTCTCCCTTTTTTCCAAAAATTGGGCCACACACACACCCACCCCTTCAGTGGCAGCACTTGTGCCCAACTTGTACACTTCACAGCTAGATTTGCATCAAGCACATTCAAAAATACGCCATACTTAACCGTCCCTAGATTGACACCGGGGTAGGTAGCAAAGTCTTTGCTGAACCATGACTTGTTCATCTTGGCTCCTTTTAAAAAACACAGCAAGCAAGGGTTACTCCAAGCGGAGTCTCCCTTTTTTCCAAAAATTGGGCCACACACACACCCACCCCTTCAGTGGCAGCACTTGTGCCCCAGTTGTACACTTCACAGCTAGATTTGCGTCAAGCACATTCAAAAATACGCCATACTTAACCGTCCCAAGGATGACACCGGGGTACGTAGCAAAGTCTTTCCTGATCCCAGCTCTGTTCATCTTGGATCATTTTTAAAAACAATGTAAGCAAGGGTTACTCCAAGCGGAGTCTCCCTTTTTTTCCAAAAATTGGGCCCCACACACACCCACCCATTCAGTGGCAGCACTTGTGCCCCAGTTGTACACTTCACAGCTAGATTTGCATCAAGCACATTCAAAAATACGCCATACTTGACCATCCCCAGGATGACACCGGGGTAGATAGCAAAGTCTTTCCTGATCCCAGCTCTGTGCATCTTGGATCATTTTTAAAACCAATGTAAGCAAGGGTTACTCCAAGGGGAGTCTCCCATTTTCCAAAAATTGGGCCCCACACACACCCACCCCTTCAGTGGCAGCACTTGTGCCCCAGTTGTACACTTCACAGCTAGATTTTCATCAAGCACATTCAAAAATACGCCATACTTAACCGTCCACAGGATGACACCGGGGTAGGTAGCAAAGTCTTTCCTGATCCCAGCTCTGTGCATCTTGGATCATTTTAAAAAACACAGCAAGCAAGGGTTACTCCAAGCGGAGTCTCCCTTTTTTCGAAAAATTGGGCCACACACACACCCACCCCTTCAGTGGCAGCACTTGTGCCCCAGTTGTACACTTCACAGCTAGATTTGCGTCAAGCACATTCAAAAATACGCCATACTTAACCGTCCCAAGGATGACACCGGGGTACGTAGCAAAGTCTTTCCTGATCCCAGCTCTGTTCATCTTGGATCATTTTTAAAAACAATGTAAGCAAGGGTTACTCCAAGCGGAGTCTCCCTTTTTTTCCAAAAATTGGGCCCCACACACACCCACCCATTCAGTGGCTGCACTTGTGCCCCAGTTGTACACTTCACAGCTAGATTTGCATCAAGCACATTCAAAAATACGCCATACTTAACCGTCCCCAGGATGACACCGGGGTAGGTAGCAAAGTCTTTCCTGATCCCAGCTCTGTGCATCTTGGATCATTTTTAAAAGCAATGTAAGCAAGGGTTACTCCAAGCGGAGTCTCCCTTTTTTCCAAAAATTGGGCCCCTCACACACCCACCCCTTCAGTGCTTTGACTTGTGCCCCAGTTGTACACTTCACAGCTAGATTTGCATCAAGCATATTCAAAAATACGCCATACTTAACCGTCCACAGGATGACACCGGGGTAGGTAGCAAAGTCTTTCCTGATCCCAGCTCTGTGCATCTTGGATCATTTTTAAAAACAATGTAAGCAAGGGTTACTCCAAGCGGAGTCTCCCTTTTTTTCCAAAAATTGGGCCACACACACACCCACTCCTTCATTGGCAGCACTTGTGCCCAAGTTGTACACTTCACAGCTAGATTTGCATCAAGCACATTCAAAAATACGCCATACTTAACCGTCCCCAGGATGACCCCGGGGTAGGTAGCAAAGTCTTTGCTGAACCATAATTTGTTCATCTTGGCTCCTTTTAAAAAACACAGCAAGCAAGGATTACTCCAAGCGGAGTCTCCCTTTTTTCCAAAAATTGGGCCACACACACACCCACCCCTTCAGTGGCAGCACTTGTGCCCAACTTGTACACTTCACAGCTAGATTTGGATCAAGCACATTCAAAAATACGCCATACTTAACCGTTCCTAGATTGACACCGGGGCAGGTAGCAAAGTCTTTGCTGAACCATGACTTGTTCATCTTGGCTCCTTTTAAAAAACACAGCAAGCAAGGGTTACTCCAAGCGGAGTCTCCCTTTTTTCCAAAAATTGGGCCACACACACACCCACCCCTTCAGTGGCAGCACTTGTGCCCCAGTTGTACACTTCACAGCTAGATTTGCATCAAGCACATTCAAAAATACGCCATACTTGACCATCCCCAGGATGACACCGGGGTAGATAGCAAAGTCTTTCCTGATCCCAGCTCTGTGCATCTTGGATCATTTTTAAAACCAATGTAAGCAAGGGTTACTCCAAGCGGAGTCTCCCATTTTCCAAAAATTGGGCCCCACACACACCCACCCCTTCAGTGGCAGCACTTGTGCCCCAGTTGTACACTTCACAGCTAGATTTTCATCAAGCACATTCAAAAATACGCCATACTTAACCGTCCACAGGATGACACCGGGGTAGGTAGCAAAGTCTTTCCTGATCCCAGCTCTGTGCATCTTGGATCATTTTTAAAAACAATGTAAGCAAGGGTTACTCCAAGCGGAGTCTCCCTTTTTTCCAACAATTGGGCTCCACACACACCCACCCCTTCAGTGGCTGCACTTGTGCCCCAGTTGTACACTTCACAGCTAGATTTGCATCAAGCACATTCAAAAATACGCCATACTTAACCGTCCCCAGGATGACACTGGGGTAGGTAGCAAAGACTTTCCTGATCCCAGCTCTGTGCATCCTGTATCATTTTTAAAAACAATGTAAGCAAGGGTTACTCCAAGCGGAGTCTCCCTTTTTTCCAAAAATTGGGCCCAACACACCCACTTTTTCAGTGGCTGCACTTGTGCCCCAGTTGTACACTTCACAGCTAGATTTGCATCAAGCACATTCAAAAATACGCCATACTTAACCGTCCACAGGATGACACCGGGGTAGGTAGCAAAGTCTTTCCTGATCCCAGCTCTGTGCATCTTGGATCATTTTTAAAAACAATGTAAGCAAGGGTTACTCCAAGCGGAGTCTCCCTTTTTTCCAAAAATTGGGCCACACACACACCCACCCCTTCAGTGGCAGCACTTGTGACCCAGTTGTACACTTCACAGCTAGATTTGCATCAAGCACATTCAAAAATACGCCATACTTAACCGTCCCCAGGATGACCCCGGGGTAGGTAGCAAAGTCTTTGCTGAACCATGACTTGTTCGTCTTTGCTCCTTTTAAAAAACACAGCAAGCAAGGGTTACTCCAAGCGGAGTTTCCCTTTTTTCCAAAAATTGGGCCACACACACATCCACCCCTTCAGTGGCAGCACTTGTGACCCAGTTGTACACTTCACAGCTAGATTTGCATCAAGCACATTCAAAAATACGCCATACTTAACCGTCCCCAGGATGACCCCGGGGTAGGTAGCAAAGTCTTTGCTGAACCATGACCTGTTCATCTTGGCTCCTTTTAAAAAACACAGCAAGCAAGGGTTACTCTAAGCGGAGTCTCCCTTTTTTCCAAAAATTGGGCCACATACACACCCACCCCTTCATTGGCAGCACTTGTGCCCCAGTTGTACACTTCACAGCTAGATTTGCATCAAGCACATTCAAAAATACGCCATACTTAACCGTCCCAAGGATGACACCGGGGTAGGTAGCAAAGTCTTTCCTGATCCCAGCTCTGTTCATCTTGGATCATTTTTAAAAACAATGTAAGCAAGGGTTACTCCAAGCGGAGTCTCCCTTTTTTTCCAAAAATTGGGCCCCACACACACCCACCCATTCAGTGGCAGCACTTGTGCCCCAGTTGTACACTTCACAGCTAGATTTGCATCAAGCACATTCAAAAATACGCCATACTTAACCATCCCCAGGATGACACCGGGGTAGATAGCAAAGTCTTTCCTGATCCAAGCTCTGTGCATCTTGGATCATTTTTAAAAACAATGTAAGCAAGGGTTACTCCAAGCGGAGTCTCCCTTTTTTCCAACAATTGGGCCCAACACACCCACTATTTCAGTGGCTGCACTTGTGCCCCAGTTGTACACTTCACAGCTAGATTTGCATCAAGCACATTCAAAAATACGCCATACTTAACCGTCCACAGGATGACACCGGGGTAGGTAGCAAAGTCTTTCCTGATCCCAGCTCTGTGCATCTTGGATCATTTTTAAAATCAAAGTAAGCAAGGGTTACTCCAAGCGGAGTCTCCCTTTTTTCCAAAAATTGGGCCACACACACACCCACCCCTTCAGTGGCAGTATTACGGTTGCTGCGAGCACTGGAGACTAAGTCCAGATTTCTTACTACTGCACATGTGCGAGCGCTGGAGACTAAGTCCAGATTTCTTGCTACTGCACATGTGCGAGCGCTGGAGACTAAGTCCAGATTTCTTGCTACTGCACATGTGCGAGCGCCGGAGACTAAGTCCTATCTTGGAGCCATTGCACATGTGCGGGTGACATCATCGCTGACACGAGGTCACATGTCTCTGACACCTTCTATGCCGATTGGTCGCTGGTCATGTGCTTGTGATGCCTTGCTCGGTGATAGGCCAGCATGACGTCACTCCTGTCGTTCTGGCAGCGGATTGGCTCTGGTGTCCTCCATCTTGGATGAGGCACAGAGTCTATATAAGACCCTGACACATGCCGCATGGCGCTCAGTCCTCTTGGTTCATGCATAAGAGTAGACGCTCTGTGCGCGTTCCTCTAGGCATTCCTCTGTCTATGCTAGGTGAGCGCTACCGGCAGGGTAGCGTTCTTATACCTTACAGCTTCGGCTGCTGTCCGTATCCTTACCTCTTAGGGGAGCGGACATAGGCAGGTGCCTGAGGCACATGGTCTGGCTGGGCCTTGTGGTTCGACTCGTAGGTGGACGTTGCCGCTAGGGTAACGTTCCTTATACTGCGTCTGGCAGTTGTTCGTATCCTCGCACACTAGGGGAGCGAACAGAGGTAGGAGCTTTGTGCGGCTTACGCTGCTGTTCGTCTCTTTTGCACCACTAGAAGAGCGGACCTAGGCAGGTGCCATATCTAGTGGTTCGTGTCCTCGCACACTAGTGGAGCGAACGCAGGTAGGAGCTTTGTGCCGCTTACGCTGCTGTTCGTCTCTTTTGCACCACTAGAAGAGCGGACCTAGGTAGGTGCCATTTCGCACACATTGCCTTTGTCTCTGTGATTATTAACAGAGATCATTCCACACACCCTCCAAGTAAGGGAGGAATTGCTTTACTTACTTATTATATCCTTCTGTGAGTTAACAGAGGTATTGCACTCTGCCATAGTCTGCAGCAGAGTCTTTGCACGGTGGACCCTGACTGTCTGATACTCCTTTAGGTTATCAGACAGCCCCCCGTAACATTAGGACTGAGCCAAGGGTCTGGCAGTTATGGCAGAATATCAGCAGTTATACCGTTACATACAAGTACTTGAGTCACGGCTCAAGAGTATAGAGGATAAACCTCAGACCATGGTGACATCTGCACATGATCCTCGACTTGCTCTGCCAAACAGATATTCTGGCGATGCCAGATCATGTCGTGGTTTCATTAGTCAGTGTCAGATACACCTAGAGGTCAACTCTTCCCGCTTCTCTACGGAGAGGTCCAGAGTAGGCTTTATCATCTCCTTACTTCAGGACAAAGCCTTAGAATGGGCGACTCCCCTATGGGAGCGCTCTGATGTGGTTACTCTGAGACATCAAGACTTTCTTGATGCTCTTAAGGCGGTATTCATGGGTCCGCAGGTTACCCATGATGCGGCCCTGAGACTGTTAGATCTATCTCAGGGTTCGTTATCCACTAGTTCTTATGCCATTGCTTTTAGAACTCTGGTGGCAGAACTAGATTGGCCAGAGAAGGTGTTGATTCCTATCTTCTGGAGAGGGTTGGCAGGCTATGTCAAGGATGCTCTTGCTACTCGTGAGGTCCCTGCTTCTCTGGAGGACTTGATCACAGTAGCAACGAGTATCGATGTACGCCATAAGGAACGTAGACTCGAGGTCTCTTCCTCACGCCCTAAGCATCGGGCTATTCCAGTTGTTGAGGGTCCACTACCATCTTCCTCAGCATCTGAAACATCTCCCACTCCTATGGAGTTAGGTCATACGTCTTCCAGACTACGCAAGTCTGGTCCTCCTATATGTTACGTATGTCGTCAGGCTGGGCACTATGCCAACAAGTGTCCTAGTCGTCAGGGAAACTCCCTGGCCTAGTAACCATTAGAGGGGGGTTACTAGAGACGTCTTCTGCACCCTCTAAGTGTTGTTAATGGAACTATGTTGTCTGACTCCATTACATTGAGGACAGTTCCCTTGCGCCTTTCCCTGTCTCAGGGTCACATAGAGGAGATTTCTTTTCTTGTTTTGCCTGAGGGTATAGACGACATCCTTCTGGGTCTCCCATGGCTTCGGACTCATGCTCCTCACATTGACTGGGAGTCTGACAGCATTATTAGTTGGGGTTCGAAATGTCAGTCCCGATGTCTTCCCTTACCACCTAAGGTCATTGCGGTTGCATCTACTGATCTCTCTCCCATACCTACACCCTATCTGGATTTCGCTGACGTGTTCTCCAAACAGGGTGCTGAGGTTCTTCCACCCCATAGGCCGTATGACTGTGCCATAGACCTTATCCCAGGTTCGGTTCCACCTAAAGGCAGGGTTTACCCCCTGTCGATACCTGAGTCGGAGGCCATGTCGACCTATATAAGAGAGAGTTTAGAGAAGGGGTTCATTCGTAAGTCTGTCTCTCCCGCGGGAGCTGGGTTTTTCTTTGTTCGGAAGAAAGAGGGTGATTTGCGTCCCTGCATAGATTACAGGGGTCTCAACGCAATCACAATAAAGAACAAATACCCATTACCTTTAATTTCGGAGCTCTTTGACAGATTGAGAGGAGCTCAAGTTTTTACAAAGTTGGATCTGCGGGGTGCGTATAACTTGGTACGAATTCGAAAGGGTGACGAATGGAAGACCGCTTTTAACACCCGAGACGGTCACTATGAATACCTCGTCATGCCTTTTGGGTTATGTAATGCACCCGTAGTATTTCAGGACTTCGTAAACGATGTGTTCAGGGATTTACTGTTATCCTCAGTAGTGGTGTATCTGGACGACATCCTGATTTTTTCACCTGATCTGGAGACTCATCGTCAGGATGTCGTTCGTGTCCTTTCCCGTTTAAGGGAGCACTCATTGTTTGCTAAACTCGAGAAATGTGTATTCGAGCAGTCCTCATTGCCTTTTTTGGGTTACATTATCTCACAAGAGGGCCTGGCTATGGATCCTGCGAAGCTCTCTGCTGTCCTGCAATGGTCCGAACCTCATTCCTTGAAGGCGGTGCAACGCTTCTTAGGATTCATAAATTATTACAGGCAGTTCATACCCCATTTTTCTACTTTGGTGGACCCTTTGGTGGCCTTGACTAAGAAAGATGCTAATCCCAAAGCCTGGTCTACTGAGACATCTCAGGCTTTTGAGGCAGTAAAAAGACACTTTTCAACTGCTCCCGTTCTTCAAAGACCCGATGAGAGTAAGCCCTTCCTCTTAGAGGTTGATGCCTCTTCAGTGGGTGCTGGTGCGGTCTTGTATCAAAAGAACGGTGCAGGTAGAAAAAGGCCGTGTTTCTTCTTTGCGAAAACCTTTTCACCAGCAGAGAGAAAGTATGCCATTGGGGATAGGGAACTGCTCGCCTTGAGATTAGCCTTGGAGGAGTGGCATCACTTGCTGGAAGGAGCGAAACATCCTTTCCAGGTCTATACAGACCATAAGAATCTGACGTACTTACAAACCGCTCAGCGTCTGAATCCTCGCCAAGCCCGCTGGTCCTTGTTTTTCTCCCGCTTTCACTTCTCCATCAACTATCTGTCTGGGAGTAAGAATAACAAGGCAGACGCCCTGTCTCGCTCTATGCTTTCTACCCAGGAGGAGATTGACAAACCTCGTCTTATCCTTCCCTCCAGGGTTTTTCATACGCTCTCCCCTGTGACGTTAGACCAAATCCCACCGGGCAAGACCTTTGTTCCACCTGATCGACAGAATGATATACTGTCATGGGCCCACACCTCAAAGGTGGGTGGGCATTTTGGTATTAGGCGAACACGAGAGTTACTGGAGAGGTGGTATTGGTGGCCACACTTAGCCAGCCATGTCAAGAGATATGTCGGTTCCTGCTACTCGTGTGCTCGCAACCGTCCATTACGGCAGAGACCGGCTGGACTCTTGCATCCTTTACCAGTGCCAGATAGACCATGGGAGGTGGTAGGCATGGACTTTGTGGGTGATCTTCCATGTTCACAGGGACATAGATTTGTGTGGGTCATTACGGACCATTTCTCCCGGATGGTTCATCTCGTACCGTTATCGAGAATCCCATCTTCCAGGGTACTAGCCAAACTATTCCTCAAGCATGTCTTTAGGCTTCACGCGATGCCAGATCATATCATTTGTGATAGAGGCCCGCAATTTACTTCCCGTTTCTGGCGAGATCTTTGTAGCCTTCTGCAAATTGAGTTGAATCTCTCTTCGGCATACCATCCGGAGACCAATGGTTTGGTTGAGCGTACCAATCAATCTATGATTATATACCTTCGACACTTTGTTGCTGAGAACCACGATAACTGGTCCTCCCTCCTACCCTGGGCAGAATTTGCCCTTAACAATTCGCTGGCTGAGGCCACTGGGCAGACACCGTTCGTACTCAATAATGGGCAACACCCTAGGGTACCGGTACCGTTTCCCGCTGCTGCACCTCCTCCTCTTGTGGCCGACTGGGCAACTAATGCCAGAGAGGTTTGGGATCGGACTCAAGAGTCGATCCAAGCAGCTAAGGACCGTATGAAGACGGTGTCCGATCGGTTTCGTCGCCCGGCTCCTGTCTTTTCTCCAGGGGACTTTGTGTGGCTCTCTGCAAAACACGTGAGACTTAGAGTGAGCTCTGTCAAATTTGCTCCTCGCTTCCTGGGTCCTTATGAGGTTCTTCGACAGGTAAATCCTGTAGTCTACCAATTGAAGTTACCCGTCCATCTTAAGATTCATGACAAATTCCATGTCTCACTGCTAAAGCCGGCTATTTTACCTCACGCTCGTGAAGTGCACTCTCCTGCCTCTGATTCCTCTCGCTCTAGCTATGAGGTACGAGCCATAGTTGGTTCTAAGATGGTTAGAGGGCGCAGGTTCTTCTTGATAGATTGGGAGGGTTACGGCCCGGAACATCGCTCTTGGGAGCCTGAGGAGGCTGTCCATGCTCCCGACTTAGTTGCCGATTACCTGCGTCGCCGGGAGGGGGGCCCTTGAGGGGGAGGTACTGTTACGGTTGCTGCGAGCACTGGAGACTAAGTCCAGATTTCTTACTACTGCACATGTGCGAGCGCTGGAGACTAAGTCCAGATTTCTTGCTACTGCACATGTGCGAGCGCCGGAGACTAAGTCCTATCTTGGAGCCATTGCACATGTGCGGGTGACATCATCGCTGACACGAGGTCACATGTCTCTGACACCTTCTATGCCGATTGGTCGCTGGTCATGTGCTTGTGATGCCTTGCTCGGTGATAGGCCAGCATGACGTCACTCCTGTCGTTCTGGCAGCGGATTGGCTCTGGTGTCCTCCATCTTGGATGAGGCACAGAGTCTATATAAGACCCTGACACATGCCGCATGGCGCTCAGTCCTCTTGGTTCATGCATAAGAGTAGACGCTCTGTGCGCGTTCCTCTAGGCATTCCTCTGTCTATGCTAGGTGAGCGCTACCGGCAGGGTAGCGTTCTTATACCTTACAGCTTCGGCTGCTGTCCGTATCCTTACCTCTTAGGGGAGCGGACATAGGCAGGTGCCTGAGGCACATGGTCTGGCTGGGCCTTGTGGTTCGACTCGTAGGTGGACGTTGCCGCTAGGGTAACGTTCCTTATACTGCGTCTGGCAGTTGTTCGTATCCTCGCACACTAGGGGAGCGAACAGAGGTAGGAGCTTTGTGCGGCTTATGCTGCTGTTCGTCTCTTTTGCACCACTAGAAGAGCGGACCTAGGCAGGTGCCATATCTAGTGGTTCGTGTCCTCGCACACTAGTGGAGCGAACGCAGGTAGGAGCTTTGTGCGGCTTACGCTGCTGTTCGTCTCTTTTGCACCACTAGAAGAGCGGACCTAGGTAGGTGCCATTTCGCACACATTGCCTTTGTCTCTGTGATTATTAACAAAGATCATTCCACACACCCTCCAAGTAAGGGAGGAATTGCTTTACTTACTTATTATATCCTTCTGTGAGTTAACAGAGGTATTGCACTCTGCCATAGTCTGCAGCAGAGTCTTTGCACGGTGGACCCTGACTGTTTGTTACTCCTTTAGGTTATCAGACAGCCCCCCGTAACAGGCAGCACTTGTGCCCCAGTTGTTCACTTCACAGCTAGATTTGCATCAAGCACATTCAAAAATACGCCATACTTAACCGTCCATAGGATGACACCGGGGTAGGTAGCAAAGTCTTTCCTGATCCCAGCTCTGTGCATCTTGGATCATTTTTAAAAACAATGTAAGCAAGGGTTACTCCAAGCGGAGTCTCCCTTTTTTCCAACAATTGGGCCCCACACACACCCACCCCTTCAGTGGCTGCACTTGTGCCCCAGTTGTACACTTCACAGCTAGATTTGCATCAAGCACATTCAAAAATACGCCATACTTAACCGTCCCCAGGATGACACCGGGGTAGGTAGCAAAGTCTTTCCTGATACCAGCTCTGTGCATCTTGGATCATTTTTAAAAACAATGTAAGCAAGGGTTACTCCAAGCAGAGTCTCCCTTTTTTCCAACAATTGGGCCCCACACACACCCACCCCTTCAGTGGCTGCACTTGTGCCCCAGTTGTACACTTCACAGCTAGATTTGCATCAAGCACATTCAAAAATACGCCATACTTAACCATCCCCAGGATGACCCCGGGGTAGGTAGCAATGTCTTTGCTGAACCATGACTTGTTCATCTTGTCTCCTTTTAAAAAACACAGCAAGCAAGGGTTACTCCAAGCGGAGTTTCCCTTTTTTCCAAAAATTGGGCCACACAGACATCCACCCCTTCAGTGGCAGCACTTGTGCCCCAGTTGTACACTTCACAGCTAGATTTGCATCAAGCACATTCAAAAAAACGCCATACTTAACCGTCCCCAGGATGACACCGGGGTAGGTAGCAAAGTCTTTGCTGAACCATGACTTGTTCGTCTTTGCTCCTTTTAAAAAACACAGCAAGCAAGGGTTACTCCAAGCGGAGTTTCCCTTTTTTTCCAAAAATTGGGCCACACACACATCCACCCCTTCAGTGGCTGCACTTGTGCCCCAGTTGTACACTTCACAGCTAGATTTGCATCAAGCACATTCAAAAATACGCCATACTTAACCATCCCCAGGATGACCCCGGGGTAGGTAGCAAAGTCTTTGCTGAACCATGACCTGTTCATCTTGGCTCCTTTTAAAAAACACAGCAAGCAAGGGTTACTCTAAGCGGAGTCTCCCTTTTTTCCAAAAATTGGGCCACATACACACCCACCCCTTCATTGGCAGCACTTGTGCCCCAGTTGTACACTTCACAGCTAGATTTGCATCAAGCACATTCAAAAATACGCCATACTTAACCGTCCCAAGGATGACACCGGGGTACGTAGCAAAGTCTTTCCTGATCCCAGCTCTGTGCATCTTGGATCATTTTTAAAAACAATGTAAGCAAGGGTTACTCCAAGCGGAGTCTCCCTTTTTTTCCAAAAATTGGGCCCCACACACACCCACCCATTCAGTGGCAGCACTTGTGCCCCAGTTGTACACTTCACAGCTAGATTTGCATCAAGCACATTCAAAAATACGCCATACTTAACCATCCCCAGGATGACACCGGGGTAGATAGCAAAGTCTTTCCTGATCCCAGTTCTGTGCATCTTGGATCATTTTTAAAAACAATGTAAGCAAGGGTTACTCCAAGCGGAGTCTCCCTTTTTTCCAACAATTGGGCTCCACACACACCCACCCCTTCAGTGGCTGCACTTGTGCCCCAGTTGTACACTTCACAGCTAGATTTGCATCAAGCACATTCAAAAATACGCCATACTTAACCGTCCCCAGGATGACACTGGGGTAGGTAGCAAAGACTTTCCTGATCCCAGCTCTGTGCATCCTGTATCATTTTTAAAAACAATGTAAGCAAGGGTTACTCCAAGCGGAGTCTCCCTTTATTCCAAAAATTGGGCCCAACACACCCACTTTTTCAGTGGCTGCACTTGTGCCCCAGTTGTACACTTCACAGCTAGATTTGCATCAAGCACATTCAAAAATACGCCATACTTAACCGTCCACAGGATGACACCGGGGTAGGTAGCAAAGTCTTTCCTGATCCCAGCTCTGTGCATCTTGGATCATTTTTAAAAACAATGTAAGCAAGG
This sequence comes from Anomaloglossus baeobatrachus, assembly GCF_048569485.1. Taxonomy (NCBI): domain Eukaryota; kingdom Metazoa; phylum Chordata; class Amphibia; order Anura; family Aromobatidae; genus Anomaloglossus; species Anomaloglossus baeobatrachus. The sequence goes on along the minus strand of NC_134357.1, from coordinate 213,584,223 downwards.
GTTACTCCAAGCGGAGTCTCCCTTTTTTCCAAAAATTGGGCCACACACACACCCACCCTTTCAGTGGCAGCACTTGTGCCCCAGTTGTACACTTCACAGCTAGATTTGCATCAAGCACATTCAAAAATACGCCATACTTAACCGTCCATAGGATGACACCGGGGTAGGTAGCAAAGTCTTTCCTGATCTTAGCTCTGTGCATCTTGGATCATTTTTAAAAACTATGTAAGCAAGGGTTACTCCAAGCGGAGTCTCCCTTTTTTCCAACAATTGGGCCCCACACACACCCACCCCTTCAGTGGCTGCACTTGTGCCCCAGTTGTACACTTCACAGCTAGATTTTCATCAAGCACATTCAAAAATACGCCATACTTAACCGTCCCCAGGATGACACCGGGGTAGGTAGCAAAGTCTTTCCTGATCCCAGCTCTGTGCATCTTGGATCATTTTTAAAAACAATGTAAGCAAGGGTTACTCCAAGCAGAGTCTCCCTTTTTTCCAACAATTGGGCCCCACACACACCCACCCCTTAAGTGGCTGCACTTGTGCCCCAGTTGTACACTTCACAGCTAGATTTGCATCAAGCACATTCAAAAATACGCCATACTTAACCGTCCCCAGGATGACCCCGGGGTAGGTAGCAAAGTCTTTGCTGAACCATGACTTGTTCATCTTGGCTCCTTTTAAAAAACACAGCAAGCAAGGGTTACTCCAAGCGGAGTTTCCCTTTTTTCCAAAAATTGGGCCACACAGACATCCACCCCTTCAGTGGCAGCACTTGTGCCCCAGTTGTACACTTCACCGCTAGATTTGCATCAAGCACATTCAAAATTACGCCATACTTAACCGTCCCCAGGATGACACCGGGGTAGGTAGCAAAGTCTTTGCTGAACCATGACCTGTTCATCTTGGCTCCTTTTAAAAAACACAGCAAGCAAGGGTTACTCTAAGCGGAGTATCCCTTTTTTCCAAAAATTGGGCCACATACACACCCACCCCTTCATTGGCAGTACTTGTGCCCCAGTTGTACACTTCACAGCTAGATTTGCATCAAGCACATTCAAAAATACGCCATACTTAACCGTCCCAAGGATGACACCGGGGTACGTAGCAAAGTCTTTCCTGATCCCAGCTCTGTGCATCTTGGATCATTTTTAAAAACAATGTAAGCAAGGGTTACTCCAAGTGGAGTCTCCCTATTTTTTTCCAAAAATTGGGCCCCACACACACCCACCCATTCAGTGGCAGAACTTGTGCCCCAGTTGTACACTTCACAGCTAGATTTGCATCAAGCACATTCAAAAATACGCCATACTTAACCATCCCCAGGATGACACCGGGGTAGATAGCAAAGTCTTTCCTGATCCCAGCTCTGTGCATCTTGGATCATTTTTAAAACCAATGTAAGCAAGGGTTACTCCAAGCGGAGTCTCCCTTTTTTCCAAAAATTGGGCCCCACACACACCCACCCCTTCAGTGGCAGCACTTGTGCCCCAGTTGTACACTTCACAGCTAGATTTGCATCAAGCACATTCAAAAATACGCCATACTTAACCGTCCCCAGGATGACACTGGGATAGGTAGCAAAGTCTTTCCTGATCCCAGCTCTGTGCATCTTGGATCATTTTTAAAAACAATGTAAGCAAGGGTTACTCCAAGCGGAGTCTCCCTTTTTTCCAACAATTGGGCTCCACACACACCCACCCCTTCAGTGGCTGCACTTGTGCCCCAGTTGTACACTTCACAGCTAGATTTGCATCAAGCACATTCAAAAATACGCCATACTTAACCGTCCCCAGGATGACACTGGGGTAGGTAGCAAAGTCTTTCCTGATCCCAGCTCTGTGCATCCTGGATCATTTTCAAAAACAATGTAAGCAAGGGTTACTTCAAGCGGAGTCTCCCTTTTTTCCAAAAATTGGGCTTAACACACCCACTTTTTCAGTGGCTGCACTTGTGCCCCAGTTGTACACTTCACAGCTAGATTTGCATCAAGCACATTCAAAAATACGCCATACTTAACCGTCCACAGGATGACACCGGGGTAGGTAGCAAAGTCTTTGCTGAACCATGACTTGTTCGTCTTTGCTCCTTTTAAAAAACACAGCAAGCAAGGGTTACTCCAAGCGGAGTTTCCCTTTTTTCCAAAAATTGGGCCACACACACATCCACCCCTTCAGTGGCAGCACTTGTGTCCCAGTTGTACACTTCACAGCTAGATTTGCATCAAGCACATTCAAAAATATGCCATACTTAACCGTCCCCAGGATGACACCGGGGTAGGTAGCAAAGTCTTTCCTGATCCCAGCTCTGTGTATCTTGGATCATTTTTAAAAACAATGTAAGCAAGGGTTACTCCAAGCAGAGTCTCCCTTTTTTTCCAAAAATTGGGCCCCACACACACCCACCCATTCAGTGGCAGCACTTGTGCCCCAGTTGCACACTTCACAGCTAGATTTGCATCAAGCACATTCAAAAATTCGCCATACTTAACCGTCCCCAGGATGACACCGGGGTAGGTAGCAAAGTCTTTCCTGATCCCAGCTCTGTGCATCTTGGATCATTTTTAAAAACAATGTAAGCAAGGGTTACCCCAAGCGGAGTCTCCCTTTTTTCCAAGAATTGGGCCACACACACACCCACCCCTTCAGTGGCAGCACTTGTGCCCAAGTTGTACACTTCACAGCTAGATTTGCATCAAGCACATTCAAAAATACGCCATACCTAACCGTCTCTAGGATGACACCGGGGTAGGTAGCAAAGTCTTTGCTGAACCATGACTTGTTCATCTTGGCTCCTTTTAAAAAACACAGCAAGCAAGGGTTACTCCAAGCGGAGTCTCCCTTTTTTCCAAAAATTGGGCCACACACACACCCACCCCTTCAGTGGCAGCACTTGTGCCCCAGTTGTACACTTCACAGCTAGATTTGCATCAAGCACATTCAAAAATACGCCATACTTTACCGTCCACAGGATGACACCGGGGTAGGTAGCAAAGTCTTTCCTGATCCCAGCTCTGTGCATCTTGGATCATTTTTAAAAACAATGTAAGCAAGGGTTACTCCAAGCGGAGTCTCCCTTTTTTCCAACAATTGGGCCCCACACACACCCACCCCTTCAGTGGCTGCACTTGTGCCCCAGTTGTACACTTCACAGCTAGATTTGCATCAAGCACATTCAAAAATATGCCATACTTAACCCTCCCCAGGATGACACCGGGGTAGGTAGCAAAGTCTTTCCTGATCCCAGCTCTGTGCATCTTGGATCATTTTTAAAAGCAATGTAAGCAATGGTTACTCCAAGCGGAGACTCCCTTTTTTCCAAAAATTGGGCCCCACACACACCCACCTTTTCAGTGGCTGCACTTGTGCCCCAGTTGTATACTTCACAGCTAGATTTGCATCAAGCACATTCAAAAATACGTCATACTTAACCGTCCCCAGGATGACACCAGGGTAGGTAGCAAAGTCTTTCTTGATCTTAGCATTGTGCAGCTTGGATCATTTTTAAAACAATGTAAGCAAGGGTTACTCCAAGCGGAGTCTCCCTTTTTTCCAAAAATTGGGCCACACACACACCCACCCCTTCAGTGGCAGCACTTGTGCCCCAGTTGTACACTTCACAGCTAGATTTGCATCAAGCACATTCAAAAATACGCCATACTTAACCGTCCCCAGGATGACCCCGGGGTAGGTAGCAAAGTCTTTGCTGAACCATGACCTGTTCATCTTGGCTCCTTTTAAAAAACACAGCAAGCAAGGGTTACTCTAAGCAGAGTCTCCCTTTTTTCCAAAAATTGGGCCACACAATCACACCCACCCCTTCATTGGCAGCACTTGTGCCCCAGTTGTACACTTCACAGCTAGATTTGCATCAAGCACATTCAAAAATACGCCATACTTAACCGTCCCCAGGATGACACTGGGGTACGTAGCAACGTCTTTCCTGATCCCAGCTCTGTGCATCTTGGATCATTTTTAAAACCAATGTAAGCAAGGGTTACTCCAAGCGGAGTCTCCCTTTTTTCCAAAAATTGGGCCCCACACACACCCACCCATTCAGTGGCAGCACTTGTGCCCCAGTTGTACACTTCACAGCTAGATTTGCATCAAGCACATTCAAAAATATGCCATACTTAACCATCCCCAGGATGACACCGGGGTTGATAGCAAAGTCTTTCCTGATCCCAGCTCTGTGCATCTTGGATCATTTTTAAAACCAATGAAAGCAAGGGTTACTCCAAGCGGAGTCTCCCTTTTTTCCAAAAATTGGGCCCCACACACACCCACCCCTTCAGTGGCTGCACTTGTGCCCCAGTTGTACACTTCACAGCTAGATTTGCATCAAGCACATTCAAAAATACGCCATACTTAACCGTCCCCAGGACGACCCCGAGGTGAGTAGCAAAGTCTTTGCTGAACCATGACTTGTTCATTTTGGCTCCTTTTAAAAAACACAGCAAGCAAGGGTTACTCCAAGCGGAGTCTCCCTTTTTTTCCAAAAATTGGGCCCCACACACACCCACCCATTCAGTGGCAGCACTTGTGCCCCAGTTGTACACTTCACAGCTAGATTTGCATCAAGCACATTCAAAAATACGCCATACTTAACCGTCCCCAGGATGACACCGGGGTAGGTAGCAAAGTTTTTCCTGATCCCAGCTCTGTGCATCTTGGATCATTTTTAAAAACAATGTAAGCAAGGGTTACTCCAAGTGGAGTCTCCCATTTTTTCCAAAAATTGGGCCCCACACACACACACCCATTCAGTGGCAGCACAAGTGCCCCAGTTGTACACTTCACAGCTAGATTTGCATCAAGCACATTCAAAATACACAAGCATTTACTCTCCCCAGGATGACACAGGGGTAGTAAATTCCTTGTGGATCCATGACTTGTTAATTTGATGAACGTTAGTCTGTCCACATTGTCACTGGACAGACGCGTGCGCTTATCTGTCAGCACACACCCAGCAGCACTGAAGACACGTTCAGAGACAACGCTGGCAGCTGGACACGACAAAATCTCCAAGGCGTAAGTGGAGAGCTCTGGCCATTTTTCAAGATTTCAAGCCCAAAATGAGCAAGGCTCCATTTGCAAAGTCATGGCATCGATGTTCATTTGGAGATACTCCTGTATCATCCTCTCCAGCCGTTGACTATGTGTCAGACTTGTTGTCTCTGGTGGCCTTGCAAAGGAGGGTCTAAAAAAATTCTGAAAAGATTCCATAAAATTGCTGTTACCAGCACCAGATACGGTGCTACTGGTACGGGTAGACTGTTGAAGATGACGAGACCGTCCCATGTTTGTCAAGTTACAACTGGGAGATTCACTCCCTGCACCAGCACGGTTGTTTGGTGGAAAAGCCGAGCTAAGATCGAGTAACAGCTTCTGCTGATACTCCTACATACGTGCGTCCCTTTCTATGGCTGGAATTATGTCACAAAATTTGGACTTGTACCGGGGATCTAATAGTGTGGCAAGCCAGTAGTCATCATCACTTCTAATTTTGACAATACGAGGGTCATGTTGGAGGTAGTGCAGCAAGAAGGCACTCATGTGTCTTGCGCAGCCATGCGGACCAAGTCCACGCTGTGTTTGTGGCATAGAGGTGCTAACCGTTCTTTCTTCCTCTGACATCTCCCCCCAACCTCTTTCAACTGAAATTTGACCAAGGTCTCCCTCATCCGCTGAGTCTTCCATGTCCATGGACAGTTCGTCCTCCATATCTTCATGTTCTCCTGCACCTTCCTCAACATTTCGCCTGCTACCATGCGCCCTTGTTGATCCCTGTCCCCCATGGTCCCATGCCTGCCGCGTTGGTGATGATGAACGTCTGGACCTTGGTGATGTTGTTGTGTCTTGCGCATATGAATCCTCCAGTAGTTCCTCCCCTTCCTGTTGTCCCACCCCCTGACTCCGAATAGTGTTTAGCGTGTGCTCCAGCATGTAAATGACTGGAATTGTCATGCTGATAATAGCATTGTCAGCGCTAAACATATTCGTCGCCATGTCGAAACTGTGCAGAAGGGTGCATAGGTCCTTGATCTGAGACCACTCCATCAGGGTAATCTGCCCCACCTCAGCATCTCGTTGGCCAAGGCTATACGTCATGACGTATTGCACCAGGGCTCGGCGGTGCTGCCACAGTCGCTGTAACATGTGGAGAGTCGAATTCCAGCGTGTCGCCACATCGCATTTCAGGCGATGAACCGGCAGGCCGAAAGACTTCTGGAGCGATGCAAGTCGCTCAGCTGCGGCGGTTGAACGGCGGAAGTGAGCAGACAGTTTTCGTGCCCTGGTCAGAAGGCCATCTAGGCCGGGATAGTGTGTTAAAAATTGCTGGACAACAAGGTTCAACACGTGAGCCATACAAGGCACGTGTGTCACCTTGCCCAGGCGAAGGGCCGCACCCAGGTTTGCAGCATTGTCGCACACGGCCTTACCACCCTGCAGGTTGAGTGGAGACAACCATTTATTAAACTCAGTCTCCAGAGCTGCCCACAACTCAGCCGCTGTGTGACTCCTATTTCCAAGACATGTCAAGCTAAAGACCGCCTGATGCCGTTGCGCTCTGCTGCCAGCATAGTAATGAGGGGTGCGTGATTCCTTCTGCGCAGTGAGAACGCTGCTGGCCTGACCAGGCAGGCTTGGGGCGGAGGTGGAGGACCCAGATGAGGTGGAGGAGGCAGAAGCAGTGGCGGAACTTGGACAGACAGAGGATTGACACACAAGTCGTGGGGACGGCAAGACTTGTGCAGCTGACCCTTCACCATCTATCACCATAGTTAACCAGTGCCCAGTCAGCGACATGTAACGTCCCTGTCCATGCTTACTGGTCCAAGTATCGGTGGTGAAATGCACCCGTTGACACACAGAGTTTCTCAAGGAAGCGGTGATGTTGTGTGCGACATGCTGGTGTAGCGCGGGCACACCTTTCTTAGAGAAGTAGTGGCGACTGGGCATCTGGTACTGGGGCACAGCGACAGACATAAGGTCTCTAAAATCCTGTGTGTTCACCAGGCGGATAGGCAGCATTTCGGTAGCCAAGAGCTTACAGAGGGTTAAAGTCAACCTCTTAGCTTTGTCATGGGTCGCAGGAAATGGCCTTTTATTTGTCCACATCTGAGGGACAGAGATCTGGCTGCTGTGTGTAGACGGTGGTGAGTAGGGTGTCCCTGGAAAAATGCAGGTTTGTGAGGAAAGTGCAGGCGTAGACATGATGTTGCCTTCATCCAACGTTGGTGCTATCGATGTCTGAGAGAGCTATACACACGCACTTGTTTCCCCTTCCAAACCAACTGACGACCTACCAAGCAAACTTCCTGTTGCGGTTACAGTGGTGGAAGGTGTGCGTGGAAAACCAGGTGTGACAGCTGTCCCCACAGTCCTAGAAGATGAAGAGCGCGCGGATGCACTGGAAGGGGCAGGCAGTGGATGGTTCGTTCCGCTAGGCCGCATTGCAGCACGGTGAGCTTCCCACTGGGACATATCATATTTATTCATGTGACGATTCATGGAAGAAGTTGTCAAACTGCTGAGGTTTTGCCCTCTACCAACAGAATCACGACAAATTTTACAGATCACATAATCTGGGCGATCTTTTGCTATGTCAAAAAAGGACCAGGCTAGGCAAGGCTTAGAGGGCATGCGACCTGCTGATCCACCCCGACTAGTGCTCAGAGGCACAGTGGTGGCTGAGGATGCAGTTGTAGACGTGTTACCAGTACTCCGACTCTATCCAGGAAGGCACAAGGTAACTTCGTCGTCAGTTGCATCCTCCTCCACCGTCTCTGTTGACCTTCTCGAGGGCCTGACTCTGGATTGACAGTAGGTGGGATCTAGAACTTCCTCATCAATTGTTGTGTTTGCACTCCCCTCACCCTCAGACCGAGCCTCTTCCTGCCCTGACCGAATATTTAAGTTGTCATCCCAATCTGGTATCTGCGTTTCATGGTCATCAGTATGTTCCTCATTGTCTATAACAACAGGTGTTACAGCTTGTGAAAAAGGGTCAACATTATGCTCAGAAACTTGGTCCTCACGTTCTGAATCAGAGTCACAAAGGTTCTGGGCATCACTGCAGACCATTTCCTGGTCTGTACTCACTGTAGCTTGGGAGCAGACCTTTGATTCCCAGGCTATAGTGTGACTGAACAGCTCTGCAGACTCAGCCATCTCAGTTCCATCATACTGTGCAGGGCGGATGGAGACTTCAGAGCTGGGAGAAAGCAAGTTTGATTGGGATGACAACTCAGAGGACTGGTGTTTTTTGGATGCGGTAGTTGAGGTGGCGGAGAGGGCACTTGTTAGACCACTTGAGATCCATTCAAGCATTTTCCTTTTTGGCCATTATCTACCTTTGTTCCAGTTGTTCATGTCCGTAAAAAAGGGAGCACATCGGATTGTCCACGGTAAGTAGTAGACATCTTACTTTTGCTGGAAGATGGTCTATCTTCAGCAGATGTTAATGGAGCTTTGCCACCTTCCCCACGGACAAACCCTTTTTTTCCTTTTCCAACACGCCTCTTCCCCTTTCCACCAGCATCTGTCATTTTGCCACTCATTTTGATTGCGACAAGATTGTGCACTTAAAATGTGGTAGTAAAAATTGAGAGGTAGTGTAGATTACAGCGGTGGTCTATCTTTATTAACAGCAGAATAAACAACAATAACTATCCCTGACAATGCAACTACGGCCCTTAAACTGGCAGCACAATTTGCTAGCATAATGGCTTAGCAACAATGAGTTTGAGTGTGCAATGCAGAGGTGCTGCACATAGATTTGCACCAGTGGGACACTAATGGAAGTCCAACAGTCACTTTTATGATGCCACTAAGTTTACTCAGTGTTTGCTAGTATAATGGCTTAGTAACAATGAGTTTGAGTGTGCAATGCAGAGGTGATGCACATAGATTTGCACCAGTGGGGCACTAATGGAAGTGCAACAGCCACTTTTAGGATGCCACTAAGTTTACTCAGTGTTTGCTAGTATAATGGCTTAGTAACAATGAGTTTGAGTGTGCAATGCAGAGGTGCTGCACATAGGTTTGCACCAGTGGGACATTAATGGAAGTCCAACAGCCACTTTTAGGATGCCACTAAGTTTACTCAGTGTTTGCTAGTATAATGGCTTAGTAACAATGAGTTTGAGTGTGCAATGCAGAGGTGATGCACATAGATTTGCACCAGTGGGACACTAATGGAAGTCCAACAGACACTTTTCGGATGCCACTAAGTTTACTCAGTGTTTGCTAGTATAATGGCTTAGTAACAATGAGTTTGAGTGTGCAATGCAGAGGTGATGCACATAGATTTGTACCAGTGGGACACTAATGGAAGTCCAACAGCCAATTTTAGGATGCCAGTAAGTTTACTCAGTGTTTGCTACTATAATGGCTTTGTAACAATGAGTTTGAGTGTGCAATGCAGAGGTGCTGCACATAGATTTGCACCAGTGGGACACTAATGGAAGTCCAACAGCCACTTTTAGGATGCCACTAAGTTTACTCAGTGTTTGCTAGTATAATGGCTTAGTAACAATGAGCTTGAGTGTGCAAAGGGCAGGAGGGTACAGTGGCAGCGTTGTGGGTCTGGGTAGAGGAAAGGAAGCCTGCCTTTCTATCCATCCTAATGGGGAAATGCAGCGAGGAAATCCCTGACCTTAGCTACACAGACGCTGTCATCTTGTGTAGCTGTTAAAATCTGTTTTCACGGACCTGACTGTCACCTATGGCTCTGACCCTGCCGGTATTAGCCCTTAAAAGGACTAATAGAAACTTCTATCCCTTTTCTGTATAGCGCTGTGTATAGAGCGTACACAGCAGTATCGGAGACAGGAGCTACGCCAGCGGTGACTGACACCAAGACGCAGAAGGCAGATAATGGCGTGCTGGAGGAAAATGTCCGTTTTTATAATGCAGGGACATGTGACATGGACATCCTATCACACATGCCGTTGCTTCTCTGGCTAAAAGTCCACTTAGCTGTGTCTGTGTCTGGGATTGGCTGACATGCTGGCCTGCCCCACTACACGCGCGCGCTTAGGGAAGGAAGACAAGGAAAAAAAAAAAAGCGCTGTTCCCGCACACTTTACGCTGAAATTTCATATTAGTGTGAGTCACAGAGTGACTTACACTATTACAGCGGAAAGCCAGCTAGTAATTGGCTTGTCTTTTTGCTGCTAGAACCGTTCTCGAACGTATCTAAAACTATCGAGCTTTAGCAAAAAGCTCGAGTTCTAGTTCGATCTAGAACAGCCCCCAAAATCACTCGAGCCGTGAACTGGAGAACCGCGAACCGCACTCAACTCTACTGCCAAGCCATCTTCCCGTCTCCTGCTGACGGAGACCACCATCTGCCACCTAGCCAAGGTACCAGGGCTCCGACCCTGGCACCGTTCAACTTGAACTTCCTCTGCTGGAGCTGCACCTAGTTCCAGCCCACACTCCTCACCACTTGACCTCCAATCTCAACTGTTTGCTTAACTAACTGTTTTTCCACCCTGGGCTGTCTAGACCCCTAGGTGGGCATTTCCTTACCACCTGGTCCCGCCCACTGGTGTGCCTGTCTTGTCCTAAGGGGGGGTGACTATGGTTTCACGTTGGCTGTATGTCACCTAAGTGAGGGAAGGTGTTATGCGGGGGGCCTATGTGTGACTACCTGATTTTGCCAGGGCATCACATAAAGAAGTTTCTAGAACACAGTCTCCAGGGATGGTGTATTAGGGAAGCCCCCTGCAGAGGAGAACTATATACATGAAACCCAGCACCAAATCATGGACAATAGCTACTGCTTGAGCCTGATTACAATATGGTACAGGCTGGGGGGATATAATGTTACATCCACAAACCAAAGTTTGAAAGCTTTGCTCATCTCTACTCAACAGAGCTTTTTTAAGAGTTCTCCAACAGAACCTTTTTTCAGAGTACCACCACAGTCTTTTTTCAGAGTAAGCCCCTCTGCCAAAGTGGCCCCACAGAGCATTTTTTCAGAGTACTCCCACAAAGCCTTTTGTAAGAGTACCCTTACAGAGCCTTTTCTAAGAATATCCTCACAGAGCCTTTTTTAATAGTATCCCCACAGAGACATTTAAGAATATCCCACTGGGACTTTTTTAAGAGTTTTCTCACAGACAGCCTTTTTACAAATACCCCCACAGTCATTTTTAAGAGTTACTACCTGAGAGCTTGGTGCAGAGTATCCCCACAAAGTCTGATGCAGAGTGGTCTTACAGAGACTTTTTTCAAAGCATCCCACTTAGCTTTTTTTTAAGAGTACCCCCACAGAGCCTATTGCAAGGGAACCCTAACACAGCCTTTTTAGGTGTAGCCCCATGAGTACCCCCACAAGGCTTTTTTAAGAGTACCCCTACAGAGCCTTTTTTTAAGAGTATTCCACTGAACCATTTTTAGGAGTATCCCCACAGAGACTTTAAGAGTATCCCCAGAGAGTTTTTTTTAAGAATATCCCCACAGAGCCTTTTTCAATAGTATGTCACAGATTATTTTTAAGAGTACCCCCAGAGATTCTTTTTTAAGAGTATACCCACTGATCCTTTTTTAAGAATATTCCCACAGAGCCTTTTTTAGAGTATCCCAACCTCCCACAGAGCCTTTTGTAAGAGTACCCCTATAGAGATATTTTTAAGAACTCCCCCACAGAGTGCTTTTATTTAAGAATACCCCCACAGAGCCTGGTGCAATATACTCCCACAGTGTCTGGTGCAGAGTGGTTTTACAGAGACTTTTTTCAGAGCATCCTACTGAGACTTTTTTAATACAACCTCAACAAAGAATTTTTCCAGAGTACCCTCACAGATCCTTTTGTAAGAGAACCCCCACAGAACCTTTTTAAGTGTACCACAGAGACCGTTTTTAGGAGTACCCCCACAAAGCTTTTTTAAGAGTACCTCCACAGATCCTTTTTTAAAAGTACCCCTACAGATCCTTTTTTCAGAGCATCCCCATGGAGTTTTTATTTTCCAGAGTATCCCTAGTGCCTGGTGCAGAATGGCCCCACTCAGTCTTTTTTTCAGAGTATCCCCACAGAGCCTTTTGTAAGAGTATCCCCAAAGAGCTTTTTTAAGAGTACCCCAATAGAACTTTTTTAAGAATATCCCACTGGGACTTTTTTAAGAGTTCCCCCACAAGAAACCCTTTTTAGGAATACCCCCACAAAGCCTTTTTTAAGAGTTCCCTCCCTCAGAGCCTGGTGCAGAGTACCCCCTGGTAGTCATTTTTCAGAATATCCTACTGAGCTTTTTTAAGAGTACCACCCAAAACCTTTTTTCCAGAGTACTCCCACAGATCCTTTTGTAAGAGAAACCACACAGAGCCTTTTTTTATTAATTAAATGTTTTTATTAAAGTTTTACAAGTTACAACCAAATAAACATTGGAGGCTACCCAGCCTCTACCCCCCTCCCAACTCTCCCCAACAAACATTAAACAGTCTTGTAGAAAGGAGAGATAATGTCAAATCTGCAGCTCCACACATTCCTAGACACAAGTTCTTAAGTACCATTATTACATTTATCAATTAATCCAATTAGACTTTTGTTTTTCTTTGAGTTTTTGCTTTGTTTGGCTTTTTTCTCATTTAAATGTCATTTTTGATGAAGAATCTAACCTGTTCCCATGCTACTCTTCTCCCCAAACCTCCGTCATCATTATAGATAAGTTCTGCAGAAAGTTCTCGCCCTTTTCCCTTTGTTATTAATTTAGAGTAAGCCCAATGTAAACCTAGTCAATTCCCTCGAAGCCAACCCTGACCCATCTATCCATCGTGCCAATATTTTTTCAAATTTGATTACGCCATTTCTTTCCCGATATATACTTTTCGCCACATTTATCACCCAATTAACTTTTTTGACATATTCAGATATTGTAGGACTGTGGTCCAAGATCCAGTGTTGAGCGATTAGTTTCCTGACAATATATAATAGTCTGGATACGGCCACTTTGCCTTCCTCCTCCAAAGGTAAATCCTCCACGTATCCCAGAATACATACAAAGGGAGTTAAGCTTGTCTCTATCGTGTATACTCTATCGATTATTTCTGTCACCTCTCTCCAGTAATGTTCAATATCAGGACACGACCACATCATATGTAATAGATCTGCGGAACATATTTTGCATCACAGGCAGAAGGGGTCAGTTCTAACTCCAATATCAAACAGGAATCTAGGAGTGCGATATACTTGGTGAATAACATACAGGTGTGACAGTCTGTATGCCTCCCCCAATGATAGACTAGGAATTCTTTCTAAAATTTCTACCCATTGGTTGTCCTCAATAGGTCCTATAGCTCGTTCCCATTTTTCTTTTGCATTTACTGGACAATTCCGGTGCACCAGATATAATAGATCCCAATATAAACAAGATATCACTCCCGCTGAGCCTCTAGAGGTTGCTATGCGTTGCATGACTTTGTTCTGCTCCAATGCTCTACCCGTAATAGAGGTTTCTGCCTGATAGGCATGTCTCAGTTGCAAGTACTTATAAAACTGCGAATTCTGGATCCCAAACACCGCTTGCAACTGAGGGATGCCTATGAGTTGGCCCTCCTCCACAAAATGTGTGAATCTATTCATCCCTCTCAAAGCCCAGCTCCCAAACCCCTCTAAACAATGCAAGTTAGGTAACCATGGAGTTCTCCATATAGAGGTATATTGTGAGATTCCCTGAATGTCTTGTAGTTTTATCCCAAAATTTTTGGATTAGTAGTAGGGTTGGGCAACTATTAGCAGCAGCTCCGAAGCCTCCTGCCTCTAGAACCTCGTATAGACTAGTGGAGTGAAAATATTGTTGTAGAATCGTATACTGTGCCCCCCCCTCCAGGGTCCTCCCATCACCGAATGTGCTGAAGCTGAGCCGCCAGATAGTAAACCCATGGATTCTTATCCCTCTGCAGGGTCTCGAGCCCAATGTGTGGCATCTGTCCGCCCCAGATCAATTCCCGGAATAATGCGTTTACCTTATGGAAAAATCTTTGTGGGATCCATTGTGGAGAGTTGTGTAGCTTGTATAGTAGTTGGGGAATCCAGATCATTTTAATCAGGTTAGTGCGGACAACTGCTGAGAAGGGCAGGCAAGACCAGACTTCCTTCTTATCCTTAAATTTCGACAGAATAGGGGTTAGGTTGAGACTCTCATAATCCTCAACACGAGTGGTGACCATTATCCCCAAATATTTAAACTGGGCAACAACCTGTAGGCCCGAGTCTACGTAATTAGGTGAGTTTGTGGTTCCATCCACCGGAAGTAATACAGACTTTTCCCAGTTGATTAATAGACCTGAGTACTTCCCAAATTCTTGTATAACCCCCATTGCCCTTGGCAGTGATGATGTTGCATTGGCCAGAAAAAGGAGTGTGTCATCTGCGTACAACGCTATTTTTTCCTCCTGACCACCCCTCCTGAACCCTGTTATGTCTGGATTGGATCTAACCATTGCCTCCATAGGCTCAATGGCCAGAGCAAATAGTAAGGGGGATAGCGGACATCCCTGGCGGGTGCCCCTGCCTAGGTGGAAAGGAGAAGTAAGGCATCCATTAACTTTGATCCTAGCAGTAGGGTTATTATATAGAAGTCTTACCCAGGAAATAAAATCCCTCCCCAGTCCAAATCTGTCAAGTACTGCCCAGAAAAACTCCCACTCAATAGAGTCGAAAGCCTTAGCGGCGTCTAGGGAGCAAATTACTCTATCCCCTGAGTTATCAACTGGCAATTATAGGTTGAGGTGTAACCATTGTACATTCACTGCCGTTGATCTGGAAGGCATGAACCCCAACTGGTCCAAATGGATTATTGAAAGTATAACCTTATTAAGTCTGGAAGCTAGTACTTTAGCTATTATTTTGATATCTGTAGGTAACAGAGAGATAGGTCTATAAGATTCAGGGATGAGGGGGTCCTTGCCAGGTTTAGGTATGACAACTATCCCTGCTTAAGACAGGAGAAAAAAAGAGTTGCTGTATATAGGGATCAACCAATGCGGTTTTGTTCAATTCAAAAAAATTTTATTGGTACAAAAATTTGTGCATACATAGAATCCACACAAGACAGTGAAAGGGTTAAAAACATTTAAAATATGTATAATTAACGAACACCCCAATACAAGGTTCCATGTCAGGAACCTGACGCCGAAATTTCAAATACCACTATACTAGATGTACCATACAATAATAAATCCACGTTTGATACAGATCATAAATGTCATCAGTTACTGTAATCATATACCCAATAGTACATAAAAGTATAGCATACTATCTGACACCACCATTGTTAAATACAATGTAATAATTATAGACCACCAGCAGGACAAATAAAGAGACCTTATATAAAGGAAATCCGCGTACAACAGACACCGATTTAAGTAAGGTAAAACACCAGCTAACCAAAGGTGTCCGAGATGAAACACCAGGCTATATTACCACCTGCTGAGGTCCAGATTTAAAGCAGTGCAAGGTCCCAGGATCGGTGTGGGTATGGGGTGTTGCCCCACGCGTATCGCCACAGAGAATGTGGCTTCCTCAAGGGCCAAAAAATAAATGATACCATCACTGATCGTAGTGCAATTTATCTCCTGAGCTGAGCACTTACCAGGTGTATCTAATCCTGCTGGAATGCCATGTGAGGCATTACATCAGGGTCCAGAAGCAACCAGGTCAGTAAAGCAAGCTGAATTAGCACCTGTCCCCACACATATAATAGAGCATGCACGATGGTAGGAGATTGGCGGTGGAAATGTCAACTTACTCACAAGAAATCGTATATGCCAGAGAAGTAGTAAATCAAATCTCATATTTGCCCACCAAAATACAATGTTAACCAAGAGTAAATACATATAGTTTTCAAAGTGACTCCAGCCCTCAGTGGACTGCCAGTAGTACGCGTGTCTGGTAACCCAGCAACGCAGGTAAACAGGCAACGATCCATACATGCATTATCACAGCGAACCGATCAGCGCATATGTATGTGTCACGCTCCCCGGGTCCTCACCCCCGCTCCCCGGCTCACCTGCCACGCTGCCCGCTCCTCAGCCCCCGGATTCCGTCCGTCCCAGGCCCCCTGGTCCCCGATCCCGGCGCCCGACGGCTTCCCAGGACCTGGCCGGCTCCCCTGCGTCCTCCCCTCAGCCTCCTTCCCTGGCTTCTGGCACCCGGGCGGCGCGCATGCGCGTTAGGGCGCGCGCGCGGTCACTGACCCTTTCTTAAAGGGCCAGCGTCCATGAACAGGAAATGAGGTTGAACAGGTACTGGGTATAAAGGGGGTTAGTGTCCAAGGGGGCGGGGCCTGATCTTCGTGTTCCCTGAGCTAGGAGTCAGGTCTCCTGGTGTTTATGTGCCTGTACTCACCTATCTCTCTTTGTAGAGCCGTACCTGCCTCGCCATCCCGTCTGCCGTATCCTGAACCCCGCACACTGTCCGTCTGCCATCTGACAGTCCGTACCATCTCGGATCCCTGCGGTGACCCATCATCTCGCTCCTGAGGTTCCGGACCCCGCCTGATATCATCTCGGCTTCCGAACCTGAGCTACGTCACCAGGACTACCATCTGTGACACCGTGGTCCCAGGGACTCCTCCGCTGCCTTCACTTGCACGGACTGTTCTGCTGCCCATCAGTGCTTCAGCTGCCGGACTCCCTACCACCATCTTAAGAGTTCGGTCCAGTGGATCCACCTCCTGGGTCGGCCCGACCGCCCGGCCGTGACAGTAAGATCAGGCCATGGATCCCGCTGCAGCACTAGCGGCCTTGCAAGAGGAACTCCGACGTCAGCATGAAGTCCAGACCCGCATGTTGCAATTTATGACCTCCGTGGACACCCGCCTGTACACGTTACAAGCATCAATGACGCCTGCGGCACCCAGGTCCCCAGCTATGCAAGCCATGGCTCCCGCACCAGTGGCAGCCTCTTCAGATGCTTCCCGTCTCCGTTTGGCGTCACCACCTCGTTATGCTGGAGATCCCAAGACCTGCAGGGGCTTCATAAACCAGTGTTCCCTTCATTTCACGCAGCTGCCACATCTGTTCGCCTCTGACCAAGCCAAGGTCGCCTTTATAATGTCTCATCTGGAGGGCGAGGCGCTGGCATGGATGAACCCCTTGTGGGAGAAGGAGGACCCCATGACCAAGAACCTTCAAGAGTTCCTGCAGGCCTTTCGCAGCACCTTCGACGAGCCGGGACGCGCTTCTGCGTCTGCTTCATCCCTCCTCCGCCTACGTCAAGGAACACTGACGGTGGGTCAATATGCCATCCGTTTCCGTACTTTGGCTTCTGAACTCGGGTGGAATAATGAGGCCCTGACAGCCGCCTTCTGGGAAGGACTCTCGAGTCGCATCAAGGATGAGTTGGCGGGTCGTGACGTGCCCTCCACCCTAGATGCCCTGATTGCCCTAGCCACTCGAGTGGACATTCGTTTCCAGGAACGCTCCAAAGAGCTGTATCGTGAGAGACGTGCAGTACGGCACTCCCCTCCTCCACAGAAGTCCTCTGTGCCTCACTCTTCAACAGCTGGGATTCCTGTCCACGAGCCCATGCAGGTTGACCGAGTACGACAGTCTGACCAACGTAGAGCAGAGCGGCTCGCCAAAGGCCTCTGCTTTTACTGCGGAGAGGGCACACATCTCTTACGCTCCTGTCCGGAAAGGCCGGGAAACTCCAAAGCCTAGGGTTGGTAGGAGAGGCCACCCTAGGTGCTGGGACTCTCTCAGACCCAGTTATGTGGACGGTACAAGTGTCAACAGGAGAGACGCGCTTCACGGCTGAGGCATACCTCGACTCCGGAGCAGCAGGCAATTTTATCCAGCAGGCCACGGTGGACAAGTACCAGCTGCCTGTTACTCCACTCGATAAGCCCCTAATGATTGCCTCGGTGGATGGGAGACCCCTCTCTGATACCATCTCCTGGATCACCAAGCCGGTGGAATTGCGTATAGGTGCTCTGCACACCGAGAACATCGCTCTCTACGTCCTTCCACACATGTCCCATCAAATCCTGCTGGGACTTCCTTGGTTGCGGACACACGAACCATCAGTCAGCTGGGGTACTGGCGAAATCACTCGTTGGGGCTCTGCCTGTCATGAGAGATGTCTAAAGTCCCTACAACCAATCCGACGTCCCCCGGCTCCAGAGAACCTACCGGAACTGCCCTCGGCCTATTGGTCCTTCGCGGACGTTTTTGACAAGAAGGAGTCTGAGGTACTTCCGCCACACCGTCCCTACGATTGCGCCATCGACCTGCTCCCAGGAACAACACCACCTCGAGGACGGATATATCCGTTGTCTCCAGCGGAAACCAGGGCCATGTCCACATACATCACGGAAAGCCTGGCAAAGGGATTCATCCGGAGATCCTCCTCTCCTGCGGGAGCAGGCTTCTTCTTCGTCAAGAAGAAAGAGGGTGACCTACGCCCATGCATTGACTACCGGGGCTTGAATCAGATCACCATAAAAAACAAGTACCCCTTACCGCTCATCCCCGAATTGTTCGACCGGCTCAGAGGAGCCCGTGTGTTCACCAAACTGGATCTTCGGGGTGCCTACAACCTAGTTCGTATCCGCTCTGGGGACGAATGGAAGACCGCATTTAATACTCGCGACGGGCACTACGAATACTGCGTGATGCCCTTCGGTCTGTGTAACGCTCCGGCCGTATTCCAAGAACTGGTGAACGACATATTCCGGGACCTCCTCTACCTCTGTGTAGTAGTTTATCTGGATGACATCCTTGTCTTCTCTCCGGACCTCCAGACCCACAGAGAGAACGTAAAGCTGGTCCTACAAAGACTGAGAGAGAATCGTCTCTACGCCAAATATGAGAAGTGCGTCTTTGAGCAGTCTTCTCTCCCTTTCCTGGGATACATCATCTCGGGTACTGGGTTGCAGATGGATCCAAAGAAGGTCTCCTCCATACTCAACTGGCCTCCTCCTTCGGGACTGAAGGCAATCCAACGGTTCCTGGGATTCGCCAACTACTACCGCCAGTTTATCCCGCACTTCTCCGCCCTGACTGCCCCTCTCTCCGCTTTGACCAAAAAGGAGGCTAAACCAAAGGACTGGTCACCTGCGGCCGACGCCGCGTTTTGCTCTTTGAAGCGAGCTTTCGCCTCCTCTCCTGTACTCCACCGACCGGAGTTAAACCGCCAGTTCACCTTGGAGGTGGATGCCTCCTCCTCAGGAGCCGGAGCAGTGCTCATGCAAAAATCCTCCTCCGGGAAGATGGTGACTTGCGGTTTCTTTTCTAAGAGCTTCTCAGCACCAGAACGGAATTACACCATCGGTGACCGAGAATTATTGGCGGTCAAACTAGCTCTGGAGGAGTGGCGCTACCTCCTGGAAGGAGCAGTGTACCCCGTAACCATCTACACGGACCACAAGAACCTGGAATACCTGCGGTCCGCTCAGCGACTGAACCCGCGGCAAGCCAGGTGGTCCTTATTCTTTGCCAGGTTTGACTTCCAGCTCCACTTCCGACCCGCGGACAAGAATGTACGCGCCGATGCCTTGTCTAGGTCCCTCATGTCCATGGAGCAGGAGGAAGAGACTACCCAACCTATCATCCCTCCTAGCAAGATTGTTCCGGTGGCTCCCGTCACTCTGGCCCAAATACCACCCGGGAAGACCTATGTCTCGGAGACCGACAGGCAAAAAGTGTTACACTGGGGTCATGCCTCAAAAACAGCCGGCCATGCAGGCCAGAAGAGAACATGGGGTGCGATTGTACGCCATTACTGGTGGCCATCCCTTCGCACTGACGTCGCCGCCTTTGTCTCTGCCTGCTCCTCTTGTGCCAGGAACAAGACGCCCAAACACCTGCCCTATGGCCGTCTTCTGCCTCTACCGATACCCTCAGTTCCCTGGCAACACATTGCGATGGACTTTATTACGGACTTGCCATTATCCTCTGGACACACAGTCATATGGGTCGTGGTGGACCGGTTCTCCAAAATGGCCCACTTCATCCCCATGGCTGGACTGCCCTCTGCTCAGGAACTCGCGGAAGCCTATATCCATCACATCTTCCGCTTGCATGGCTTTCCATCCCACATCGTGTCCGACAGAGGAACTCAGTTCACCTCCCGCTTCTGGAGGGCGCTCTGCAAACACCTGGGAGTAACTCTGGACTTTTCTTCCGCATACCATCCTCAGTCTAATGGCCAAGTGGAGAGGGTCAATCAAATCTTGACATCCTTCTTACGTCACTATGTCAACACCCATCACGACGACTGGTCCACACTTCTGCCTTGGGCTGAGTTCTCACATAACCACCACATCAGTGAGTCGTCCTCCAAATCTCCCTTCCATGTCGTTTACGGACTTCAGCCCTCCGTTCCATTGCCTATATCCCCTTCTTCGGATGTCCCTGCGGCTGATACTGTAGCCCGTGACTTCGCTACCATTTGGGACTCTGTCA
Source organism: Anomaloglossus baeobatrachus (assembly GCF_048569485.1). Classification (NCBI taxonomy): domain Eukaryota; kingdom Metazoa; phylum Chordata; class Amphibia; order Anura; family Aromobatidae; genus Anomaloglossus; species Anomaloglossus baeobatrachus. Next base: position 213,563,803 of record NC_134357.1, on the reverse strand, counting down.
AGGCGTCCCTTGGACGCGCTTCCCAGCGGATGAAGAAACACGCCGACAAAAGGCGTCTAGACCCTCCGTGTTTCTCTCCTGGAGACCTCGTCTGGCTTGCTTCCCAGTACGTCCGCCTGAAGATACCGTCATACAAGCTGGGTCCTCGCTACATTGGGCCGTTTAAAGTCCTCAGCAAGATCAATGAGGTTTCCTACAAGCTACAGCTCCCGGCCACGATGAGGATACCCAACTCATTCCACGTCTCCCTGCTCAAGCCGGTTGTCCTTGGTCCCTTCTCCAATGCTGCCAGTCCGGCCCCTCCACCTATTGCCGATGACGACATCTATGCGGTAAGGGATATCGTGGCCATGAAGACCGTACGAGGTCGGCAGTTCTTCCTGGTGGACTGGGAGGGGTATGGTCCTGAGGATAGGTCTTGGGAGCCCAGGGAGAACGTGGGCACTCCTCTTATCCGTGCCTTCATGTCCCGGTTGCGGGGTGGGGGGCGTGGGGGGGGGGGGTACTGTCACGCTCCCCGGGTCCTCACCCCCGCTCCCCGGCTCACCTGCCACGCTGCCCGCTCCTCAGCCCCCGGATTCCGTCCGTCCCAGGCCCCCTGGTCCCCGATCCCGGCGCCCGACGGCTTCCCAGGACCTGGCCGGCTCCCCTGCGTCCTCCCCTCAGCCTCCTTCCCTGGCTTCTGGCACCCGGGCGGCGCGCATGCGCGTTAGGGCGCGCGCGCGGTCACTGACCCTTTCTTAAAGGGCCAGCGTCCATGAACAGGAAATGAGGTTGAACAGGTACTGGGTATAAAGGGGGTTAGTGTCCAAGGGGGCGGGGCCTGATCTTCGTGTTCCCTGAGCTAGGAGTCAGGTCTCCTGGTGTTTATGTGCCTGTACTCACCTATCTCTCTTTGTAGAGCCGTACCTGCCTCGCCATCCCGTCTGCCGTATCCTGAACCCCGCACACTGTCCGTCTGCCATCTGACAGTCCGTACAATCTCGGATCCCTGCGGTGACCCATCATCTCGCTCCTGAGGTTCCGGACCCCGCCTGATATCATCTCGGCTTCCGAACCTGAGCTACGTCACCAGGACTACCATCTGTGACACCGTGGTCCCAGGGACTCCTCCGCTGCCTTCACTTGCACGGACTGTTCTGCTGCCCATCAGTGCTTCAGCTGCCGGACTCCCTACCACCATCTTAAGAGTTCGGTCCAGTGGATCCACCTCCTGGGTCGGCCCGACCGCCCGGCCGTGACAGTATGTATCGATTGGAAAATGCCTCATATTATAAAACCAGCAGATAATCCCAGCTAATAAGCATATAAGATGGACTTAAACAAATGTAGAGTGATTTTGCGCATGATAGGACAAGAATAATCATATTGTAACAGTTAAATTAACCTGTAAAACAGATTTGGTTTGAAAACGCAGGTTGTCCAGGTACATCACATATACATCCCAATATATTTGCTCAACACTAATACCCTGTGGAGCAAGTTCAATATTCACTGATGAAAGCAAATATAACTTTATAATATTATACATATACTGATGGCTGGCAATACAGATATCTAAAAGCCTGGTAGCATAAATGCACAGATCTATATCACAGCGCATACTGACACAATACATCGTACAAATCCTAGAGAACCAGCCCGCTTATACACTTATCAGATGAAAAATTCTTTATATTAAAGTATTTGAACCAAATACCCACTCATGAATATAGGAGAAAAAAAAACAAAAAAAAAACAAACAAAAAAAACAAACAGAGCCAGTTTGTTCATAGGGAGAAATAATGACTGTAAAGCAAGTTCAATGTCCACCAGAAGTAAGTATATTGTTGTAAACTTATACTCGCAGTATATTGTCGTCAAATTATTATATCTGGTCACCTGGTAGCGTAAATAAACAGGTCAGAGTCAAACCACACACTGCCATACATCATACAATTCTTGAGGACCAGACAATGTGTGCATAAATCGGATGGAAATTTATCTATATTATGGTCTCTACAAAAAATACCTACTTGTGAATAAATAAGATTGTATGTGGATTACATGAAGAAAAATATCAGCTGTAGAACAGATTCGGAAAGTCACTAGATAAAACATTTTTTTTTTTTTTTTCCTCCCCTTTCCCTTTTTTTCCTTCTCCCTTCCCTTTCCCTTTTTTTCCTTCTCCCTTCCCTTCCTTTCCTTTCCCCTTTCTTCTTCCCTTTTTGTGTTATTTTATCTATCACCAATACCAGTTCATGGATAAAAAGGATTGTATATAGAATAAGTTTGATCATGTAGAAAAGTATCAGTGTTGCAAGTATCCAATACTAAACCAACACACCTATCAAACGTCAACTGCAAACACAAGTTGTTGGGATAATATAACATGCGCAAATCAAGACCTTTTCCCCTGGGGAAGAAATCCAACCCCATCTTGGGACCTTTCACTGCAGAAAAAAAAAAAAAAAAAGAAAATGGGCACTGCTCAATAATGCCAGATTAATGGTGGGCTACAGATGTCCATACAACATAGCTTACAGTGCATTTTAATCAGAAAAGTACATGTAGGTTTAAGATATCATTAATTTAAGTTATTAATTCCAGATAAAAAAAAAATAAATAAATAAATTCTCCCCTCTTTATATTATATTGGTATCAATACCCAATATGGTATACAATGATGGTGACAGATGACAATAGAGCCCGTTTGTAAAATACATTCAAGAGAGTTCATTGAATTGACTAATCAAGGTGTCTCAAGATTTCGCAGTTCGGTCTCAAATTCCATAATTGATAGTTCCTGTTAAATCAGATATATTAAAAAGGATCATTGATTTGCCGTATTCGGATGTTTCAAACTTCCACAATCAGATCTCCAATTCCAATCCAGTACTGATAATGTCACCTCAGGAACTACAAAGAAGAAAAAGGGCATAAGTTCATATGTTCACATTGTCTTGTAGAAGCCGGTATACAAAAGTTCTTCATTAAGTCCCTGCGGTACCAGACTCCGTAATTCAAAAATATGTTTGGACTCCCGGCACAGTAGTTCCTTGCTGACATCACCCCCTCGAATATTTGGGCTCACGGAGTCAATCACAATGACTCTTAGTGCTGGATGATGTTCCAAAAAATGTGAAGCTACTGATGAGATGCTCTTACCCTTTTCTCTGTCTGCTCTGGCTGTGCCGATGTTCGAGAGATGTTGCTGCAGTCTTCTGCATAGTTCCTGCGTTGTCTGTCCTACGTACAATTTTGGACAAGCACATATCAAAACATAAACAACATTCCGTGAGCGACAATTGTGGTACCTCTTAGCCTTAATGTTTCTGGGGAAAATAGATAATAAATCAATCAATATGGATGAACATTTGGCTAGACCTTGTTCCCACTTAGCTTTAAAATCCTGATCAGCCTCCCAGGCCGGAAAGATCTGGACCCGGAGTCCCCTGGGTATAATCCTCAATCTCTCATATTCCTCCAAACTCTTACAATTCCAATAAGTTTTAGTCAATTTCTTATGCAAATTAGTCAATTCGTTTGATATTCGCCTAATCTCCACCTCCTCTGTCGGTACCGAGGTTGAAGGAGTCAAACTGTCCCCTATGTCAAAGACATCACCAGAATTATTACGCCAAGCTGCTTCTCTGGCATCCAAATCTATCCCCTGATTTTCTAATATCCGCACAATCAATAGCTGTTACAGTAAAGTTTCTCAAAGCTCAAGGAAAAACCTGCACAAATAATCACCAATACTAAATAATTTAGTCCAAAAGATCGTGGACATTCAAACAAGGGGGCGTGCCAACCCCAAAAAAGAAGTGGAAACCACTGAAATGTCAGGATTTATAGAATAAGGGGGCACCTTTCCCCTATTGGGATCACCATCAGCAAAATTGGGGCAAATTAAGACAGGAGAAAAAGAGTTGCTGTATATAGGGATCAACCAATGCGTTTTTGTTCAATTCAAAACATTTTATTGGTACAAAAATTTGTGCATACATAGAATCCACACAAGACAGTGAAAGGGTTAAAAACATTTAAAATATGTGTCACTGTCTTGTGTGGATTCTATGTATGCACAAATTTTTGTACCAATAAAATTTTTACGACCCACGTTGATTGCTGAAAATTTGAAGAGCCTTTTGACAAAAAGCCATTTTAGGAGACCAGTGACTAGAACGGGCTCGGGTACCAGGCTGAAGGGTACGTACCCATGTGGGTCATGTAATGTGTGTCCTTTTATGGCGGCCAGTGATAATGTGGAATTATCTATTTTCCCCAGAAACATTAAGGCTAAGAGTTACCACAATTGTCGCTCACGGAATGTTGTTTATGTTTTGATATGTGCTTGTCCAAAATTGTACGTAGGACAGACAACGCAAGAACTACGCAGAAGACTGCAGCAACATCTCTTGAACATAGGCACAGCCAGAGCAGACAGAGAAAAGGGTAAGAGCATCTCATCAGTAGCCTCACATTTTTTGGAACATCATTCAGCACGCCCCGGGGCACTAAGAGTCATTGTGATTGACTCCGTGAGCCCAAATATTCGAGGGGGTGATGTCAGCAAGGAACTACTGTGCCGGGAGTCCAAACATATTTTTGAATTACGGAGTCTGGTACCGCAGGGACTTAATGAAGAACTTTTGTATACCGGTTTCGACAAGACAATGTGAACATATGAACTTATGCCCTTTTTCTTCTTTGTAGTTCCTGAGGTGACATTATCAGTACTGGATTGGAATTGGAGATCTGATTGTGGAAGTTTGAAACATCCGAATACGGCAAATCAATGATCCTTTTTAATATATCTGATTTAACAGGAACTATCAATTATGGAATTTGAGACCGAACTGCGAAATCTTGAGACACCTTGATTAGTCAATTCAATGAACTCTCTTGAATGTATTTTACAAACGGGCTCTATTGTCATCTGTCACCACCATTGTATACCATATTGGGTATTGATACCAATATAATATAAAGAGGGGAGAATTTTTTTTTTTATCTGGAATTAATAACTTAAATTAATGATATCTTAAACCTACATGTACTTTTCTGATTAAAATGCACTGTAAGCTATGTTGTATGGACATCTGTAGCCCACCATTAATCTGGCATTATTGCGCAGTGCCCATTTTCTTTTTTTTTTTTTTTTTCTGCAGTGAAAGGTCCCAAGATGGGGTTGGATTTCTTCCCCAGGGGAAAAGGTCTTGATTTGCGCATGTTATATTATCCCAACAACTTGTGTTTGCAATTGACGTTTGATAGGTGTGTTGGTTTAGTATTGGATACTTGCAACACTGATACTTTTCTACATGATCAAACTTATTCTATATACAATCCTTTTTATCCATGAACTGGTATTGGTGATAGATAAAATAACACAAAAAGGGAAGAAGAAAGGGGAAAGGAAAGGAAGGGAAGGGAGAAGGAAGAAAAGGGAAAGGGGAGGAAAAAAAAATAAAAAAAAAATGTTTTATCTAGTGACTTTCCGAATCTGTTCTACAGCTGATATTTTTCTTCATGTAATCCACATACAATCTTATTTATTCACAAGTAGGTATTTTTTTGTAGAGACCATAATATAGATAAATTTCCATCCGATTTATGCACACATTGTCTGGTCCTCAAGAATTGTATGATGTATGGCAGTGTGTGGTTTGACTCTGACCTGTTTATTTACGCTACCAGGTGACCAGATATAATAATTTGACGACAATTTACTGCGAGTATAAGTTTACAACAATATACTTAATTCTGGTGGACATTGAACTTGCTTTACAGTCATTATTTCTCCCTATGAACAAACTGGCTCTGTTTGTTTTTTTGTTTGTTTTTTTTGTTTTTTTTTCTCCTATATTCATGAGTGGGTATTTGGTTCAAATACTTTAATATAAAGAATTTTTCATCTGATAAGTGTATAAGCGGGCTGGTTCTCTAGGATTTGTACGATGTATTGTGTCAGTATGCGCTGTGATATAGATCTGTGCATTTATGCTACCAGGCTTTTAGATATCTGTATTGCCAGCCATCAGTATATGTATAATATTATAAAGTTATATTTGCTTTCATCAGTGAATATTGAACTTGCTCCACAGGGTATTAGTGTTGAGCAAATATATTGGGATGTATATGTGATGTACCTGGACAACCTGCGCTTTTCAAACCAAATCTGTTTTACAGGTTAATTTAACTGTTACAATATGATTATTCTTGTCCTACCATGCGCAAAATCACTCTACATTTGTTTAAGTCCATCTTATATGCTTATTAGCTGGGATTATCTGCTGGTTTTATGATATGAGGCATTTTCCAAATGATACATACATATGCGCTGATCGGTTCGCTGTGATAATGCATGTATGGATCGTTGCCTGTTTACCTGCGTTGCTGGGTTACCAGACACGCGTACTACTGGCAGTCCACTGAGGGCTGGAGTCACTTTGAAAACTATTTGTATTTACTCTTGGTTAACATTGTATTTTGGTGGGCAAATATGAGATTTGATTTACTACTTCTCTGGCATATACGATTTCTTGTGAGTAAGTTGACATTTCCACCGCCAATCTCCTACCATCGTGCATGCTCTATTATATGTGTGGGGACAGGTGCTAATTCAGCTTGCTTTACTGACCTGGTTGCTTCTGGACCCTGATGTAATGCCTCACATGGCATTCCAGCAGGATTAGATACAGCTGGTAAGTGCTCAGCTCAGGGCATAAATTGCACTACGATCAGTGATGGTATCATTTATTTTTTGGCCCTTGAGGAAGCCACATTCTCTGTGGCGATACGCGTGGGGCAACACCCCATACCCACACCGATCCTGGGACCTTGCACTGCTTTAAATCTGGACCTCAGCAGGTGGTAATATAACCTGGTGTTTCATCTCGAACGCCTTTGGTTAGCTGGTGTTTTACCTTACTTAAATCAGTGTCTGTTGTACGCGGATTTCCTTTATATAAGGTCTCTTTATTTGTCCTGCTGGTGGTCTATAATTATTACATTGTATTTAACAATGGTGGTGTCAGATAGTATGCTATACTTTTATGTACTATTGGGTATATGATTGCAGTAACTGATGACATTTATGATCTGTATCAAACCTGGATTTATTATTGTATGGTACATCTAGTATAGTGGTATTTGGAATTTCGGCGTCAGGTTCCTGACATGGAACCTTGTATTGGGGTGTTCGTTAATTTTACATATTTTAAATGTTTTTAACCCTTTCACTGTCTTGTGTGGATTCTATGTATGCACAAATTTTTGTACCAATAAAATTTTTTGAATTGAACAAAAACGCATTGGTTGATCCCTATATACAGCAACTCTTTTTCTCCTGTCTTAATTTGCCCCAATTTTGCTGATGGTGATCCCAATAGGGGAAAGGTGCCCCCTTATTCTATAAATCCGAACTATCACTGCTTCACGCATCGATTGGGGCAAGGATCCATTTTTGGCTGCTTGCTGGAAGGTCGACAGCAGCTGGGGGAGCAGGATGTCTCCAAACTTTTTGTAAATCTCTGTGGGGATCCCATCTGAACCCGGTGACTTATTATTTGGCATGGAGGACACTGCTAAATGCAACTCTTCCAGTGTGAGTAGACTGTTTAGGTATACTCTGTCCTCATCTGAAAGTGAGGGCAAGGGGATGTCTTTCAGGTAAGAAGCTATCTGTTCCCTATCATATTGCAGTTTAGTACTGTAAAGTTGTTCGTAGAATTCAGAGAAGGTAGCCAAAATTTGGTCAGGTTGTTTGACTATGGTCCCAGTTTTGTCCCTTAGTGCCCCCACAAATGTGTTTCCCCTTTGTGCTTTAGCAATCACTGCTAATAAATGACCCGCTTTTTCGCCCTCTTCAAAGAATCTCTGTTGTGTAAAGTCTTTTGTTAGTGGCCCGTTTCTTAATGTGAGAATCATATGCTTCTTGTGCCTCCCTCCATTCCAGTAAATCCCGTGTATCCCCTGACAGTATGTATTTCTGTTCTTCTGTCGTCTGGACCCGTTCTTTAAGAAAAATTTCAAATTGTGCCAACTTAATTTTAGATCTACTGACCCCCTGTATCAGTGACCCCCTCAGACAGTCCTTCATAGTATCCCAAACAGTGTTAAGCGACATCTCCCCCGTACAGTTGTCCTGAAAATAGTATTCAAGGGCTAGTTCAACCGGGCCCACATCTATAATCTGTAGCCAAAAAGGATTGAAGGACCACAAGCTATGGATAGGATCAAGCCCGGGTAAAATATTAAGTCGTGTCAACAGTGGGGAATGGTTTGATAAACCTCTAGGAAGGTATTCTGTGTTTTCCACCATTGGCAGTATACCCTCCAAGCCCAAGATCAGGTCTATTCTGGACAGAGTGTTGTGTGTTTTGGAATAGCACGAGAATCACTTGATTCCAGGGTTTCTGATTCGCCATAGATCTGAAAGTGCCAGTTCAGCCACCATGTCCCCAAATTTGGAGTTAGGATAGTGTTCTAAGTGAGTACCCACATTGTGTTTGTCCCAATATGGGTGAATGATAATGTTGAAATCCCCCGTGCACACCCCCTGTACATTGGGGGTCTTGCTAATTATTTCCGCAATTTTGTTCATAACAGTATTATTATATGGAGGCGGTATATAAACTGTTATCAGAAGGAGCTCCTTGTTAAATATTTTACAGTGCACACAAATGAATCTACCTTCCTGATCTACTGTGGATGAAATGATCTCAAATGGGATTGCTCTGTGGACTAAGGCGGGCTTTGCACACTACGACATCGCAGGTGCGATGTCGGTGGGGTCAAATTGAAAATGACGTACTTCCGGCATCGCATGCGACATCGTAGTGTGTAAAGGCTCGATGATACGATTAATGAGCGCAAAAGCGTCGTAATCGTACCATCGGTGCAGCGTCGGCGTAATCCATAATTACGCTGATGCGACGGTCCGATGTTGTTCCTCGCTACTGCGGCAGCACACATCGCTGTGTGTGAAGCCGCAGGAGCGAGGAACATCTCCTACCGGCGTCACTGCGGCTTCCGTAGGATATGCGGAAGGAAGGAGGTGGGCGGGATGTTTACATCCCGCTCATCTCCGCCGCTCCGCTCCTATTGGCCGCCTGCCGTGTGACGTCGCAGTGACGCCGCATGACCCGCCCCCTTAATAAGGAGGTGGGTCGCCGGCCAGAGCGACGTCCCAGGACAGGTGAGTCCATGTGAAGCTGCCGTAGCGATAATGTTCGCTACGGCAGTTATCACAAGGTTATGGCAGCTGCGAAGGGGGCGGGGACTATCGCGCTCGGCATCGCAGCATCGGCCTGCGATGTCGCAGAGTGCAAAGTACCCCTAAGATACTGACACCTCTGGAATGAGCTGTGTAGGTTGAGTGGAAACAATGGCCCACCCATGAGCGATTCATGTATGCTATTTTGTCGCCCTCCAAATGTGTCTCTTGTAGGCAGATGATTGCTGGAAAGTGGGATTTGACCTGTTCCATTACTGCTACCCTTTTTGTGGGGTCCCCCAAGCCACGGACATTCCAAGAGCGTATGTAGTGCAAGCAGTCACACCCGGCAAAGAGTTCCAACCCTCCTCCACCTTCCTGAACCACATGGGAACCATTAGTAGACATAAATATAAAAGCATCATTAAAGCTGCAGAAACATTCCCCCCCTCCAACCACTCCCCCTCCCCCCGCATCTAACAGTTGTCCCGCAACATAAACGTTGAAACTGAGGCACCAGTCCATCCTGAAGCCGAAACAAGAGAGACAAAATTCCCGCTTCCCAAAATGGTTTAAGGCAAGAAAAAAACAAACAAACCTGAGAACAATGAAAAATGCAGGGAAGTGAGAAAAACAAGAACCGTCTCTGGAAGTGAAAAAGGGAAAGAAAGGAAACCCAAACTCCTCTTCCAGGGAGTTCTGCTGGAACCAATCAATGGGTATCATAATAATTTTATCCACTGGGCCAATCCTATGTAATCGCAGCAGACAGTCGAGTATTCATCATCCATAAAGTCCTTAAAGGGTTACATATCAATGTTGTGGATTTTGCCTGAACCGTTGCTCATTCATGTCGAGCCATCTGAGAGCATCTTTGGGATTTTCAAAAAAGAATGTCTCTTGCAGTGCAGCCACCCTGAGCTTCGCTGGGTACAGCATGGAGTACGAGACTTGTGCATTTCTCAGGCATCGTTTGACATCTGTGAATTGAGCTCTTCTTTTTGAAATTTCAACTGAATAATCAGGAAAGAAGGATATTTTGTGGCCATCCACCGTTATGGACCCTTTGTTTCTAGCCGCTCTTAGGATCCCATCCCGGTCTCTATAATGTAGTAGATTCACCAGGACAGGTCTTGGAGGACCTCCCAGAGGCAGGGGTCTGGTGGGCACTCTGTGGGCTCTCTCTACAGCATACAGGGGGGATAGGACCTCTGCGCCAAATACTTTTTGCAGCCATCTCTCAAAGAATTCTGACGGATTTGTGCCCTCTATTTTTTCTGGAACCCCTATCAGCCGCACATTGTTTCTCCTCAATCTATTTTCTAAATCATCTGTCTTGTTAAGTAGAAATGCCAGTTGCTGATCATGCCTGCGGGAGTCACGGGTAACCTGGGGCATTTTGTCCTCTAAGTCACTGATTCTCCCCTCTGACGCCGTCATGCGGTCGTTCACTTTTTGGAGGCTCTGTTTCACACTTGATAACTCCTCCATGATTTGGCCCATCTGGAAGCTGAGGGATGTCATTGTGGAGCCATTTTGAGCTATAGATGCAAGCACGTCTTTCAGAGTGGGCTCAGCATCCTGCAAAGCTGTGGCAGGCTCAGGGGGACATTTATTATGCATGGTTGCAGGGAGCTCCAGCTTGTTTTGCAAGCCTTGCTATAATAATAATGAGTCTCCACTATTTCCTCCTTCCTCCTCCACTGCATTGTGAGGGCTGTGCTGCCTGGAGCTCCCCAGTTCAGCTCCTTCATCCCTGTGTACCATGGGAGCCTTGCATTCTGTGCCCCTGGCATACTCAAACAGCTTTTCAGCAGCATGCATGGCTGCAGCTCTCCCTACTTTGGAGGCTGGTGTCTGTGTCCCACCACCATTTTGTGCAGTACCTTCCATTCCTGCCGCCACCTCCTTCTGCCTCCTGCTCGTCCCCCAGCCATGTAACCTCCGTCCAAGCTGTGCAGTAAGTGCAGGGTGGTCTCTGGTTGCTGCACGGATGATTTTTGTCCTCTCCACGGCCCAGTGGAAGTCAGGATAATCGGCAGTTCCAGGAGCTCTCCTCTTAGCTTCCTCTCACATCTCAGGCCAGGCCACACCCCCCACACAGAGCCTTTTTATGTTTTCTCCTACAGAGCCTTTTTCAGAAGTACTCCCACAAAGCTTTTTTTAAAAGTACCCCTAGAGGCTTTTTAAGAATAGCCCCATAAAGTCTTTTGAAGAGAACACTGAGAGAGTCTGTTGAAGGGTGCCCACACAGAGCCTTCTTCAGAGTATCCCAACAGAGCCTTTTTAGGAATATCCCACTTAGCCTTTTTTAGTAGTACCCCAACTGAATTTTCTTTAACAGTACCACCTGTTGTGAATACATTTGAATTAGATTCCAGTTTGGGGCTCCCTCTTGTGGTCAATGCTGGTAATGCAACTGAGTGGGAACTGGACAGCTGAGTAGGATTTGCAATCAAGCCATTTGGTTTGGGCCTATATAACTATGTAGCTTCCATTTGTTCCTTGCCGGTGCTCAATTGTATTTCCTGTGTTTTAAGGACTTCCTGAAACCAGCCCTGTTCTGTGTCTACCAGAACTCCTCTCAGATAAGTTGGTCTTGTACCTTTGCTTATGGTTTTTAACTTTCTCGTGATTTTGCCTGTGTGGAGTTCCTGGTGGAATTGGATTATTCCCTACTGGGAGTATCTGTGTACCTTGCTCCATGTTCTGTTACGTATTGTGTTTTGTCATGCTTGCTACAATATTCAGTCCCCTCTTTCTATCAACATTTTTCTTGGATCCCAGTAACACCAGAGTACTGATATAGCGGGGGAGAGCATGTTCAGGCTCAGTATTTTTCCATGTCAGGTGTGCTGGTATTTATTAGGGTTTTTACGGCGGCAGTCAGTGCTCTTTCCTATTCTTTCCTATGCAGATAGTTTTGGGCCTCATCTTTGCTGACTCTGTTCTCTAGCTACGTATTGTGTTTTCCTATATCACCATAATCTTTACATGTGGGGGGCTTTCTATATCTTTGGGGACTACTCCGACGCAGATTAGCTTTTCTACATTTCTCTCTGTTAGAGTATTTACTTCTCCAACTGTGTCGAAACTAGAGAGGAGCCACCCCCCTAGAGTTCGAGTTCGGTTCGTCGAACAGTGGCCCGTTCGACGAGCCGTTCGATGAGCCATTCGACGAACCTCTCGAACCCCATTGAAAACAATGGGAGGCAATCACAAACACCTAGAAACACCTGGAAAACACTCTCAAAGTTGTCCAAAAGGTGCCAAACAACTCCCAAGACAACACAAACACATGGGAAAGTGACAAGGACAAATACCCATGCGAAAACTAAACAGCTGGATGAGGAAAAAGAGGAGGAGACACAGATATAGGCATGGCATGCCCTTCTAAAATCATGTAAAACACAGCAAGGAGACTCCAAGCAGAGTCTCCCTTTTTTCCCAAAATTTGTGCCCCACAGACACCACTTAAGTGGCATCACTTGTGCCACAGTTGCAAACTGGACAGGTTGATTTGCATCAAGCACATCCCAAAATACGCCAGCCTTAACTATCCCCAGGATGACACCGGGGTAGGTAGCAAAGTCTTTGCTGAACCATGACTTGTTAATCTTGTCTCCTTTTTAAAAACACAGCAAGGGGACTCCAAGCAGAGTCTCCCTTTTTTCCAAAAATTGGGCCACAGACACCACTTCAGTGGCAGCACTTGTGCCCCAGTTGCAAACTTGACAGGTACATTTGCATCAAGCACATTCCAAATCCACAAGCATTTACTCTCCCCAGGATGACACAGGGGTAGTAAAGTCCTTGCAGATCCATGACTTGTTCATTTTGATGAACGTTAGTCTGTCCACATTGTCATTGGATAGACGCATGCGCTTATCTGTCAGCACTAGAGTTGAGCGCGGTTCTAGGTTCGTGGTTCTCCAGTTCGCGGCTCGAGTGATTTTGGGGGCTGTTCTAGATCGAAATAGAACTCGAGCTTTTTTGCAAAAGCTCGATAGTTCTAGATACGTTCGAGAACGGTTCTAGCAGCAAAAAAACAGCTAATTCCTAGCTGGCTTTCCGCTGTAATAGTGTAAGTCACTCTGTGACTCAAACTATTATGAAATTTCAGTGTATAGTGTGCGGGAACAGCGCATTCAGATCACTGCTGTATGGATAATGGCAATCGCCATTTTTTTTTTTTTTTTCCTTGTCTTCCTTCCCTAAGCGCGCGCGTGTAGTGGGGAGGGCCAGCATGTCAGCCAATCCCAGACACACACACAGCTAAGTGGACTTTTAGCCAGAGAAGCAACGGCATGTGTGATAGGATGTCCATGTCACATGTCCCTGCATTATAAAACCGGACATTTTCCTCCAGCACGCCATTATCTGCCTTCTGCATCCTTGGTGTCAGACATCACTGGCGCAGCTCTGTCCTGAGTCCTATCGCCGATACTGCTGTATGCGCTACATACACAGCGCTGGACAGCTTAGGGAGAGCACTTTCTATCAGTCCTTTTAAGGGCTCGTACCGGCAGGGTCAGAGCCATAGGTGACAGGTCCTGAAAACAGAGACAGCGTCTGTGTAGCTAAGGTCAGGGATTTCCTCGCTGCATTTCCCCATTAGGAGGGAATAGAAAGGCAGGCTTCCATTCCTCTACCCAGAGCCCCACAACCCTGGCACTGTACCCTCCTGTCCTCTGCACACTCAGACTCATTATAACTAAGCCATTATACTAGCAAACACTGAGTGAACTTAGTGGCATCCTAAACGTGGCTGTTGGACTTCTGTATTGTCCCACTAGTGCAAAGATATTTGCAGCAACTCTGCCTGCATTGCACACTCCAACTCATTATAACTAAGCCATTATACTAGCAAACACTGAGTGAACTTAGTGGCATCCTAAACGTAGCTGTTGGACTTCTGTATTGTCCCACTAGCGCAAAGATATTTGCAGCACGTCTGCCTGCATTGCACACTCAAACTCATTGTTACTAAGCCATTATACTAGCAAACACTGAGTGAACTTAGTGGCATCATAAAAGTGGCTGTTGGACTTCTGTATTGTCCCACTAGCGCAAAGATATTTGCAGCACGTCTGCCTGCATTGCACACTCAAACTCATTGTTACTAAGCCATTATACTAGCAAACACTGAGTGAACTTAGTGGCATCCTAAACGTGGCTATTGGACTTCTGTATTATCCCACTAGCGCAAAGCACCACGGCCCCCCGAGGAAGCTAACGAAACGTGCGCGTCGGGGCACGTTTTCCACACTGGCATCCACCTGAATATGGGTAATTATGTTTAATCCTGTATGGCTGCATGTTTAGTCGGGGAAAAACTTGTTTACTCTGTGACTTCGTGACTTTGTCACTATAATGACCATTTGATGTTCCCCTTCTCTTACGGCAGCCTGCATATTAATCCTTATTGACTCTTTGAATGCCCACAATGCATTTATGTCTTTAATATCATAATATATGTCTTTGATGACTGTAACATATGTGAGGCCTTCTTTTATGAACATTTTAGGATATTGGAATTTGCCATGTTTTGGTGTTGGACCACAGTGCATTTTGTCAGGATCCCCTCCTGTATTAACCTGTATGTGATATAACCACTATTTAATGTAATGTATTCACAATCTTGCTAATAATACTTTTTGGTAAAATAAAAAAACTTTTTTAAATGCAAGATTTTTTTGATACTTTATTACCATATGTGTAGACTATGATTCCCAGCTCTCTCCTGGTTAATATGATTGTTTATTGGGTTTAGTCTACTGGAATAAGCAATGATTCCACATTTTGTCCTTTATTGTTTTATTCACGCAAAGATATTTGCAGCACGTCTGCCTGCATTGCACACTCAAACTCATTGTTACTAAGCCATTATACTAGCAAACACTGAGTGAACTTAGTGTCATCCTAAACGTAGCTGTTGGACTTCTGTATTGTCCCACTAGCGCAAAGATATTTGCAGCACGTCTGCCTGCATTGCACACTCAAACTCATTGTTACTAAGCCATTATACTAGCAAACACTGAGTGAACTTAGTGTCATCCTAAACGTAGCTGTTGGACTTCTGTATTGTCCCACTAGCGCAAAGATATTTGCAGCACGTCTGCCTGCATTGCACACTCAAACTCATTTTTACTTACTAAGACATTATAATACCAAAAATTGACTAAACTTAGTGGCATACAAGAAGTGGCTGTTGTACTCCATTAGTGCCCCACTGGTGCCAAGCTATGTGCAGCACCTGTGCAGGACACCCTCCTGCTCTGTTTTTAATAAGCTATAATTATAGCAAAAAATACTGCCTTTTAGTGGCATCATAGGACTGGCTGTTGGACTCCTTTTATTGTGCCACTTGTGCCAAGCAATCTCAAGCACCTCTGCATTCTACCCTCATGCACATTTAGCTATGCTAATTTTATAGCAAACTCAGGGAATTCCTTGCTGCATTTGATCATTAGGAGGGATAGAAAGTGAGGCTTCTTTTACTGTCCTGGTACCCACAGAACACGGCCCCTGTACCCATCTCTCCACTTTTGCCACGCTATTTAATTTGCCCAAAGAGCTGACTCTTTTTCTGCCATCCTAAAATTGTCTGGAATACTAAGTTAGTGTTCCTTTGCTGCCAAGCAAGGTACAACACATGTGCATTCTACACTCCTTCCCATTTCTGGAATGCAATTATTAACTGCAGGTAGTCCAGCCAATCTGTGACGAAGGTGCAGGCGTGGATATAATGTAGCCTGCATCCAATGATGGTTCTCTCGATGTCTGACAGCTCAACAATACCTTCTGTTTCCATTTCCAAAACAAGTGATGACCTGCCAATCACACTCCCTGTTGCGGGTAAAAGAGTGGAAGTTCAGTGTGAAAAACCATGTGTGACTGCTGTCCCCACAGTCACAGAGGATGAAGAGCACGCAGATGCACTTGATGGGGCAGGCGGTGGTTGCACAGGCACGCTAGGCCGCATTGTAGCACAGTGAAATTCACATTGTGACTTATGCTTCATTTTAAGTCGTGTACAGGGTGGGCTCCCCAGTATACAGCAAAACCAGGCAACAGGAAAAGGACTCTAGGCAGTTGGGTTGATAAATGATTGTTTAACTTTACCAAAACAAACAATAAGAACCATGCATACAATTTAAATAATTGAACAATCTATTCTGTTGCCTACTACCTGCTAATCCCTCTGTGTAGCAGTAATTGTGTGTTTGTGCGTGTGTGTGCGAACACGACTTACCAGTGGCGCATCACAAGAGCTTCCAAGTTACCTACCTAAACATAGACAAAACACATTACCCCCCCTGAATACCCTTGTTAGCTGAAGCCTCACAGATAATGCAGATGATAACAGTGTGAATGCAAACCACACAGCTCTGCAACACAGTCATGGAAATCTTGAAAAGCAACATTCAATGCAAACATGTGTTGCTGTCCCTCTATGATTTAAACTGTACGTGATAATTTGACAGTGCAGAGGCAGTAAGTCTTATTGTCTATATAGTCGGCCTACCCAGAACAGATATGTGTTTTGCTAATAAAACAAAGTGTTGCGTGCCCGCATTATTGTCTGGGCACAGCCTACCGTACCCGGGTACTCTGATGTCCAGTTGCCAGAAATACAGACTTTACACTCCTCTCATGGTAAACAGTATAGACAGCACTGTAAGAATGTTGGTCTGTGGCACAGGATGCTGCTCACTGTCATTACGGGGCTGATCATCAAAGTACAACATGACTCCCCTCACAATTGAACGAAGTGTTTCCGCGGTGGCTCTTTGCTGTAACACACACCTTTAGCTTTTCCTTCTGTTCATAGACTGCATCTCCAAGTCCACACCCGAAGAGCAATTTGATATTGCTATAGTGACCAAACAAAGGCAGATCCAAAATAACAGCAGCCCCTTGTGTGTAGTCTGCAACAATGCATGCAATGGCAAATTAGCATGTTGCATTGACAGTGGCTAAAGCTGAGCAATACACCTTCACGCTATCAATTCATATCCATGTGACACTTCATGGAGGAACTACTCAAAGGTGTGAGTTTTTGCCTTCTACTTACAGATTGTTGACAAATCTTACAGATTCCATGACTTGGGTGATCATTTGCGAGGTCCAAAAATTCACAGGCTAGGCAAGGCTTACAGCCCATGCGACCTGCATAGCCAACACGACTTCTGCTCAGAGTCAAAGTTGTGGTCCAGGATTCAGTTGTTGACGTGCTTCCAGTACTTTGTCTTTGGCCAGGAAGACGCAACGTAACCTCGACGTCAGTAGCATCCTCCTCCACCTCCTCTGCTGACCTCATCGACTGGCTGACTTTGGTTTGACAGTAAGTGTGGTCTCCAACCTCATCAATAACCCTGTGTGTTTTCATTCCCCTCGTCCTGAGTCCTCCGAGACAACCTCTTCCTGCCCTGACCGAATAGTAAAGTTGTCCTTCCAATCAGGTATCTGTGCTCCTCATCATGTTCCCCATTGTCTCCACCAGGAGGATTTACTTTTTGGAAATGAGGGTGTAGATTAGGCTCAGCACCTTCTTCATCGGGGCCTGGATACACCCGCAAGCTTCAAACTGAATCTGAAAACTCATCTGTTCAGAAATGACTATAACCTTCAATGACACCACCACCATACGTACTTGATGCTCAACCTACACCACTCCTACTGTCTCCTCCCAAAAATCCTTTAGAATGTAATCCCGCAAGGGCAGGGCCCTCTTCCCTCTGTACCAGTCTGTCTATAGTTACTTGTATATTTATTCTGTATGTAATCCCCTTCTCATGTACAGCACCATGGAATCAATGGTGCTCTATAAATCAATAATAATAAAAATAATAATAACTTCCTTGTCTGTACTCATTGCAGCTTTGGAGCAAACCTCTGATTCCCAGGCTATAGTGCGACTGAACAGCTATGCAAACTCAACCATCTCTGTTACCCCATACTCAGCAGGGCTGGTGGAAACTTGAGAGCTGTTAGGAAGCAAGTGCGATTGGATTGACACCACAGAGGAATGGAGTATTTGTGATCTTGAAATTGGGGTGGAGGAGAGGCCACTTTATGGAGCACTTGAGATCCATTGAAGCAGCTGCTGTTTTGGCCTCATCTACATTTGTTAGCGATGGTTGTGTCCGTGAAAAAAAGGATCATATCAGATTATCCATGGGAAGAAGTACACCTGTTCTTTTGGATGGTATTTGTTGTTACAAAACCTGTAACCTAAAGCCTGCTGCGGTTTCATTTGCGCCCAGGCGTCAGCTGCCATTTAGGGCTGTGCCTTGGGTTGTCCAGCTGGCTACTTTCTCCTCCAAGTCTAAGTGTGGAGAGGCAGCTAGTGCGCATGCGTGTGCCGATTTACCCCAGCCGCAGCCTAACTACAGTGTTTCGCCTAGTGAGTATGCTCTGCCTGACTGTGTCATTGCTGAGGCTAAGTCTTAATTTCGGGATACAGCGCATGCTCCCACACTTAGTGCGAAAAGCCTCTATGCACAGGTACTTGCATTCCGTGCCGGGTCTAAGTCCTGTTTTGTGCCTAGACACCATGCTAAAGCTGATAGTCTTTTTTCAGAGACTGTATTTTATGCTACTGAGCATGCTCATGCACTTACTGCATCAGAGACTAGGTCCGGTAATGAACTCTTTGGCCCTGCCCCTGATGGGGCCAGGCCAGGCCACTCCCAAATGGCTTGCAGAGGCCCGCCCCTATGACTTGTCACCGCATTATTGATGGTCAGACGATGACTGGTGAGGTGTTTGGGTCATGGCAGCCATGAGGTCATCATTGAAGTTGCGGTTCCAAATAGGACGCTAGTTATGCCACTCATGACGTGTCACTCTGCTTTTGTCTCCAGGAGGTGCATTGTGGTTCACCCTGGTTTGTGGCGGACCCAGGTTATAAAAGGGGCTGGAGCCAACAAGGAGGTGCGCAGTCTTCTATTATGCTCCGAAAGAGCACACCTCCATGTGTTGAACCCATTGCGGCTTTAGGCCAGAGGTAGGCAGGGATAGGGTGTCGATGCAGGCCACCACCACAGTTGGTAACGCAGAACGGTTAAGACCGGCTCCTGTCCTACCAGTCCTGCTTGTGCAGCCCAGTGGCATTAACAGGCCTGCTGCTGCTGATGCGCCTGCTGTCCACAGGTGTGGCCCCTACACAAACGGTCAGCGTACTCAATGGCCCCTGTGTTGTTAACAGGGAGCTCCTGGGCTGGGTGGGCATGTGGACCCTGTGACGCTAACAGGGCTCCCAGTCTCCAGATCCGAATGGCGTCTAACTCGGTTCAGGCTACTATTAGTTTCATAGCCACACAGCTCTGCATCCTCCACCTCACCTTCCAGTTGCCAACCTCTCCTTTTCCATCTGGGAGCACGGTGGACACTGACTGCTGATGGGGATATATACCTTTCTCTTTCTTTTCTTATTAATTTTCTTTATATAGCGGTAACATAGTATATACCACCCTATCCAAATCTGCCAGTCCCACCGTAACAGATGGTGTTTCTTCATCAAATGTTACTTTTGCTTAACCACCAAACCCACGGACACAAACTTTTTTCCCCTTTCCAACACACCTGTTCCCCTTTCCACCAGCAGCTGTCCTTTTTCAACTCATTTTGGTATATGACCAAAAGTGCAACTCTGCAGGGACACCGTACTCAATGCCATCTCAGCACAGCAGCCAGCCCTCGGTCCCTCAGATGTGGACAAGTAAAAGACCATTTCCTCCTATCCATGACAAAGCGTTGAGATTCACTCTGTGCAGCACTGGTGTTTAGTGAAAAAGCAGATCTAATATTGCGTACCACCTTCTGCAGATACTCCTGTATACGTGCGTCCATTTCTATGGCAGGAATTATTTCGCCAAATTTTGTCTTGTACTGGGGATCTAACAGTGTGGCAACCCAGTAGTCTGGATTACTTCGAATTCGTACAATCCGAGGGTCATGTTGTAGGTAGTGCAGCAAGAAGGCGCTCATATGTCTTGTGCATCCAGGAGGACCAAGTCCTTGGTGTGTTGGTGGCAGTGAGGTGAGAATCGTGCCTCCTTCCTCTGCCCTCTCCCCACAACCTCGCACAACCTAAATGTGAGCAAGCTCTCACTCATCTGCTGAGTCTTCCATGCCCATCGCCAGTTCGTCCTCCATTTCTTCATGGGCTCCTGCACCTTCCTCAACACTTTTTGCTGATACTATGCGCCCTTGTTAATCCTTCTCCCTCACCATGACTGCCGCCTAGGTGCCACTGACCATCTGGACTTCGTAGATCTTGTTATCCCTTCTGCATATGACTCCTCCTGTACTTCCTCCCCTTCCTCTTGTCCCAACACCTGACTCCGAATAATAATTACAGTGTGCTCCATCATGTAGATGACCAGAATTGTCACGCTGAGAATGGCATTGCCAGTGCTAAACATATTCGTCGACATTTGTAAACTGTGTAGAAGGGTGCATAGGTCCTTGATCTGACACCACTCCAGCAGCGTGATCTGCACCACCTCTGGATCAAGTTATCCCAGGCTATATGTCATAACGTATTGCAGCAGGATTCGGCGGTGCTGCCACAAACGCTGCAACATGTGCAGATTCAAATTCCTGCGTGTCGGCACATCGCATTTCAGGCGTTTAACCACCAGACCTAAAGACTTCTGTAGCGACGAAAGTTGTTGAGCTGCTGTGTGCGCACGATGGAAGTGAGCACATAGCGAGCGTGCCCGCTGCACAAGGCCATGTAGGCCGGGATGGTGTTTTAAAAATTGCTGGAGAATTAGGTTCAACACGTGAGCCATACAAGTCATGTGTGTCACATTGCCCTGATGATGGGCCGCAGCCAGGTTTGCATCATTGCCGCACACTGCTGTTAAGTCACCAACGGAGTCCGCTCCGTCAATTTGTACTCCGGTCGCCAGGTGACAACGTGTTCCTTTCATGCATAGTGCTGATGATGGGAGAGGAGTCGATGCCAGCGGCGCAGGTGGACGCAGGTGATGCTCACACTGGGCTGCATTACCTTGACAGATGCAGAATCTCTGGCTGAATGTAGCTGGTGGGTATCTCACAGATGAAGTACCATTATTCAGCTACAACCAATGGGAAGACACCACACCCTTTCTTATGCCCATCCTGTCTGCAGACCACTGCCAGACATAGCTATGAACCTCTGGTTACTTTTACCCCCAGTTCAGTTTTATGATTTTGTGTGCTTGTTACCTGACTACTTTTCCTGCTTGCTGTTTATGTACCTTGTTGGCCGATCCGCATTTCACCTCTGCTTGTTTTCTGATTAAGTCCTGGCCGTCCCATTCTGTTCCTGTTCCTCAATTAATGTTTTGACCCTGCCTGACTACTATTCTCTGGAACTGCAGCCTTCCACAGGTATTGATCACCTTGGGCCCTGTGTAATTCCTAATCCCTGTATAGGGGTTAAAGGGTTTCAGGGTTCTAGGGGTCCTGCTTGGTGAGTGGCTTCCCTCTAGCCTATCATTTACAGCCCATCTGAGTGTGTGGATCAAGGAAGGCGTTACACCGTGCTCTCTGCAGAAGGCCATGTGGGCCAGGATAGTGCTTTAAAAATTGCTGGACAACCAGGTTCAACACGTGAGCCACACAAGGCACGTGTGTCACATTGTCACAGCGAAGGGCCGCACCCATGTTTGCATCATTGTCGCACCCGGCCTTCCCTGGCTGCTGGTTGAGTGGAGACAACCATTGATGAAACTCAGTCTCCAGAGCTAACCGTCCACAACTTCTCAGCGGTGTGACTCACATTTCCCATACATTTCAAAGTAAACCTTTGACCGCCTGATGGCATTGAGCTCTGCTGCCAGCATAGTAAGGAGGTGTGTGGTATTCCTTGTGCGCAGTTACAAGGAAGGGTGGCCTGACCACACAGGGTTTGGGCCAAGGTGGAGGACCCACATGAGGTTGAAGAGGCAGAAGCAGTGTATTAACTTCTACATACAGAAGAAGGATTGACACAACTCGTGTGGACGGCAAGACTTGTACAGCAGACCCTTCTCCATCTCTCCCCACAGTAACCCATTGCCCAGTCAGCGACATGTAACGCCCCTGTCCATGCTTACTGGGCCAATTATCTGTGGTGAAATGCACCCTGTCACACAGAGTTTCTCAAGGAATCAGTGATGTTTAGTGCGACATGCTGGTGTAGCGCGTGCACGCCTTTGTTGGAGAAGGAGTGGCGCCTTGGCATCGGCTCTTGGGGCACTGCGATGGGCATAAGGTCTCGAAAATCCTCGGTTAAAAAGGTTGGAAAGGCAGCATTTTGGTAGCCAACAGTTTGCAGATGCTGAAAGTCAACCTCCAAGCCATGTCATGCCCTTCTAAAAGCATGTAAAACACAGCGAGGGGACTCCAACCACAGTCTCCCTCGTTTCCACTAACTGGGCCACACACACCCCACTTGACTGGCATCAGTTGACCCCCCTTTTCAAGATGAAAAAGATGCTTTGCATGAAGCACTCTCAAAAATACGCGTGCCTTTCCCGTCCTCTGGCTGACCCAGGGGAAGAAAAGTCCTCTGAGAGCCATGATTTGTTCATTTTGGTTCTTTTAGAAACACAGCGAGGGGACTCCAACTACAGTCTCCCTCGTTTCCACTAATTGGGCCACACACACCCCACTTGACTGGCATCAGTTGACCCCCCTTTTCAAGATGAAAAAGATGCTTTGCATGAAGCACTCTCAAAAATACGCGTGCCTTTCCCGTCCCCTGGCTGACCCAGGGGAAGACAAGTCCTCTCAGAGCCATGACTTGTTCATCTTGGTTCTTTTAGAAACACAGCGAGGGGACTCCAACCACAGTCTCCCTCGTTTCCACTAATTGGGCCACACACATCCCACTTGACTGGCATCACTTGATCCCCCATTTCAAGATGAAAAAGATGCTTTGCATGAAGCACTCTCAAAAATACACGTGCCTTTCACCTCCCCTGGCTGACCCAGGGGAAGAAAAGTCCTCTGAGAGCCATGATTTGTTCATTTTGGTTCTTTTAAAAACACAGCGAGGGGACTCCAACCACAGTCTCCCTCGTTTCCACTAATTGGTAGAGTTGAGCGCGGTTCTAGGTTCGAGGTTCTCCAGTTCTAGGCTCGAGTGATTTTGGGGGCTGTTCGAGATCGAACTAGAACTCAAGCTTTTTGCAAAAGCTCGATAGTTCTAGATACGTTCGAGAACGGTTTTAGCAGCAAAAAGCAGGGCTTTTTACAGCTACAGTGTGCAGGAGCCATCGCTGGCAGCCTGCCACAAGCTGGTAACCAAGATAAACATCGGGTATCCAACCAAAGCGCTTTGGTTAGTAACCCGATGTTTATCCTAGTTACGTGCAGGAAGCCCACACTTCCCCGCTCAGATCGCTCCGCCCCCTCCTGCCCGCGGCATGTACACTTACATACACACACACACACACACACACACACACACACACACACAAACACACACACACACATGGTCCCGCTCGGCTTACCTGCGGTGATGAAGTCCCGCCATCCCGACCTTAGCGCTGTCACTGTCCTCCATGGCCGCCGCTTGTCACATCACCTTCTCTCGCTTCCGACCCGAGACTGACTAGCGGTGACGTCACGGGCCTCTCGCGATACTTGGTGTGAAGGCGGCGGTCATTGAACTCAGTGACAGGGGCTGTCAGTGTGCAGGAGATCAGCGCAGGTAATGTACCTCGCTGACAGCAGTACTTGTCATGCCCTGCAGTGACCTGGGCTGACCCATTGATGTTAGCTCAGGTCACTGCACTGCTCTCCCAGCCAATGGGGAACATCCTGCTCTTCATTGACTGGGACAGTGTGGATCGTCATGGCAACCCCTTGGATTACACCAGACCTGGATTTGTTTTTCATTCTAATAAATTGGTTAAAGAGGGAATGTTTTGGGGAGTGTTTTTTCAAATAAAAATGTGTTTGTCGTCTATTTTTTTTTATTACTGACTGGGTTGGTGATGTCGGGTATCTGATAGACGCCTGACCTCACCAACCCCAGGGCTTGATGCCAGGTGACATTACACATCTGGTATTAACCCCATATATTACCCCGTTTGCCACCGCACCAGGGCGCGGGATGAGCTGGGGCGAAGCACCAGGATTGGCGCATCTAATGGATGCGCCACTTCTGGGGCGGCTGCGGCCTGCTATTTTTAGGCTGGTTAGAGTCCAATAACCATGGACCTCCCTAGTCTGAGAATATCAGGCCCCAGCTGTCTGCTTTACCTTGGCTGGTGATCCAATTTTGGGGGACCCCTACGTGTTTTTTTTTTTTAATTATTTATTTAATTTAAAATAACAGCGTGGGGTGCCCTCAGTTTTGGATTACCAGCCAAGGTGAGGTTGCCAGCTGTGGTCTGCAGGCTGCAGCCGTCTGCTTTACCCTAGCTGGCTACAAAACTAGGGGGAACCCTACGTCATTTTTTTTTTTCATTTTTTTGGCTAAATACAAAGCTAAGCACCCCTTAGTGCCACATGAAAGGCACCAAAGGGTGCTCCACTTTTTCTCCACTTTTTCTCCATTTTTTCTCCATTTTTTCTCTACTTTTTCTACATTTTTTCTCCACTTTTTTTCCATTTTTTTCTCTACTTTTTCTCTACTTTTTCTCCACTTTTTCTCCACTTATTCTCCACTTTTTCTCCACTTTTTCTACATTTTTTCTCCACTTTTTCTCGACTTTTTCTCCACTTTTTCTCCACTTTTTCTCCATTTTTTTCTCCACTTTTTCTCCACTTTTTCTCCACTTTTTCTCCACTTTTTCTCCATTTTTTTCTCCATTTTTTCTCCACTTATTCTCCACTTTTTCTCCATTTTTTTCTCCACTTTTTCTCCACTTTTTCTCCATTTTTTCTCCATTTTTTCTCCACTTATTCTCCACTTTTTCTCCACTTTTTCTCCACTTTTTCTCCATTTTTTTCTCCACTTTTTCTCCACTTTTTCTCCACTTTTTCTCCATTTTTTTCTCCACTTTTTTCCACTTTTTCTCCATTTTTTTCTCCACTTTTTCTCCATTTTTTTCTCCACTTTTTCTCCACTTATTCTCCACTTTTTCTCCACTTTTTCTCCACTTTTTCTCCATTTTTTTCTCTACTTTTTCTCCACTTTTTCTCCACTTTTTCTCCACTTTTTCTCCACTTATTCTCCACTTTTTCTCCATTTTTTTCTCCACTTTTTCTCCATTTTTTCTCCATTTTTTTCTCCATTTTTTTCTCTACTTTTTCTCTACTTTTTCTCCACTTTTTCTCCACTTTTTCTCCACTTTTTCTCCATTTTTTTCTCCACTTTTTCTCCATTTTTTTCTCCACTTTTTCTCCACTTTTTCTCCACTTTTTCTCCACTTTTTCTCCATTTTTTTCTACACTTTTTCTCCACTTTTTCTCCACTTTTTCTCCATTTTTTTCTCCACTTTTTCTCCACTTTTTCTCCACTTTTTCTCCACTTTTTCTCCATTTTTTTCTCCACTTTTTCTCCACTTTTTCTCCATTTTTTTCTCCATTTTTTCTCCACTTTTTCTCCGTTCTTTTTCTATGGTCGGTCTACCCATTAGCTCTGCCATGCATACTGTAGCTCTACACCTACTGCACATGTTACTTTATGATTGACATCTCTTTCGTACCAGAGCTGTCTAAGCCTACTCTGACCCCATATTTGTCATTACTATATTGTCCTTGTACTGTATTATGACATTTGTATCATGTGTTTCATTTCTTGCTGTGTTGCAATTTTTTTGCTGCATCCCAATTGTACCTCTACATTGTTCGAGTTTATGTTATTGTTCTCTCACTCTTATGTGATGCTGATTATTGTCATTTTTCATGATTACATGCAGATAAGTCCAATCTGACGAAGGCTCAGGCCGAAACGTCATTTGTAATTTGTTTTGGACAAAAACATATATGCTTATGAAATTTTTTTTTTCTTAATACGGACCAATAAAGAGTGATTTTGCATTACTATCCGTTGTGACTTACTGACTTAGTCTGGGAGATTTAGACTGCCGAGGTTACTCACTAATTTTATCTATTATTACCTCTGAGCACCTATATACCAGTGAGCAGAGTTTCCTCTACAGTAGTTCTCCTGATTAGGCATGCCCTTACCTCATGAGCAGGGCATTGCAGCTTTGGTAGCAACCATTACGACATGGACTCTGCTGCTGTGGACTTGAGAAGAGTGAGTGCAGATTCATTGCACCCACACTCCTCACATGAAGGGTGTGCACTCCTAGAAAATGGGGGATACGTTCCCTGAGTGTCCCCCATATTCTAGACGGTCCAGAGTCGTCGTGGGACCCCTTTATTTTTTTTCTTACAATAAATTGGTGAAAGAGGAAATGTTTTGGGGACTGTTTTTTCAAATAAATTTCTTTTGTCGATTTTTTTTTTTTTTGTTAGTACTGACAGTTTATGATGTTGGGTATCTAATAGACGCCATGACATCACAAACTGCTGGGCTTGATCTCAGGTTACTTTACAGCTAGTATCAACCCGATTTATTACCCCGTTTGCCACTGCACCAGGGCACGGGATGAGCTGGGGTGAAGCGCCAGGATTGGCGCATCTAGTGGATGCGCCACGTCTGGGGTGCCTGCGGCCTGCTATTTTTAGGCTGTGAAGGCCCAATAATTATGGACCTTCCCACCCTGAGAATACCAGACCACAGCTGTCCGCTTTACCTTGGCTGGTGATCCAATTTGGGGGGGACCCTACTTTTATTGTGTAATTATTAATATTATAAAATAATTATAAAAAAGAGCCTGAGGGGACCTCCACATTGGATCCCCAACCACGGTAAAGCTGCCAGCTGTGGTTTTCAGGCTACAGCCGTCTGCTTTACCCTAGCTGGCTATCAAAAATGGGGGGACCCAACGTCATTTTTTTTTTAACTATTTTTTAAATAGAAAAAATTAATGGGCTTCCCTGTATTTTGATTGCCAACCAAGGTAACGGCAGACAGATGGGGGTGGCAACCCATAGCTGTCTACTTTATCTGCGCTGAGAATCAAAAATACCGCGGAGCGCTACGTCATTTTTTTAAAGATTTATTTTTACAGCACTGTGATGTCCAGCAATCAAAATACAGGGAAGCCCATTTTATTTTTAGCTATTTAAATAAATAATTAAAAAAAATATATATGGGCTCCCGCTGCATTTTTTGTATTGCTAGCTAGGGGTAATCCAAGCAGCTACTGGCTGCTAACCCCCACTGCTTGGTGTTACCTTCACTGGCAATGGAAAATCCAGGGAAGCATTTTTTATTTTTTTTGCCAAAAAACTACAAAAAAAGGACGTGAGCTTCGCCATATTTTTGTATGCTAGCTAGGTGAGAAGAGCTGGAAGAGTTGGATACAGCGCCAGAAGATGGCGCTTCTATGAAAATGCCATTTTCTGAGGCGGCTGCAGACTGCAATTTGCAGCAGTGGGGCCCAGAAAGCTCAGGCCAACCTGTGCTGCAGATTCCAATCTCCAGCTGCCTAGTTGTACCTGGCTGGACACAAAAATGGGGCGAAGCCTACGTCATTTGTTTTCTAATTATTTCATGAAATTCATGAAATAATAAAAAAAGGGCTTCCCTTTATTTTTGGTTCCCAGCCGGGTACAAATAGGCAACTGGGGGTTGGGGGCAGCCGTACCTGCCTGCTGTACCTGGCTAGCATACAAAAATATGGCGAAGCCCACATAATTTTTTCAGGGGGCAAAAAACTTCTGCATACAGTCCTGGATGGAGTATGCTGAGCCTTGTAGTTCTGCAGCTGCTGTCTGTCTGTATGGAGAAGAGCAGACAGCAGCTGCAGAACTACAAGGCTCAGCATACTCCATCCAGGACTGTATGCAGAATTTTTTTGCCCACCAAAAAAATGACGTGGGCTTCGCCATATTTTTGTATGCTAGCCAGGTACAGCAGGCAGCCACGGGCTGCCCCCAACCCCCAGTTGCCTATTTGTACCCGGCTGGGAACCAAAAATATAGGGAAGCCCGTTTTTTTTTAATTATTTCACTTATTTCATGAAATAATTAAAAAACAAATGACGTGGGCTTCGCCCCATTTTTGTGTCCAGCCGGGTACAACTAGGCAGCTGGGGATTGGAATCCGCAGCACAGGTTAGCCCGAGGTTTCTGGGCGCCTCTGCTGCGGATTTCAGTCCGCAGCCGTCCCAGAAAATGGCGCTCTCATAGAAGCGCCATCATCTGGCGCTGTATCCAACTCTTCCAACAGCCCTGGAGCCGGGTGGCTTGTTGGGTAATCATGAGTTAATACTGGCTTTGTTTTACTAGCCAGTATTAAGCCAGAGATTCTTAATGTCAGGCACGTTTGACCCGGCCATTAAGAATCTCCAATAAAGGGTTAAAAAAAAACACCACACAGAAAAAATTACTTTAATAGAAATAAATACACAGACACATTAGAGACTCCATCTTTATTACCCCCTGTCAGCCCTCCACGATCCTGCTCTTCTGTCTTCTTTCTTTCTAGTGTGGTAGTAGTGACGATTGTAGTGAGGATGATGTGCACCAGCTCATCACTTGGGGCTGGGGAACCTCATCCTCACTACAATCCTCACTACAATCCTCACTAGTGTAGTAGTAGTGACGATTGTAGTGAGGATGAGGTTCACCAGCTCATCACTTGGGGCTGGGGAACCTCATCCTCAGTACAATCCTCACTACAATCGGGAAGCAGCGTGCAGCCTTCACTCCGTGAGTGATCAGTGCTGGCTGTCAGCGGTAACGCTGATAGATGCGTTACCATAGCAACGGTGCTCTCGGAGCCGTGGTTAGCGGTGACGTCACCGCTAACTGCGTTGCTATGGCAACGGTGATCTCCGTTAATGACCGGCTGTGTCAGCCGGTCCCTAACGGGACGGAGAGTCGACCGTGTGCTAGAGCATGTCGCCGGTACACGGTGATACACATATGTGCACCGTGTACCGGAGAGATGCACTCGCAGGTCCTACATGACGTGTCATAGTCATGTGACCAGTCTGTAGCCAATGAGATAATAGCCACGTGACTGGTCACATGGCTATTTTGACGTCACGATAGGTCCTGCATCTCTGCTGGCAGTGCCGGTCGCCGGGAGGATTCAGCGATCATCGGATGGAATAGCGGCAGGAGACAGAGTGCAGAAGGGATCGCGGGGACCGGTAAGTGTTATGGCAATGTTTATTAACTGTTTGTGTACATTTATCATGCATTTTTATATGTTTGTGATTGCCTCCCATTATAGCCTATTGGTTCGAGTTCGGTTCGTCGAACGTTCGACGAACCGAACTCGAACGGGACCTCCGTTCGGCGAACCGACCTCGAGCCGAACCGGGACCGGTTCGCTCATCTCTACTAATTGGGCCACACACACCCCACTTGACTGGCATCACTTGATCCCCCTTTTCAAGATGAAAAAGATGCTTTGCATGAAGCACTCTCAAAAATACGCGTGCCTTTCCCGTCCCCTGGCTGACCCAGGGGAAGAAAAGTCCTCTGAGAGCCATGACTTGTTCATCTTGGTTCTTTTAGAAACACAGCGAGGGGACTCCAACCACAGTCTCCCTTGTTGCCACTAATTGGGCCACACACACCCCACTTGACTGGCATCAGTTGACTAGAGTTGAGCGTGGTTCGTGGTTCGAGGTTCTCCAGTTCTAGGCTCGAGTGATTTTGGGGCCTGTTCTAGATCGAACTAGAACTTGAGCTTTTTGCAAAAGCTCGATAGTTCTAGAAACGTTCGAGAACGGTTCTAGCAGCAAAAAAACTAATTCCTAGCTGGCTTTCCGCTGTAATAGTGTAAGTCACTCTGTGACTCACACTATTATGAATTTTCAGTGTATAGTGTGCGTGAACAGCGCCTTCAGATCACTGCTGCTTGTATAATGTTTTTTTCCTTGTCTTCCTTCCCTAAGCGCGCGCGTGTAGTGGGGCGGGCCAACAT
The DNA here is from genome assembly GCF_048569485.1 of Anomaloglossus baeobatrachus. Lineage (NCBI taxonomy): Eukaryota > Metazoa > Chordata > Amphibia > Anura > Aromobatidae > Anomaloglossus > Anomaloglossus baeobatrachus. The sequence continues at coordinate 213,533,648 of NC_134357.1, read as the reverse complement.
GTCAGCCAATCCCAGACACACACACAGCTAAGTGGACTTTTAGCCAGAGAAGCAACGGCATGTGTGATAGGATGTCCATGTCACATGTCCCTGCATTATAAAAACGGACATTTTCCTCCAGCACGCCATTATCTGCCTTCTGCGTCCTTGGTGTCAGACATAACTGTCGCAGCTCCATCCTGAGTCCTATCGCCGATACAGCTGTATGCGCTCCATACACAGCGCTGGAGCACTTTCTATCAGTCCTTTTAAGGGCTCGTACCGGCAGGGTCAGAGCCATAGGTGACAGGTCCTGAAAACAGCGACAGCGTCTGTGTAGCTAAGGTCAGGGATTTCCTCGCTGCTTTTCCCCATTAGGAGGGAATAGAAAGGCAGGCTTCCATTCCTCTACCCAGAGCCCCACAATCCTGGCACTGTACCATCCTGTCCTCTGCACACTCCAACTCATTATAACTAAGCCATTATACTAGCAAACACTGAGTGTACTTAGTGGCATCCTAAACGTGGCTATTGGACTTCTGTATAGTCCCAGTAGTGCACAGATATTTGCAGCACGTCTGCCTGCGTTGCACACTCCAACTCATTATAACTAAGCCATTATACTAGCAAACACTGAGTGTACCTAGTGTCATCCTAAACGTGGCTGTTGGACTTCTGTATAGTCCCAGTAGTGCACAGATATCTGCAGCACGTCTGCCTGCATTGCACACTCAAACTCATTGTTACTAAGCCATTATACTAGCAAACACTGAGTGAACTTAGTGGCATCCTAAACGTGGCTATTGGACTTCTGTATAGTCCCACTAGTGCAAAGATATTTGCAGCACCTTTGCCTGCATTGCACACTCAAACTCATTGTTACTAAGCCATTATACTAGCAAACACTGAGGAAACCTAGTGGCATCCTAAACGTGGCTGTTGGACTTCTGTATAGTCCCAGTAGTGCACAGATATTTGCAGCACGTCTGCCTGCATTGCACACTCAAACTCATTGTTACTAAGCCATTATACTAGCAAACACTCAGTGAACCTAGTGGCATCCTAAACGTGGCTGTTGGACTCCTGTATAGTCCCAGTAGTGCACAGATATTTGCAGCACATCTGCCTGCATTGCACACTCAAACTCATTGTTACTAAGCTATTATACTAGCAAACACTCAGTGAACCTAGTGGCATCCTAAACGTGGCTGTTGGACTTCTGTATAGTCCCACTAGTGCAAAGATATTTGCAGCACGTCTGTCTGCATTGCACACTCAAACTCATTGTTACTAATACATTATAATACCAAAAATTGAGTAAACTTAGTGGCATACAAGAAGTGGCTGTTGTACTCCATTAGTGCCCCACTGGTGCCAAGCTATGTGCAGCACCTCTGCAGGACACCCTCCTGCTCTGTTTTTAATAAGCTATAATGATAGCAAAAAAAATGCTGCCATTTGGTGGCATACAAGAACTGGCTGTTGTATTTCATTATTGTCCCACTGGTGCCAAGCTATTTCTAGCACCTGTGCAGGATACCCTCCTGCTCTGTTTTTAATAAGCTATAATGATAGCAAAAAAAATGCTGCCATTTGGTGGCATACAAGAACTGGCTGTTGTATTTCATTATTGTCCCACTGGTGCCAAGCTATTTCTAGCACCTGTGCAGGACACCCTCCTGCTCTGTTTTTAATAAGCTATAATGATAGCAAAAAATACTGCAACTTAGTGGCATACAAAAAATGGCTGTAGGACTCCTTTATTGTGCCACTTGTGCCAAGCAATCTCAAGCACCTCTGCATTCTACCCTCATGCACATTTTGCTATGCTAATTTTATAGCAAACTCAGGGAATTCCTTGCTGCATTTGGTCATTAGGAGTGATAGAAAGTGAGGCTTCTTTTACTGTCCTGGTACCCACAGAACACGGCCACTGTACCCATCTGTCCACTTTTGCCACGCTATTTAATTTGCCCAAAGAGCTGACTCTTTTTCTGCCATCCTAAAATTGTCTGGAATACTAAGTTAGTGTTCCTTTGCTGCCAAGCAAGGTACAACACATGTGCATTCTACACTCCTTTCCATTTCTGGAATGCAATTATTAACTGCAGGTAGTCCAGCCAATCTGTGACGAAGGTGCAGGCGTGGATATAATGTAGCCTGCATCCAATGATGGTTCTCTCGATGTCTGACAGCTCAACAATACCTTCTGTTTCCACTTCCAAAACAAGTGATGACCTGCCAATCACACTCCCTGTTGCGGGTAAAGGAGTGGAAGTTCAGTGTGAAAAACCATGTGTGACTGCTGTCCCCACAGTCACAGAGGATGAAGAGCACGCAGATGCACTTGATGGGGCAGGCGGTGGTTGCACAGGCACGCTAGGCCGCATTGTAGCACAGTGAAATTCACATTGCGACTTATGCTTCATTTTAAGTCGTGTACAGGGTGGGCTCCCCAGTATGCAGCAAAACCAGGCAACAGGAAAAGGACTCTAGGCAGTTGGGTTGATAAATGATTGTTTAACTTTACCAAAACAAACAATAAGAACCATGCATACAATTTAAATAATTGAACAATCTATTCTGTTGCCTACTACCTGCTAATCCCTCTGTGTAGCAGTAATTGTGTGTTTGTGCGTGTGTGTGTGTGTGTGTGCGAACACGACTTACCACTGTCGCATCACAAGAGCTTCCAAGTTATCTACCTAAACATAGACAAAACACATTACCCCCCCTGAATACCCTTGTTAGCTGAAGCCTCACAGATAAGGCAGATGATAGCAGTGTGAATGCAAACCACACAGCTCTGCAACACAGTCATGGAAATCTTGAAAAGCAACAGTCAATGCAAACATGTATCGCTGTCCCTCTATGATTTAAACTGTACGTGACAATTTTACAATGCAGAGGCAGCAAGTCTTATTGTCTATATAGTCGGCCTACCCAGAACAGATATGTGTTTTGCTAATAAAACAAAGTGTTGCGTGCCCGCATTATTGTCTGGGCACAGCCTACCGTACCCGGGTACTGTGATGTCCAGTTGCCAGAAATACAGACTTTACGCTCCTCTCACGGTAAACAGTATAGACAGCACCGTAAGAATGTTGGTCTGTGGCACAGGATGCTGCTCACTGACGTTACAGTGCTCATCATCAAAGTACAACACAACTCCCCTCACAATTGAATGAACTGTTTCCGCGGTGGCTCCTTGCTGTAACACACACCTTTAGCTTTTCCTTCTGTTCATAGACAGCATCTCCAAGTCCACACCCGAAGAGCAATTTTATATTACTATAGTGACCAAACAAAGGCAGATCCAAAAAAACAGCAGCCCCTTGTGTGTAGTCTGCAACAATGCATGCAATGAACGGCAAATAAGCATATTGCGTTGACAGTTGCTAAAGCTGAGCAATACACCTTCACGCTGTCAATTCATATCCACGTTATAATTTATGGAGGAAGTACTCAAAAGTGTGAGTTTTTGCCTTCTACTTACAGATTGTTGACAAATCTTACAGATTCCATGACTTGGGTGATCCTTTGCAATGTCCAAAAATTCACAGGCTCGGCAAGGCTTACAGCCCATGCGACCTGCATAGCCAACACGACTTCTGCTCAGAGTCAAAGTTGTGGTCCAGGATTCAGTTGTTGACGTGCTTCCAGTACTTTGTCTCTGGCCAGGAAGACGCAACGTAACCTCGTCGTCAGTAGCATCCTCCTCCACCTCCTCTGCTGACCTCATCGACTGGCTGACTTTGGTTTAACAGTAAGTGTGGTCTCCAACCTCATCAATAACCCTGTGTGTTTTCATTCCCCTCGTCCTGAGTCCTCCGAGACAACCTCTTCCTGCCCTGACCGAAGAGTAAAGTTGTCATTCCAATCAGGTATCTGTGCTCCTCATCATGTTCCCCATTGTCTCCACCAGGAGGATTTACTTTTTGGAAATTAGGGTGTAGATTAGGCTCAGCACCTTCTTCATCGGGGCCTGGAACCCACTCACAAAGCTTCTGGCCATCTGCGCAGATCATTTCCCTTTCTCATAGAACTCGCTACCTCAACACATCAGATTATCTGCTACACCCGCAAGCTTCAAACTGAATCTGAAAACTCATCTGTTCAGAAATGACTATAACCTTCAATGACACCACCACCATACGTACTTGACGCTCAACCTAAACCACTCCTACTGTCTCCTCCCAAAAATCCTTTAGAATGTAATCCCGCAAGGGCAGGGCCCTCTTCCCTCTGTACCAGTCTGTCTATAGTTACTTGCATATGTATTCTGTATGTAACCCCCTTCTCATGTACAGCACCATGGAATCAATGGTGCTCTATAAATCAATAATAATAAAAATAATAATAACTTCCTTGTCTGTACTCATTGCAGCTTTGGAGCAAACCTCTGATTCCCAGGCTATAGTGCGACTGAACAGCTATGCAAACTCAACCATCTCTGTCACCCCATACTCAGCAGGGCTGGTGGAAACTTGAGAGCTGTTAGGAAGCAAGTGCGATTGGATTGACACCACAGAGGAATGGAGTATTTGGGATCTTGAAATTGGGGTGGAGGAGAGGCCACTTTATGGAGCACTTCAGATCCATTGAAGCAGCTGCTGTTTTGGCCTCATCTACATTTGTTAGCGATGGTCGTGTCCATGAAAAAAGGGATCATATCAGATTATCCATGGGAAGAAGTACACCTGTTCTTTTGGATGGTATTTGTTGTTACAAAACCTGTAACCTGAAGCCTGCTGCGATTTCATTTGCGCCCAGGCGTCAGCTGCCATTTAGGGCTGTGCCTTGGGTTGTCCAGCTGGCTGCTTTCTCCTCCACGTCTAAGTGTGGAGAGGCAGCTAGTGCGCATGTGTGTGCCGATTTACCCCAGCCGCAGCCTAACTACAGTGTTTCGCCTAGTGAGTATGCTCAGCCTGACTGTGCCATTGCTGAGGCTAAGTCTTCATTTCGGGATACAGCGCATGCTCCCACACTTAGTGCGAAAAGCCTCTTTGCACAGGTACTTGCACTCCGTGCCGGGTCTAGGTCCTGTGTTGTGCCTAGACACCATAAAGCTGATAGTCTTTTTTCAGACACTGTATTTCATGCTACTGAGCATGCTCAGGCACTTACTGCATCAGAGACTATGTCCGGTAATGAACTCTTTGGCCCTGCCCCTGATGTGGTCCCATATAGACCACAGGGCATCAGGTGTCCTGACAATGTGGCCAGGCCACTCCCAAATGGCTTGCAGAGGCCTGCCCCTATGACTTGTCACCGCATTATTGATGGTCAGACGATGACTGGTGAGGTGTTTGGGTCATGGCAGCCATGAGGTCATCATTGAAGTTGCGGTTCCAAATAGGACGCTAGTTATGCCACTCATGACGTATCACTCTGCTTTTGTCTCCAGGAGGTGCATTGTGGTCCACCCTGGTTTGGGGCGGACACAGGTTATAAAAGGGGCTGGAGCCAACAAGGAGGTGCGCAGTCTTCTATTATGCTCCGAAAGAGCACACCTCCATGTGTTGAACCCATTGTGGCTTTAGGCCAGAGGTAGGCAGGGATAGGGCGTCGATGCAGGCCGCCACCACAGTTGGTAACGCAGAACGGTTAAGACCAGCTCCTGTCCTACAAGTCCTGCTTGTGCAGCCCAGTGGCATTAACAGGCCTGCTGCTACTGATGTGCCTGCTGTCCACAGGTGTGGCCCCAATGCACACGGTCAGCATACTGAATGGCCCCTGTGATGTTAACAGGGAGTTCCTGGGCTGGGTGGGCGTGTGGACCCTGTGACGCTAACAGGGCTCCCAGTCTCAAGATCCGAGTGGCGTCTAACTTGGTTCAGGCTACTATTAGTTTCATAGCCACACAGCTCTGTATCCTCCACCGAACCTTCCAGTTGCCAACCTCTCCTTTTCCATCTGGGAGCACGGTGGACACTGACTGCTGATGGGGATATATACCTTTCTCTTTCTTTTCTTATTAATTTTTGTTATATAGCGGTAACATAGTATATACCACCTTATCCAAATCTGCCAGTCCCACCGTAACAGATGGTGTTTCTTCAGCAAATGTTACTTTTGCTTAACCACCAAACCCACGGACACAAACTTTTTTCCCCTTTCCAACACACCTGTTCCCCTTTCCACCAGCATCTGTCCTTTTTCAACTCAGTTTGTATATGACCAAAAATGCAACTCTGCAGAGACACCGTACTCAACGCCGTCTCAGCACAGCAGCCAGCCCTTGGTCCCTCAGATGTGGACAAGTAAGACAATTTCCTCCTATCGATGAAAAAGCATTGAGATTCACTCTGTGCACCCTGGTGTTTAGTGGAAAAGCAGATGTAAGATTGCGTAACACCTTCTGCTGATACTCCTGCATACGTGCGTCCCTTTCTATGGCAGGAGTTATTTCGCAAAATTTTGTGTTGTACCAGGGATCTAACAGTGTGGCAACCCAGTAGTCAGCATGACTTGGAATTCGTACAATCCGAGGGTCATGTTGTAGGTAGTGCAGCAAGAAGACGCTCATGTGTCTTGTGCATCCAGGAGGACCAAGTCCTTGGTGTGTTGGTGGCAGAGAGGTGAGGATCGTGCCTCCTTCCTCTGCCCTCTCCCCCCAACCTCGCACAACCGAAATGTGAGCAAGCTCTCACTCATCTGCTGAGTCTTCCATGCCCATCGCAAGTTCGTCCTCCATTTCTTCATGGTTCCTGCACCTTCCTCAACATTTTTTGCTGATACTATTGTTAATCCCTATCCCCCACCATAACTGCTGCCTAGGTGCCGCTTACCGTATGGACCTTGTAGATCTTATTATCCCTTCTGCATATGACTCCTCCTGTACTTCCTCACCTTCCTCTTGGACCAATACCTTACTCCGAATAATGCTTACAGTGTGCTCCATCATGTAGATGACCAGAATTGTCACGATGAGAATGGCATTGCCAGTGCTAAACATCTTCGTCGACATTTGTAAACTGTGTAGAAGGGTGCATAGGTCCTTGATCTGACACAACTCCAGCAGCGTGATCTGCACCACCTCTGGATCAAGTTAGCCCAGGGTATACGTCATACCGTATTTCAGCAGGGCTCTGCGGTGCTGCCACACACGCTGCAACATGTGCAGATTCCAATTCCTGCGTGTCGGAACATCGCATTTCCGGCGTTTAACTGCCAGACCCTAAGACGTCCGGAGCGATGAAAGTTGTTGAGCTGCTGGGTGCGAAGGATGAAAGTGAGCACATAGCAGCGTGCCCGCTGCACAAGGCCATGTAGGCCGGGATGGTATTTTAAAAATTGCTGGAGAATCAGATTCAACACGTGAGCCATACAAGGCCCGTGTGTCACATAGCCCTGATGAAGGGCCGCAGACAGGTTTGCATCATTGCCGCACACGGCTGTTAAGTCACCAACGTAGTCCACTCAATCAATTTGTACTCTGGTCCCAATGAGAAGACACCACACCCTTTTTTAGGCCCCTCCTGTCTGCAGACCACTGCCAGACAAAGCTATGAACCTCTTGTTACTGTTACCCCCAGTTCAGTTTTATGAGTTTGTGTGCTTGTTACCTGACTACGTTTCCTGCTTGCTGTTTATGTACCTCGTTGGCCGATCCGCATTTCACCTCTGCTTGTTTTCTGATTAAGTCCTGGCCATCCCATTCTGTTCCTCTTCCTCAATTAATGTTTTTGACCCTGCATGACTACTATTCTCTGGAACTGCAGCCTTCCACAGGTATTTATCAACTTGGGCCCTGTGTAATTCCAAATCACTGTATAGGGGTTAAAGGGTTTCAGGGTTCTGGGTGTCCAGCTTGGTGAGTGGCTTGCCTCTAGCCTATCCTTTACAGCCCATCTGAGTGTGTCGATCCAGGCAGGCGTTACACCGTGCCCTCTGCAGAAGGCCATGTAGGCCGGGATAGTGTTTTAAAAATTGCTGGACAACCAGGTTCAACACGTGAGCCATACAAGGCACGTGTGTCACATTGCCCTGAAGAAGGGTCGCAGACTGGTTTGCATCATTGTCGCACCCGACCTTCCCTGACTGCTGGTTGAGTGGAGACAACCATTGATGAAACTCGGTCTCACTCTCCAGAGCTAACCGTCCACAATTCCTCAGCGGTGTCTCACATTTCCCCTACATTTCAAAGTAAACATTTGACCGCCTGATGGCCTTGAGCTCTGCTGCCAGCATAGTAAGGAGGTGTGTGGGATTCCTTGGGCGCAGTTACAAGGAAGGGTGGCCTGACCACACATGGTTTGGGCCGAGGTGGAGGACCCACACGAGGTTGAGGAGGCAGAAGCAGTGGAGGAACTTGTACATACAGAGGAAGGATTGTCACACAAGTCATGGGGACGGCAAGACTTGTACAGCAAACCCTTCTCCATCTCTCACCATAGTTACCCAGTGCCCAGTCAGCAACATGTAACTCCCCTGTTCATGCTTACTGGTCCAAGTATCTGTGTTGAAATGCACCATGTCACACACAGAGTTTCTCAAGGAAGCGGTGAGGTTGTGTGCGACCTACTGTGGTAGCGCCGGCATGCCTTTCTTGGAGAAGGAGTGACGACTGGCCATCGGCTCTTGGGGCACTGCAATGGGCATAAGGTCTCAAAAATCCTCGGTCTCAAAAGGGTGTAAAGGCAGCCTTTCTGTTGCCAACAAGTTGCAGATGATGAAACTCAACCTCTTAGGCATGTCATGCCCTTCAAAAATCATGTAAAACACAGCGAGGGGACTCCAACCACAGTCTCCCTCGTTGCCACTAATTGGGCCACACACACCCCACTTGACTGGCATCAGTTGACCCCCCTTTTGAAAAAGAAAAAGATGCTTTGCATGAAGCACTCTTAAAAATACGCGTGCCTTTCCCGTCCCCTGGCTGACCCAGGGGAAGAAAAGTCCTCTGAGAGCCATGACTTGTTCATCTTGGTTCTTTTAGAAACACAGCGAGGGGACTCCAACCACAGTCTCCCTCGTTGCCACTAATTGGGCCACACACACCCCACTTGACTGACATCAGTTGATGCCCCTTTTCAAAATGAAAAAGATGCTTTGCATGAAGCACTCTCAAAAATACGCGTGCCTTTCCCGTCCCCTGGCTGACCCAGGGGAAGAAAAGTCCTCTGAGAGCCATGTCCACATTGTCAGTGGACATACGCGTGTGCTTATCTGCCAGCAGACCCCCAGCAGAACTGAAGACCGGTTCTGAGAGAACGCTGGCTGCAGGACACGACAAGATCCCCAAGGCGTACGTGGCAAGCTCAGGCAATTTATCCAGATTGGAAGCCTAAAATGAGCAGGGCTCAAGTTGCACAGTAATGGCATCGATGTTGCCTTGCATATACTCATATATCTGTGTCCTCCTCTTTTTCCTTGTCCAGCTCTTTTGTTTTCGCATGAGTATATGTCCTTGTGACTTTCCCATGTGTTTGTGTTGTGTTGTGAGTTGTTTATCACCTTTTGGACACCTTTTGAGGGTGTTTTCTAGGTGTTTTTATGTGTTTGTGAATGCCTGCCATTGTTTCCTATGCAGTTCGAGTTCGGTTCGTCGAACGTTCGACGAACCGAACTCGAACGAGACCTCCGTTCGGCGAACCGACCTCGAGCCGAACCGCGACCGGTTCGCTCATCTCTAGTCAGCACACACCCAGCAGCACTAAAGACACGTTCAGAGACAATGCTGGCAGCTGGACACGACAAGATCTCCAAGGCGTAAGTGGCGAACTCAGGCCATTTTTCAAGATTTGAAGCCCAAAATGAGTAAGGCTCCAGTTGCAAAGTCATGGCATCGATGTTTATTTGGAGATACTCCTGTATCAACCTCTGCAGCCGTTGACTATGTGTCAGACTTCTTGTCTCTGTTGGCCTTGCAAAAGATGGTCTAAAAAATTATGAAATGATTCAATAAAATTGTTGTTACCAGCACCAGATACGGTGCTGATGGTACGGTTAGACTGTTGATGACGAGACCATTCCATGTTTGTCAAGTTACAACTGGGAGATTCACTCCGTGCACCACTGGGGTTTGGTGGAAAATCCAAGATAAGATTGAGTAACAGCTTGTGCTGATACTCCATTCTAATAGTGTGGCAACCCAGTAGTTATCATCACTTCTAATTTTGCCAATCCGAGAGTCATGTTGTAGGTAGTGCAGCAAGAAGGCGCTCATGTGTCTTGCGCATCCATGCGGACCAAGTCCTTGCTGTGTTTGTGGCATAGAGGTGCTAACCATTCTTTCTTCCTCTGACATCTCCCCCCAAACTCTTTTAACTGAAATGTGACCAAGGTCTCCATCATCTGCTGAGTCTTCCATGTCCATGGACAGTTCGTCCTCCATTTCTTCATGTTCTCCTGCACATTCCTCAACATTTTGCCTGCTACAATGCGCCCTTGTTAATCCCTCTCCCCCATTGTCCCATGCCTGCCGCCTTGGTTATGATGAACGTCTGGACCTTGGTGATGTTGTTATCCCTTGCGCATATGAATCCTCATGTACTTCCTCCCCTTCCTGTTGAACCACCCCCTAACTCCGAATAGTGTTTAGCGTGTGCTCCAGCATGAAAATGACTGGAATTGTCAGGCTGATAATGGCATTGTCAGCCCTAAACATATTCGTCGCCATGTCGAAACTGTGCAGAAGGGTGCATAAGTCCTTAATCTGAGACCACTCCATCAGGGTGATCTGCCCCACCTCTGCATCTCGTTGGCCCAGGCTATATGTCATAACGTCTTGCACCAGTGCTCGACGGTGCTGCCACAGTCGCTGTAACATGTGGAGAGTCGAATTCCAGCGTGTTGGCACATCGCATTTCAGGCGATGAACTGGCAGGCCGAAAGACTTCTGGAGCGATGCAAGTCACTCAGCTGCGGCGGTTGAATGGCGGAAGTGAGCAGACAGTTTTCGTGCCCTGTGCAGAAGGCTATCTAGGCCGGGAAAGTGTGTTAAAAATTGCTGGACAACAAGGTTCAACATGTGAGCCATACAAGGCACATGTGTCACCTTGCCCAGGCGAAGGGCCGCACACAAGTTTGCAGCGTTGTCGCACAAGGCCTTACCTGGCTGCAGGTTGAGTGGAGACAACCATTTATGAAACTCGGACAGCAGAGCTGACCACAACTCAGCCGCTGTGTGATTCTTATTTCCAAGACATTTCAAGCTAAAGACCGCCTGATGCCGTTGCTCTCTGCTGCCAGCATAGTAAAGAGGTGTGTGTGATTCCTTGTGCGCAGTTACAACGCTGGTGGCCTGACCAGGCAGGCTTGGGGTGGAGGTGGAGGACCCAGACGAGGTTGAGGAGGCAGAAGCGTTGGAGGAACTTGGACAGACAGAGGATTGACGCACAAGTCGTGGGGACGGCAAGACTTGTTCAGCAGACCCTTCTCCATCTATCACCATAGTTACCCAGTGCCCAGTCAGCACCATGTAACGCCCCTGTCCATGCTTACTGGTCCAAGTATCGGTGGTGAAATGCACCCGTTCACACACAGAGTTTCTCAAGGAAGCGGTGATGTTGTGTGTGACATGCTGGTGTAGCGCAGGCACACCTTTCTTAGAGAAGTAGTGGCGACTGGGCATCTGGTATTAGGGCACAGCGACTGACATAAGGTCTCGAAAATCCTGTGTGTCCACCAGGCGGAAAGGCAGAATTTTGGTAGCCAAGAGGTTACAGAGGGATAAAGTCAACCTCTTAGCTTTGTCATGGGTCGGAGGAAATGGCCTGTTATTTGTCCACATCTGAGGGACAGAGATCTGTCTGCTGTGTGTAGACGGTGGTGAGTAGGGTGTCCCTGGAAAAATGCAGGTTTGTGAGGAAAGTGCAGGCGTAGACATGATGTTGCCTTCATCCAAAGTTGGTGCTATCAATGTCTGAGAGAGCTGTACACCCGCACTTGTTTCCTCTTCCAAACCAACTGATGACCTACCAAGCAAACTGCCTGTTGCGGTTACAGTGGTGGAAGGTGTGTGTGGAAAACCAGGTGAGACAGCTGTCCCCACAGTCATAGAAGATGAAGAGCGCGCGGATGCACTGGAAGGGGCAGGCGATGGTTGGGCCACTACGCTAGGACACATTGCAGCACAGTGAGCTTCCCACTGGGAATTATGCTTGGTATTCATGTGACGATTCATGGAAGAAGTTGTCAAACTGGTGAGCTTTTTGTCTCTACTTATAGATTCTCGACAAATTTTACAGATCACATGATTTGGGAGATCCTTTGCAAGGTCAAAAAAGGACCAGGCTAGGCAAGGCTTAGAGGACATGTGACCTGCAGAGCCACCCCAACTTGTGCTCAGAGGCAGAGTGGTGGCTGAGGATGCAGTTGTAGACGTGCTACCAGTACTCTGATTCTGTCCAGGAAGGCATAAGGTAACTTTGTCGTCAGTTGCATCCTCCTCCACCGCCTCTGTTGACCTCCTCAAGTGCCTGACTGTGGGTTGACAGTAAGTGGGATCTAGAACTTCATCATCAAGCGTTGTGTTTTCACTTCCCTCGCCCTAAGACCTAGCCTCTTCCTGCCCTGACCGAATATTTAAGTTGTCATCCCAATCTGGTATCTGCGTCTCATCATCATCAGTATGTTCCTCATTGTCTACACCAACAGATGTTACAGTTTGTGAATGAGGGTCTACATCATGCTCATAAACTTGGTCATCAGAGCCTGAATCTGAGTCACAAAGCTTCTGGGCATCACTGCAGACCATTACCTGGTCTATACTCACTGTAGCTTGGGAGCAGACCTCTGATTTCCTAGCCTATAGTGTGACTGAACAGCTCTGCAGACTCAGCCATCTCTGGTACACCATACCTTGCAGGGCGGGTGGAGACTTGATAGCTGGGAGAAAGCAAGTGTGATTGGGATGACAACTCAGAGGACTGGGTTTTTTTTATGTAATAGTTGAGGTGGAGGAGAGGGCACTTGTTGGACCACTTGAGATCCATTCAAGCATGTACTTTTTTTGTGCATCATCTACCTTTCTTACAGTTGTTCGGGTCCGTAAAAAAAGGGAGCACATCGGATTGTCCACGGAAAGTAGTTGACATCTTACTTTTGCTGGAAGATGGCTTATCTTAAGCAGATGTTAATGTATCTTTGCCACTTTCCCCATGGACACAAACTTTTTTTCCTTTTCCAACACGCCTGTTCACCATTCCACCAGCATCTGTCCTTTTGAAACTCATTTTGTTAGCGACAAGATTAGCCACTTAAAATGTGGTAACAAAAATTGAGAGGTGGTGTAGATTGCAGAAGTCGTCTGACTTTATTGACAGCTCAAGAAGTAACACTGACTATCCCTGACAATGCAACTATTGCCCTAAAACTGGCAGCACTGTTTGCTATAAAAAAAAGCGTAGCAAAATGTGCATGAGGGTAGAATGCAGAGGTGCTGGAAATTGCTTGGCACCAATGGGACAACAATGGAGTATAGCACCCACTTTTTGAATGCCACTTATGTTCAGCACTGTTTGCTATAAAAATAGCGTAGCAAAAATGTGCATGAGGTTAGAATGCAGAGGTGCTGGAAATTGCTTGGCACCAATGGAACAACAATGGAGTATAGCAGCCACTTTTTGGATGCCACTAATTTTGAACACTGTTTGCTATAAAAATAGCGTATCAAAATGTGCATGAGGGTTGAATGCAGAGGTGCTGGAAATTGCTTGGCACCAGTGGGACAACAATGGAGTATAGCAGCTACTTTTTGGATGCCACTTTTGTTCAGCACTGTTTGCTAGAAGAATAGCGTAGCAAAATGTCAATGACGGTTGAATGCAGAGGTACTGGGACTTGCTTGGCACAAGTGGGACACAAAATTAGTATAGCAGCCATTTTTTGGATGCCACTTATGTTCAGCACTGTGTGCTATAAAAATAGCGTAGCAAAATGTGCATGAGGGTAGAATGCAGAGGTGCTGGAAATTGCTTGGCACCAGTGGGACAACAATGGAGTATAGCAGCGACTTTTTGGATGCCACTTATTTTCAGCACTGTTTGCTAGAAGAATAGCGTAGCAAAATGTGCATGAGGGTTGAATGCAGAGGTGCTGGGACTTGCTTGGCACAAGTGTGACACAAAATTAGTATAGCAGCCACTTTTTATATGCCACTTATGTTCAGCACTGTTTGCTATAAAAATAGCATAGCAAAATGTGCATGAGGGTAGAATGCAGAGGTTCTGGAATTGCTTGGCACCAGTGGGACAACAATGGAGTACAACAGCCACTTTTTGGATGCCACTAATTTTCAGCACTGTTTGCTATAAAAATAGCGTAGCAAAATGTGCAGGAGGCTAGCATGCAGAGGTGGTGGAACTTGCTTGGCACCAGTGGGACACTAATTTAGGATAGCAGACTCTGTTGGGATGCCACTAAGTTTCAGCACTGTTTGCTATAAAAATAGTGTAGCAAAATGTTCATGAGGGTTGAATACAGAGGTGCTGGAAATTGCTTGGTAACAGTGGGACAACAATGGAGTATAGCAGCTACTTTTTGGATGCCACTAATTTTCAGCACTGTTTGCTATAAAAATAGCATAGCAAAATGTGCATTAGGGTAGAATGCAGAGGTGCTGGAAATTGGTTGGTACAAGTGGGACAACAATGGAGTATAGCAGCCACTTTTTGGATGCCACTTATGTTCAGCACTGTTTGCTATAAAAATAGCATAGCAAAATGTGCATGAGGGTAGAATGCAGAGGTGCTGGAACTTGCTTGGCACAAGTGGGACACAAAATTAGCATAGCAGCCACTTTTTGGATGCCACTTATGTTCAGCACTGCTTGCTATAAAAATAGCGTAGCAAAATGTGCATGAGGGTAGAATGCAGAGGTGCTGGAAATTGCTGGGCACCAGTGGGACAACAATGAAGTATAGCAGCCACTTTTTGGATGTCACTTATGTTCAGCACTGTTTGCTAGAAGAATAGCGTAGCAAAATGTGCATGAGGGTTGAATGCAGAGGTGCTGGGACTTGCTTCGCACAAGTGGGACACAAAATTAGTATAGCAGCCGCTTTTTGGATGCCACTTATGTTCAGCACTGTGTGCTATAAGAATAGCATAGCAAAATGTGCATGAGGGTAGAATGCAGAGGTGCTGGGACTTGCTTGGCACCAGTGGGACAACAATGGAGTATAGCAGCCACTTTTTGGATGACACTTATGTTCAGCAGTGTTTGCTATAAAAATAGCATAGCAAAATGTGCATGAGGGTAGAATGCAGAGGTGCTGGAAATTGCTTGGCACCAGTGGGACAACAATGGAGTATAGTAGCCACTTTTTGGATGCCACTAATTTTCAGCAGTGTTTGCTATAAAAATAGCGTAGCAAAATGTGCATGAGGGTTAAATGCAGAGTACTGGAAATTGCTTGGCACCAGTGGGACAACAATGGAGTATAGCAGCCACTTTTTGGATGCCACTAATTTTCAGCACTGTTTGCTATATAAATTGCGTAGCAAAATGTGCATGAGGGTTGAATGCAGAGGTGCTGGAAATTGATTGTAGAGTTGAGCGCGGTTCTAGGTTCGAGGTTCTCCAGTTCTAGGCTCGAGTGATTTTGGGGGCTGTTCGAGATCGAACTAGAACTCGAGCTTTTTGCAAAAGCTCGATAGTTCTAGAAACGTTCGAGAACGGTTCTAGCAGCAAAAAGCAGGGCTTTTTACAGCTACAGTGTGCAGGAGCCATCGCTGGCAGCCTGCCACAAGCTGGTAACCAAGATAAACATCGGGTATCCAACCAAAGCGCTTTGGTTAGTAACCCGATGTTTATCCTAGTTACGTGCAGGAAGCCCACACTTCCCCGCTCAGCTCACTCCGCCCCCTCCTGCCCGCGGCATGTACACATACATACATATACACACACACACACACACACACACACACACACATGGTCCCGCTCGGCTTACCTGCGGTGATGAAGTCCTGCCATCCCGACCTCAGCGCTGTCACTGTCCTCCATGGCCGCCGCTTGTCACATCACCTCTCGCTTCCGACCCGAGACTGACTAGCGGTGACGTCACGGGCCTCTCGCGATACTTGGCTGTGAAGGCGGCGGTCATTGAACTCAGTGACAGGTGTTGTCAGTGTGCAGGAGATCAGCGCAGGTAATGTACCTCGCTGACAGCAGCACTTGTCATGCCCTGCAGTGACCTGGGCTGACCTATTGATGTTAGCTCAGGTCACTGCACTGCTCTCCCAGCCAATGGGGAACATCCTGCTCTTCATTGACTGGGACAGTGTGGATCGTCATGGCAACCCCTTGGATTACACCAGACCTGGATTTGTTTTTCATTCTAATAAATTGGTTAAAGAGGGAATGTTTTGGGGAGTGTTTTTTCAAATAAAAATGTGTTTGTCGTCTATTTTTTATTTCTTACTGACTGGGTTGGTGATGTCGGGTATCTGATAGACGCCTGACCTCACCAACCCCAGGGCTTGATGCCAGGTGACATTACACATCTGGTATTAACCCCATATATTACCCCGTTTGCCACCGCACCAGGGTGCGGGATGAGCTGGGGCAAAGCACCAGGATTGGCGCATCTAATGGATGCGCCACTTCTGGGGCGGCTGCGGCCTGCTATTTTTAGGCTGGGGAGAGTCCAATAACCATGGACCTCCCTAGTCTGAGAATATCAGGCCCCAGCTGTCTGCTTTACCTTGGCTGGTGATCCAATTTTGGGGGACCCCTACGTGTTTTTTTTTAAAATTATTTATTTAATTTAAAATAACAGCGTGGGGTGCCCTCAGTTTTGGATTACCAGCCAAGGTGAGGTTGCCAACTGTGGTCTGTAGGCTGCAGCCGTCTGCTTTACCCTAGCTGGCTACAAAACTAGGGGGAACCCTACGTCATTTTTTTCCTCAATATTTTGGCTAAATACAAAGCTAAGCACCCCTTAGTGCCACAAGAAAGGCACCAAAGGGTGCTCCACTGTTTCTCCACTTTTTCTCCATTTTTTCTCTACTTTTTCTACATTTTTTCTCCACTTTTTCTACATTTTTTTCTCCATTTTTTCTCCACTTTTTCTCCACTTTTTCTCCACTTTTTCTCCATTTTTTTCTCCACTTTTTCTCCACTTTTTCTCCACTTTTTCTCCATTTTTTTCTCCACTTTTTCTCCATTTTTTTCTCCACTTTTTCTCCATTTTTTTCTCCACTTTTTCTCGACTTTTTCTCGACTTTTTCTCCACTTTTTCTCCACTTTTTCTCCACTTTTTCTCCATTTTTTTCTCCACTTTTTCTCCACTTTTTCTCCATTTTTTTCTCCATTTTTTTCTCCACTTTTTCTCCACTTTTTCTCCACTGTTTCTCCACTTTTTCTCCACTTTTTCTCCACTTTTTCTCCATTTTTTTCTCCACTTTTTCTCCACTTTTTCTCCACTTTTTCTCCATTTTTTTCTCCACTTTTTCTCCACTTATTCTCCACTTTTTCTCCACTTATTCTCCACTTTTTCTCCACTTTTTCTCCACTTTTTCTCCACTTTTTCTCCATTTTTTTCTCTACTTTTTCTCTACTTTTTCTCCACTTTTTCTCCACTTTTTCTCCACTTTTTCTCCACTTTTTCTCCACTTTTTCTCCACTTATTCTCCACTTTTTCTCCACTGTTTCTCCACTGTTTCTCCACTTTTTCTCCACTTTTTCTCCACTTTTTCTCCATTTTTTTCTCCACTTTTTCTCCATTTTTTTCTCCATTTTTTCTCCACTTTTTCTCCACTTTTTCTCCACTTTTTCTCCATTTTTTCTCCACTTTTTCTCCATTTTTTTCTCCATTTTTTCTCCACTTTTTCTCCACTTTTTCTCCATTCTTTTTCTATGGTCGGTCTACCCATTAGCTCTGCCATGCATACTGTAGCTCTACACCTACTGCACATGTTACTTTATGATTGACATCTCTTTCGTACCAGATCTGTCTAAGCCTACTCTGACCCCATATTTGTCATTACTATATTGTCCTTGTACTGTATTATGACATTTGTATCATGTGTTTCATTTCTTGCTGTGTTGCAATTTTTTTGCTGCATCCCAATTGTACCTCTACATTGTTCGAGTTTATGTTATTGTTCTCTCACTCTTATGTGATACTGATTATTGTCATTTTTCATGATTACATGCAGATAAGTCCAATCTGACGAAGGCTCAGGCCGAAACGTCATTTGTAATTTGTTTTGGACAAAAACCTATATGCTTATGAAAATTTTTTTTTCTTAATACGGACCAATAAAGAGTGATTTTGCATTACTATCCGTTGTGACTTACTGACTTAGTCTGGGAGATTTAGAGTGCCGAGGTTACTCACTAATTTTATCTATTATTACCTCTGAGCACCTATATACCAGTGAGCAGAGCTTCCTCTACAGTAGTTCTCCTGATTAGGCATGCCCTTACCTCATGAGCAGGGCATTGCAGCTTTGGTAGCAACCATTACGACATGGACTCTGCTGCTGTGGACCCGAGAAGAGTGAGTGCAGATTCATTGCACCCACACTCCTCACATGAAGGGTGTGCACTCCTAGAAAATGGGGGATACGTTCCCTGAGTGTCTCCCCCCCATATTCTAGACGGTCCAGAGTCATCGTGGGACCCCTTTATTTTTTTTCTTACAATAAATTGGTGAAAGAGGAAATGTTTTGGGGACTGTTTTTTCAAATAAATTTCTTTTGTCGATTTTTTTTTTTTTTGTTAGTACTGACAGTTTATGATGTTGGGTATCTAATAGACGCCATGACATCACAAACTGATGGGCTTGATCTCAGGTGACTTTACAGCTAGTATCAACCCGATTTATTACCCCGTTTGCCACTGCACCAGGGCACGGGATGAGCTGGGGTGAAGCGCCAGGATTGGCGCATCTAGTGGATGCGCCACGTCTGGGGTGCCTGCGGCCTGCTATTTTTAGGCTGTGAAGGCCCAATAACTATGGACTTTCCCACCCTGAGAATACCAGACCACAGCTGTCCGCTTTACCTTGGCTGGTGATCCAATTTGGGGGGGACCCTACTTTTATTGTGTAATTATTAATATTTATAAAATAATTATAAAAAAGAGCCTGAGGGGACCTTCACATTGGATCCCCAACCACGGTAAAGCTGCCAGCTGTGGTTTTCAGGCTACAGCCGTCTGCTTTACCCTAGCTGGCTATCAAAAATGGGGGGACCCAACGTCATTTTTTTTTTAACTATTTTTTAAATAGAAAAAATTAATGGGCTTCCCTGTATTTTGATTGCCAACCAAGGTAACGGCAGGCAGATGGGGGTGGCAACCCATAGCTGTCTGCTTTATCTGCGCTGAGAATCAAAAATACCGCGGAGCGCTACGTCATTTTTTTAAAGATTTATTTTTACAGCACTGTGATGTCCAGCAATCAAAATACAGGGAAGCCCATTTTATTTTTAGTTATTTAAATAAATAATTAAAAAAAATATATATGGGCTCCCGCTGCATTTTTTGTATTGCTAGCTAAGGGTAATCCAAGCAGCTACTGGCTGCTAACCCCCACTGCTTGGTGTTACCTTCACTAGCAATGGAAAATCCAGGGAAGCATTTTTATTTTTTTTGCCAAAAAACTACAAAAAAAGGACGTGAGCTTCGCCATATTTTTGTATGCTAGCCAGGTATAGCAGGCAGGTGCTGGAAGAGTTGGATACAGCGCCAGAAGATGGCGCTTCTATGAAAATGCCATTTTCTGAGGCGGCTGCAGACTGCAATTCGCAGCAGTGGGGCCCAGAAAGCTCAGGCCAACCTGTGCTGCAGATTCCAATCTCCAGCTGCCTAGTTGTACCTGGCTGGACACAAAAATGGGGCGAAGCCTACGTCATTTGTTTTCTAATTATTTCATGAAATTCATGAAATAATAAAAAAAGGGCTTCCCTTTATTTTTGGTTCCCAGCCGGGTACAAATAGGCAACTGGGGGTTGGGGGCAGCCGTACCTGCCTGCTGTACCTGGCTAGCATACAAAAATATGGCGAAGCCCACATAATTTTTTCAGGGGGCAAAAAACTTCTGCATACAGTCCTGGATGGAGTATGCTGAGCCTCGTAGTTCTGCAGCTGCTGTCTGTCTGTATGGAGAAGAGCAGACAGCAGCTGCAGAACTACAAGGCTCAGCATACTCCATCCAGGACTGTATGCAGAATTTTTTTGCCCACCAAAAAAATGACGTGGGCTTCGCCATATTTTTGTATGCTAGCCAGGTACAGCAGGCAGCCACGGGCTGCCCCCAACCCCCAGTTGCCTATTTGTACCCGGCTGGGAACCAAAAATATAGGGAAGCCCGTTTTTTTTTAATTATTTCACTTATTTCATGAAATAGTTAAAAAACAAATGATGTGGGTTTCGCCCCATTTTTGTGTCCAGCCGGGTACAACTAGGCAGCTGGGGATTGGAATCCGCAGCACAGGTTAGCCCGAGGTTTCTGGGCGCCTCTGCTGCGGATTTCAGTCCGCAGCCGTCCCAGAAAATGGCGCTCTCATAGAAGCGCCATCATCTGGCGCTGTATCCAACTCTTCCAACAGCCCTGGAGCCGGGTGGCTTGTTGGGTAATCATGAGTTAATACTGGCTTTGTTTTACTAGCCAGTATTAAGACAGAGATTCTTAATGTCAGGCACATTTGACCCGGCCATTAAGAATCTCCAATAAAGGGTTAAAAAAAAACACCACACAGAGAAAAAATACTTTAATAGAAATAAATACACAGACACATTAGAGACTCCATCTTTATTACCAACTGTCAGCCCTCCACGATCCTGCTCTTCTGTCTTCTTTCTTTCTAGTGTAGTAGTAGTGACGATTGTAGTGAGGATGATGTGCACCAGCTCATCACTTGGGGCTGGGGAACCTCATCCTCACTACAATCCTCACTACAATTCTCACTACAATCCTCACTAGTGTAGTAGTAGTGACGATTGTAGTGAGGATGAGGTTCACCAGCTCATCACTTGGGGCTGGGGAACCTCATCCTCAGTACAATCCTCACTACAATCGGGAAGCAGCGTGCAGCCTTCACTCCGTGAGTGATCAGTGCTGACTGTCAGCGGTAACAGTGGTAACGCTGATAGACGCGTTACCATAGCAACGGTGCTCTCGGAGCCGTGGTTAGCGGTGACGTCACCGCTAACTGCGTTGCTATGGCAACGGTGATCTCCGTTAATGACCGGCTGTGTCAGCCGGTCCCTAACGGGACGGGGAGTCGACCGTGTGCTAGAGCATGTCGCCGGTACACGGCGATACACATATGTGCACCGTGTACCGGAGAGATGCACTCGCAGGTCCTACATGACGTGTCATAGTCATGTGACCAGTCTGTAGCCAATGAGATAATAGCCACGTAACTGGTCACATGGCTATTTTGACGTCACGATAGGTCCTGCATCTCTGCTGGCAGTGCCAGTCGCCGGGAGGATTCAGCGATCATCGGATGGAATAGCGGCAGGAGACAGAGTGCAGAAGGGATCGCGGGGACCGGTAAGTGTTATGGCAATGTTTATTAACTGTTTGTGTACATTTATCATGCATTTTCATGTGTTTGTGATTGCCTCCCATTATAGCCTATTGGTTCGAGTTCGGTTCGACGAACCGAACTCGAACGGGACCCCCGTTCGGCGAACCGACCTCGAGCCGAACCGGGACCGGTTCGCTCATCTCTAATTGATTGGCACCAGTGGGACAACAATGGAGTATAGCAGCCGCTTTTTGGATGCCACTAATTTTCAGCAGTTTGCTATAAAAATAGCGTAGCAAAATGTGCATGAGGGTTGAATGCAGAGGTGCTGGAAATTGATTGTAGAGTTGAGCGCGGTTCTAGGTTCGAGGTTCTCCAGTTCTAGGCTCGAGTGATTTTGGGGGCTGTTCGAGATCGAACTAGAACTCGAGCTTTTTGCAAAAGCTCGATAGTTCTAGAAACGTTCGAGAACGGTTCTAGCAGCAAAAAGCAGGGCTTTTTACAGCTACAGTGTGCAGGAGCCATCGCTAGCAGCCTGCCACAAGCTGGTAACCAAGATAAACATCGGGTATCCAACCAAAGCGCTTTGGTTAGTAACCCGATGTTTATCCTAGTTACGTGCAGGAAGCCCACACTTCCCCGCTCAGCTCACTCCGCCCCCTCCTGCCCGCGGCATGTACACATACATACATATACACACACACACACACACACACACACACATGGTCCCGCTCGGCTTACCTGCGGTGATGAAGTCCTGCCATCCCGACCTCAGCGCTGTCACTGTCCTCCATGGCCGCCGCTTGTCACATCACCTCTCGCTTCCGACCCGAGACTGACTAGCGGTGACGTCACGGGCCTCTCGCGATACTTGGCTGTGAAGGCGGCGGTCATTGAACTCAGTGACAGGTGTTGTCAGTGTGCAGGAGATCAGCGCAGGTAATGTACCTCGCTGACAGCAGCACTTGTCATGCCCTGCAGTGACCTGGGCTGACCCATTGATGTTAGCTCAGGTCACTGCACTGCTCTCCCAGCCAATGGGGAACATCCTGCTCTTCATTGACTGGGACAGTGTGGATCGTCATGGCAACCCCTTGGATTACACCAGACCTGGATTTGTTTTTCATTCTAATAAATTGGTTAAAGAGGGAATGTTTTGGGGAGTGTTTTTTCAAATAAAAATGTGTTTGTCGTCTATTTTTTATTTCTTACTGACTGGGTTGGTGATGTCGGGTATCTGATAGACGCCTGACCTCACCAACCCCAGGGCTTGATGCCAGGTGACATTACACATCTGGTATTAACCCCATATATTACCCCGTTTGCCACCGCACCAGGGTGCGGGATGAGCTGGGGCAAAGCACCAGGATTGGCGCATCTAATGGATGCGCCACTTCTGGGGCGGCTGCGGCCTGCTATTTTTAGGCTGGGGAGAGTCCAATAACCATGGACCTCCCTAGTCTGAGAATATCAGGCCCCAGCTGTCTGCTTTACCTTGGCTGGTGATCCAATTTTGGGGGACCCCTACGTGTTTTTTTTTTAAATTATTTATTTAATTTAAAATAACAGCGTGGGGTGCACTCAGTTTTGGATTACCAGCCAAGGTGAGGTTGCCAGCTGTGGTCTGCAGGCTGCAGCCGTCTGCTTTACCCTAGCTGGCTACAAAACTAGGGGGAACCCTACGTCATTTTTTTCTCAATATTTTGGCTAAATACAAAGCTAAGCACCCCTTAGTGCCACAAGAAAGGCACCAAAGGGTGCTCCACTGTTTCTCCACTTTTTCTCCATTTTTTCTCTACTTTTTCTACATTTTTTCTCCACTTTTTCTACATTTTTTTCTCCATTTTTTCTCCACTTTTTCTCCACTTTTTCTCCACTTTTTCTCCATTTTTTTCTCCACTTTTTCTCCACTTTTTCTCCACTTTTTCTCCATTTTTTTCTCCACTTTTTCTCCACTTTTTCTCAACTTTTTCTCCATTTTTTTCTCCACTTTTTCTCCATTTTTTTCTCCACTTTTTCTCGACTTTTTCTCCACTTTTTCTCCACTTTTTCTCCACTTTTTCTCCCTTTTTTTCTCCACTTTTTCTCCACTTTTTCTCCACTTATTCTCCATTTTTTTCTCCATTTTTTTCTCCACTTTTTCTCCACTTTTTCTCCACTTATTCTCCACTTTTTCTCCACCGTTTCTCCACTTTTTCTCCACTTTTTCTCCACTTTTTCTCCATTTTTTTCTCCACTTTTTCTCCACTTTTTCTCCACTTTTTCTCCATTTTTTTTCTCCACTTTTTCTCCACTTTTTCTCCATTTTTTTCTCCACTTTTTCTCCACTTTTTCTCCATTTTTTTCTCCACTTTTTCTCCACTTTTTCTCCACTTTTTCTCCACTTATTCTCCACTTTTTCTCCACTTTTTCTCCACTTTTTCTCCATTTTTTTCTCTACTTTTTCTCTACTTTTTCTCCACTTTTTCTCCACTTTTTCTCCACTTATTCTCCACTTTTTCTCCATTTTTTTCTCCACTTTTTCTCCATTTTTTTCTCCACTTTTTCTCCACTTTTTCTCCACTTATTCTCCACTTATTCTCCACTTTTTCTCCACTTTTTCTCCATTTTTTTCTCTACTTTTTCTCTACTTTTTCTCCACTTTTTCTACATTTTTCTCCACTTTTTCTCCACTTTTTCTCCACTTTTTCTCCACTTTTTCTCCTTTTTTTTCTCCACTTTTTCTCCACTTTTTCTCCACTTTTTCTCCACTTATTCTCCACTTTTTCTCCACTGTTTCTCCACTTTTTCTCCACTTTTTCTCCACTTTTTCTCCACTTTTTCTCCACTTTTTCTCCATTTTTTTCTCCACTTTTTCTCCACTTTTTCTCCATTTTTCTCCAATTTTTCTCCACTTTTTCTCCACTTTTTCTCCACTTATTCTCCACTTTTTCTCCACTTATTCTCCACTTTTTCTCCACTGTTTCTCCACTTTTTCTCCACTTTTTCTCCACTTTTTCTCCATTTTTTCTCCATTTTTTTCTCCACTTTTTCTCCACTTTTTCTCCATTTTTTTCTCCACTTTTTCTCCACTTTTTCTCCACTTTTTCTCCACTTTTTCTCCACTTATTCTCCACTTTTTCTCCACTTATTCTCCACTTTTTCTCCACTTTTTCTCCACTTTTTCTCCATTTTTTTCTCTACTTTTTCTCTACTTTTTCTCCACTTTTTCTCCACTTTTTCTCCACTTATTCTCCACTTATTCTCCACTTTTTCTCCACTTTTTCTCCATTTTTTTCTCCACTTTTTCTCCATTTTTTTCTCCACTTTTTCTCCACTTATTCTCCACTTATTCTCCACTTTTTCTCCACTTTTTCTCCACTTTTTCTCCATTTTTTTCTCTACTTTTTCTCTACTTTTTCTCCACTTTTTCTACATTTTTCTTCACTTTTTCTCCACTTTTTCTCCACTTTTTCTCCTTTTTTTTTCTCCACTTTTTCTCCACTTTTTCTCCACTTATTCTCCACTTTTTCTCCATTTTTTTCTCCACTTTTTCTCCATTTGTTTCTCCATTTTTTCTCCACTTTTTCTCCATTTTTTTCTCCACTTTTTCTCCACTTTTTCTCCACTTTTTCTCCACTTATTCTCCTCTTTTTCTCCACTTATTCTCCACTTTTTCTCCACTTTTTCTCCACTTTTTCTCCATTTTTTTCTCTACTTTTTCTCCACTTTTTCTCCACTTATTCTCCACTTTTTCTCCACTTTTTCTCCATTTTTTTCTCCACTTTTTCTCCATTTTTTTCTCCACTTTTTCTCCACTTATTCTCCACTTATTCTCCACTTTTTCTCCACTTTTTCTCCACTTTTTCTCCATTTTTTTCTCTACTTTTTCTCTACTTTTTCTCCACTTTTTCTACATTTTTCTCCACTTTTTCTCCACTTTTTCTCCTTTTTTTTTCTCCACTTTTTCTCCACTTTTTCTCCACTTATTCTCCACTTTTTCTCCACTGTTTCTCCACTTTTTCTCCACTTTTTCTCCACTTTTTCTCCACTTTTTCTCCATTTTTTTCTCCACTTTTTCTCCATTTTTTCTCCACTTTTTCTCCATTTTTTTCTCCATTTTTTCTCCACTTTTTCTCCACTTTTTCTCCGTTCTTTTTCTATGGTCGGTCTACCCATTAGCTCTGCCATGCATACTGTAGCTCTACACCTACTGCACATGTTACTTTATGATTGACATCTCTTTCGTACCAGATCTGTCTAAGCCTACTCTGACCCCATATTTGTCATTACTATATTGTCCTTGTACTGTATTATGACATTTGTATCATGTGTTTCATTTCTTGCTGTGTTGCAATTTTTTTGCTGCATCCCAATTGTACCTCTACATTGTTCGAGTTTATGTTATTGTTCTCTCACTCTTATGTGATACTGATTATTGTCATTTTTCATGATTACATGCAGATAAGTCCAATCTGACGAAGGCTCAGGCCGAAACGTCATTTGTAATTTGTTTTGGACAAAAACCTATATGCTTATGAAAATTTTTTTTTCTTAATACGGACCAATAAAGAGTGATTTTGCATTACTATCCGTTGTGACTTACTGACTTAGTCTGGGAGATTTAGAGTGCCGAGGTTACTCACTAATTTTATCTATTATTACCTCTGAGCACCTATATACCAGTGAGCAGAGCTTCCTCTACAGTAGTTCTCCTGATTAGGCATGCCCTTACCTCATGAGCAGGGCATTGCAGCTTTGGTAGCAACCATTACGACATGGACTCTGCTGCTGTGGACCCGAGAAGAGTGAGTGCAGATTCATTGCACCCACACTCCTCACATGAAGGGTGTGCACTCCTAGAAAATGGGGGATACGTTCCCTGAGTGTCTCCCCCCCATATTCTAGACGGTCCAGAGTCGTCGTGGGACCCCTTTATTTTTTTTCTTACAATAAATTGGTGAAAGAGGAAATGTTTTGGGGACTGTTTTTTCAAATAAATTTCTTTTGTCGATTTTTTTTTTTTTTGTTAGTACTGACAGTTTATGATGTTGGGTATCTAATAGACGCCATGACATCACAAACTGCTGGGCTTGATCTCAGGTGACTTTACAGCTAGTATCAACCCGATTTATTACCCCGTTTGCCACTGCACCAGGGCACGGGATGAGCTGGGGTGAAGCGCCAGGATTGGCGCATCTAGTGGATGCGCCACGTCTGGGGTGCCTGCGGCCTGCTATTTTTAGGCTGTGAAGGCCCAATAACTATGGACTTTCCCACCCTGAGAATACCAGACCACAGCTGTCCGCTTTACCTTGGCTGGTGATCCAATTTGGGGGGGACCCTACTTTTATTGTGTAATTATTAATATTTATAAAATAATTATAAAAAAGAGCCTGAGGGGACCTTCACATTGGATCCCCAACCACGGTAAAGCTGCCAGCTGTGGTTTTCAGGCTACAGCCGTCTGCTTTACCCTAGCTGGCTATCAAAAATGGGGGGACCCAACGTCATTTTTTTTTTAACTATTTTTTAAATAGAAAAAATTAATGGGCTTCCCTGTATTTTGATTGCCAACCAAGGTAACGGCAGGCAGATGGGGGTGGCAACCCATAGCTGTCTGCTTTATCTGCGCTGAGAATCAAAAATACCGCGGAGCGCTACGTCATTTTTTTAAAGATTTATTTTTACAGCACTGTGATGTCCAGCAATCAAAATACAGGGAAGCCCATTTTATTTTTAGTTATTTAAATAAATAATTAAAAAAAATATATATGGGCTCCCGCTGCATTTTTTGTATTGCTAGCTAAGGGTAATCCAAGCAGCTACTGGCTGCTAACCCCCACTGCTTGGTGTTACCTTCACTAGCAATGGAAAATCCAGGGAAGCATTTTTTATTTTTTTTGCCAAAAAACTACAAAAAAAGGACGTGAGCTTCGCCATATTTTTGTATGCTAGCCAGGTATAGCAGGCAGGTGCTGGAAGAGTTGGATACAGCGCCAGAAGATGGCGCTTCTATGAAAATGCCATTTTCTGAGGCGGCTGCAGACTGCAATTCGCAGCAGTGGGGCCCAGAAAGCTCAGGCCAACCTGTGCTGCAGATTCCAATCTCCAGCTGCCTAGTTGTACCTGGCTGGACACAAAAATGGGGCGAAGCCTACGTCATTTGTTTTCTAATTATTTCATGAAATTCATGAAATAATAAAAAAAGGGCTTCCCTTTATTTTTGGTTCCCAGCCGGGTACAAATAGGCAACTGGGGGTTGGGGGCAGCCGTACCTGCCTGCTGTACCTGGCTAGCATACAAAAATATGGCGAAGCCCACATAATTTTTTCAGGGGGCAAAAAACTTCTACATACAGTCCTGGATGGAGTATGCTGAGCCTCGTAGTTCTGCAGCTGCTGTCTGTCTGTATGGAGAAGAGCAGACAGCAGCTGCAGAACTACAAGGCTCAGCATACTCCATCCAGGACTGTATGCAGAATTTTTTTGCCCACCAAAAAAATGACGTGGGCTTCGCCATATTTTTGTATGCTAGCCAGGTACAGCAGGCAGCCACGGGCTGCCCCCAACCCCCAGTTGCCTATTTGTACCCGGCTGGGAACCAAAAATATAGGGAAGCCCGTTTTTTTTTAATTATTTCACTTATTTCATGAAATAGTTAAAAAACAAATGACGTGGGCTTCGCCCCATTTTTGTGTCCAGCCGGGTACAACTAGGCAGCTGGGGATTGGAATCCGCAGCACAGGTTAGCCCGAGGTTTCTGGGCGCCTCTGCTGCGGATTTCAGTCCGCAGCCGTCCCAGAAAATGGCGCTCTCATAGAAGCGCCATCATCTGGCGCTGTATCCAACTCTTCCAACAGCCCTGGAGCCGGGTGGCTTGTTGGGTAATCATGAGTTAATACTGGCTTTGTTTTACTAGCCAGTATTAAGACAGAGATTCTTAATGTCAGGCACGTTTGACCCGGCCATTAAGAATCTCCAATAAAGGGTTAAAAAAAACACCACACAGAGAAAAAATACTTTAATAGAAATAAATACACAGACACATTAGAGACTCCATCTTTATTACCAACTGTCAGCCCTCCACGATCCTGCTCTTCTGTCTTCTTTCTTTCTAGTGTAGTAGTAGTGACGATTGTAGTGAGGATGATGTGCACCAGCTCATCACTTGGGGCTGGGGAACCTCATCCTCACTACAATCCTCACTACAATTCTCACTACAATCCTCACTAGTGTAGTAGTAGTGACGATTGTAGTGAGGATGAGGTTCACCAGCTCATCACTTGGGGCTGGGGAACCTCATCCTCAGTACAATCCTCACTACAATCGGGATGCAGCGTGCAGCCTTCACTCCGTGAGTGATCAGTGCTGGCTGTCAGCGGTAACAGTGGTAACGCTGATAGACGCGTTACCATAGCAACGGTGCTCTCGGAGCCGTGGTTAGCGGTGACGTCACCGCTAACTGCGTTGCTATGGCAACGGTGATCTCCGTTAATGACCGGCTGTGTCAGCCGGTCCCTAACGGGACGGGGAGTCGACCGTGTGCTAGAGCATGTCGCCGGTACACGGCGATACACATATGTGCACCGTGTACCGGAGAGATGCACTCGCAGGTCCTACATGACGTGTCATAGTCATGTGACCAGTCTGTAGCCAATGAGATAATAGCCACGTAACTGGTCACATGGCTATTTTGACGTCACGATAGGTCCTGCATCTCTGCTGGCAGTGCCAGTCGCCGGGAGGATTCAGCGATCATCGGATGGAATAGCGGCAGGAGACAGAGTGCAGAAGGGATCGCGGGGACCGGTAAGTGTTATGGCAATGTTTATTAACTGTTTGTGTACATTTATCATGCATTTTCATGTGTTTGTGATTGCCTCCCATTATAGCCTATTGGTTCGAGTTCGGTTCGACGAACCGAACTCGAACGGGACCCCCGTTCGGCGAACCGACCTCGAGCCGAACCGGGACCGGTTCGCTCATCTCTAATTGATTGGCACCAGTGGGACAACAATGGAGTATAGCAGCCGCTTTTTGGATGCCACTAATTTTCAGCAGTTTGCTATAAAAATAGCGTAGCAAAATGTGCATGAGGGTTGAATGCAGAGGTGCTGGGAATTGGTTGGCACCAGTGGGACAACAATGGAGTATAGCAGCAACTTTTTGGATGCCACTAATTTTCAGCACTGTTTGCTATAAAAATAGCGTAGCAAAATGTGCATGAGGGTTGAATGCAGAGGTGCTGGGAATTGCTTGGCACCAGTGGGACACAAAATTAGTATAGCAGCCACTTTTTGGATGCCACTTATGGTCAGCACTGTTTGCTATAAAAATAGCGTAGCAAAATGTGCATGAGTATAGAATGCAGAGGTACTGGTGTGACGCCCTGGACTAGCCAGGTAGTCACAAACACAACATCTCACACACCCCCTCCCCTGGTTAGGCAACAACAGTCAAACAAAATCCTTGTTGCCACTCTCCAGGGTTGATGTCCACACCAGATAGGGTGGAGCCAGGCGGTTGGCCCCGCCCACCGAGGAGTTCACAGGCCTGGAGGCGGGAAAAGTAACAGATTCGAGTTTGGAGTTTAAAGTGACAGGAGGAAAAACTGTTGGTGCCTGGGTTGGAGCCCAGGCACGTACAACAAGGTCGGCAGACGGTGGTGGCCGTCTGCAGGATTTGGTGCAGGTTTGCGGAACCGTAGGACCGGGGATGGGCGGTGGCCCGCCGGTACCGAGCCGGGGAGCAGATCTGAACTAAGCACAAAGGCAGGGCCATCAGACCCCGACCAGGCTAGGAGCCGCCGAGACGGTCAAATCCGATAGTGACCGGGAACCCAGGGGTTCCCTCACACCCAAGGCCCGACAGAAGGCAACCGTCCACACAGTGAGGATAAAAAGCCACCGCCATAGGCTAGAGATCCAAGGGCCAGCGCCTGCGGGCAAAACGGGCTCCTTCGGTACATACACGCTGGGGAGCGGACTACCAGTGGGAAACCATCGGAGTCAATACATTCACAGCGGTGCAGGGAAAGACAGCCACCATCAACCTGTCCGGGGAGAGTAAAGACACTGCAGCCGGCTGCGTGACCCGTCCATCCAGCCGTTTGGTTTACCAGAGACTCTGTGAATCTGTGCCTGAGTGAGTACAACAGTGCCATCCGGCACCGCGCCGCGCTGCCTCAGCAACCCTGCACCCCGTCTTCCCTGTCTCCCAATCCACCACCGGGCCCAGGGATCACCGACCCCTACCCACGGAGGGGTTAACACCTAGCTGCTCCCCGCCATCGCTCCCGAGAGACCCGTCATCAGCAACAGTGGTGCCCACCATCACCACGACCTGTGGGTGGCGTCACGAACTATCTCCCCAAAAACCACCCAACACCCCTTTTTACTCGGGGGCGAGGAGCGCTGTTCGAGTCCCCGGGTCCGGCCCACGCTCGAGCCACCGAGCAGCAGCAGCCCCGGACCTGAGCATAGCGAGCGCGGCCCCTCCACCCGCGACAACTTGGCGTCACGAACAGGATCCTACCCAGTAAAAGTGCACCTTGTAGTCCCTGCCAGTGGCGTCCGGCTGAAAAATTTGAAGTTCCGCCATCTTGGGCGCGAAGATTTCCCACTCGAGCCGTCTTCCCCGAGCAAGGAGGGCTTGAAAGTGAAGCCCCGCCCCCAGAAGGAGGAAGTGCTAGAAAGAACCAAGGGCGGGCGGGTGAAGGCGTTTGCTATAAAAATCGCGTAGCAAAATGTGCATGAGGGTTGAATACAGAGGTGCTGGAAATTACTTGGCACCACCAATGGAGTATAGCAGCCACTTTTGGGATGCCTCTAATTTTCAACACTGTTTGCTATAAAAATAGCGTAGCAAAATGTGCATGAGGGTTGAATGCAGAGGTGCTGGAAATTGCTTGGCACCAGTGGGACAACAATGGAGTATAGCAGCCACTTTTTGGATGCCACTAATTTTCAGCACTGTTTGCTACAAAAATAGCGTAGTAAAATGTGCATGAGGGTTAAATGCAGAGGTGCTGGGACTTGCTTGGCACCAGTGGGACAACAATGGAGTATAGCAACCACTTTTTGGATGCCACTAAGTTTCAGCACTGTTTGCTATAAAAATAGCGTGGCAAAAGTGGGCAGGTGGGTACAGTGGCCGGGTTCTCTGGGTCACTGGACATGAAAGGAAGCCTCACTTTCTATCCCTCCTAATGGTGAAATGCAGCAAGGAATTCCCTGAGCTTAGGTACACAGACGCTGTTATCTGAAGCTGTATACAGCGTTACCACGGACCTGACTGTCACCTATGGCTCTGAGCCCGAGGAAGTGAGCCCTGAAAAGGGCTGAAATAAACGTTTATCCCTAATCTGTAGAGCGCTGTGTGTATAGCGTACGCAGCCGGAGCGGCGACAGGAACTGCGTGAGCGGTGACTTTCACCTACACGCAGAAAGCAGATAATGGCGCCGTGAGGGAAAATGGCCATATTTATAATGCAAGGACATGTGACATGGACAGCCTATGACACATGCCTTTGCTTGTCTGGCAAAAAATACCACTTAGCTGTGTTTGTGTCTGGGATTGGCTGACATGCTGGCC
This sequence comes from Anomaloglossus baeobatrachus, assembly GCF_048569485.1. Lineage (NCBI taxonomy): Eukaryota > Metazoa > Chordata > Amphibia > Anura > Aromobatidae > Anomaloglossus > Anomaloglossus baeobatrachus. The sequence continues at coordinate 213,501,663 of NC_134357.1, read as the reverse complement.
CGCCCCACTGCACGCAAGCTTAGGGGAAAAAAAAAAATGGCGATCGCCATTTTCCCAGCAGCACTGATCTAAACGCGCCGCCCCCGCACACTATACACTGAAATTAGATAATAGTATGAATCACAGAGTGACTCACACTATTACAGTGAAAAGCCAGCTAGTAACTAGCTAGGCTTTTTGCTGATCGAATCGTTCTCGAACGCCTTTTTAAGAGTACTCCACAGACCCTTTTTAAGAGCACCCCACATAATCTTTTTAAGAGTATCCCCTTTGAGCTTTTTTGAAGCGTACCCTTACAGAGCCTGTTGCAGAGTACCGACACAGAGACTTTTTTAGAGTATCCCCACAGAGCTGTTTTTTAAAAGTACCCCCACAGAGAGAGGTGATGAGGAGTCACACAGAGCTTTTTTAAAAATACCCCCACAGAACCTGCTGAAGAGGGGTCACACAAAGCCTTCTGTAAAATTAGACCCACCGAGCCTGGTGCCGAGTGGCTAGATATAGCTTTTTTTACAAGTATCCCCACAGAGCTTGGTGCAGACTAGACACAGAGTATTTTTTAAGAGTACCCCCACTGTAACCTAATACTGTACCTTTCTCAAACAGCATCCTGTCCCTAGGCTACTCAGAGCAAAATTGCGGCGCCACCCATGATACAGAGTCTATACAGCCTGGGGAACATGGTGCGCTGGCCAGTCACAGCAATGCCAATACTCCGTATAGCTGTGCTGTCTGTGGAAGTGCCAACAGCCAAAAAGCTTGTTGATTGGCTGTGCTTCAGCCTCTTTACAACCTTTATTCAACATCAAACTCAGACATCGATTTCCCTGAAAAGTCTATATTCTTATTTAAGCACCGGACAGATTGGTAAGAACCCCGAAGTTTATAGTTTGGGTTCGCTTTTCCCTATTTATTAACAATATTTTACTAGGTGGTGAACCTCAGTCTGGTTGTTTAATGAGTGATCTATTTAATCCTCCACTCTAACATCATGGATTGATAGGAAAGTTAGGCTATGTTCCCACAGGACGTTTTTGCAGCGTTTTTTTCCTGACCAAAACCTGACCTTGTGGCTGGATCTCTCCTGGGAGTCATCTGTGGTTTAAGTGTGGTTTTGTTGTGGTTTTGGTGGCATTTGTACAGCGTTTTTTTCTGTGATGTCCAGACCTGCAAGGGTTCAAGAATACGCAAGTGCTGGGTCAGGCTGGTATTGACCTGGATCCGGCACTCGGGAAGTAAAAGAAATGGTAGAAAGAAAAGAAAAAAAGGTAAAACAAGCGTGCTATACTTACCAGTCTCCAATAGATACTAGAGTGTATGGGCTCCTTCCAAGTATGACTTCAGTCAACAGGCCCCTATCACATGGGGCAAGGGAGCGAAGCATGATTGTAGTGGAAGGGAGAAAACATCTCCAAGCTCACTAACCAAGCCGTTCACGCCCACTAACCAAGCTGGTAACGCCCACTAACTAGGAAGGAGAACATACCTTCTAGCCTCATCCATACCTGCTTCCACGGCCCCTCCTACCTCGGTGCCACTCATTAGCCTCAATCTATTTACAATTTGCCATTGGCAGCTAAAGCCCTAAACTAAAGACTGATCTAATTGATTAATATACAACTTTTAATTAATTATTTTAAGATCTTTAGGACAAACTAGTCAAAAACGCAGAACACCATGGTCTGTTTTCATCTGATATAGGTGATCATTCTGTCATGAGAGATTTCCTATTCAGACTAAGGGATGCTTCACACACAGCGAGCTCGCTGCCGAGATCGCTGCTGAGTCACGCTTTTTGTGACGCAGCAGTGACCTCATTAGCGATCTCGCTGTGTGTGACACTGAGCAGTGATCTGGCCCCTGCTGCGAGATCGCTGCTCGTTACACACAGCCCTGGTTCGTTTTCTTCAAAGGCGCTCTCCCACTGTAACACACAGATCGCTGTGTGTGACAGCGAGAGAGCGAAAAATGAAGCGAGCAGGGAGCAGGAGCTGGCGTCTGGCAGCTGCGGTAAGCTGTAACCAAGATAAACATCGGGTAACCAAGGTGGTTACCCGATATTTACCTTAGTTACCAGCCTCCGCAGCTCTCACGCTGCCTGTGCTGCCGGCTCCGGCTCTCTGCACATGTAGCTGCTGTACACATTGGGTTAATTAACCCGATGTGTACTGTAGCTAGGAGAGCAAGGAGCCAGCGCTAAGCAGTGTGCGCGGCTCCCTGCTCTCTGCACATGTAGCTGCATTACACATCGGGTTAATTAACCCGATGTGTACTGTAGCTAGGAGAGCAAGGAGCCAGCGCTAAGCAGTGTGCGCGGCTCCCTGCTCTCTGCACATGTAGCTGCATTACACATCGGGTTAATTAACCCGATGTGTACTGTAGCTAGGAGAGCAAGGAGCCAGCGCTAAAGCTAAGCGGTGTGCGCTGGTAACTAATGTAAACATCGGGTAACCATACCCGATGTTTACCTTAGTTACCAGTGTCCGCAGCTTCCAGACGCCGGCTCCGTGCAAGCGCAGCGTCGCTTGCACGTCGCTGCTGGCTGGGGGCTGGTCACTGGTCGCTGGTGAGATCTGCCTGTTTGACAGCTCACCAGCGACCATGTAGCGATGCAGCAGCGATCCTGACCAGGTCAGATCGCTGCTGCATCGCTAAAGTGTGAAGGTACCCTAACTGGATGTCTATGAGTAACCTCTATATCATTTCTATCATGAATGACCACTGGTGTTCGCTAGTTAAAATATAACAGACAGTAGCCTCCCCAACATGTTTCACCACACTGGTGTTATCAGGGGGCTGAGGCTAAAGGCCCCGTCACACTAAGCAACATCGCTAGCAACATTGCTGCTAACGAACAACTTTTGTGAAGTTGCTAGCGATGTTGCTGTGTGTGACATCCAGCAACAACCTGGCCCCTGATGTGAGGTCGTTGGTTGTTGCTGAATGTCCTGGGCCATTTTTTAGTTGTTGCTGTCCCGCTGTGCAGCACAGATCGCTGTGTGTGACAGCGAGACAGCAACAACTAAATGTGCAGGCAGCAGGAGCCGGCTTCTGCGGAGGCTGGTAACCAATGTAAACATCGGGTAACCAAGAAGCCCTGTCCTTGGTTACCCAATATTTACCTTTGTTACCAGCCTCCGCCGCTCTCACTGTCAGTGCCGGCTCCTGCTCTGTGCACATGTAGCTGCAGGACACATCGGGTTAATTAACCCGATGTGTGCTGTAGCTAGGAGAGCAGGGAGCCAGCGCTAAGCATTGTGCGCTGCTCCCTGCTCTGTGCACATGTAGCTGCAGCACACATCGGGTAATTAACCCGATGTGTGCTGTAACTAGGAGAGCAGGGAGCCAGCGCTCAGTGTGCGCTGCTCCCTGCTCTCTGCACGTGTAGCTCCGTGCGCTGGTAACCAAGGTAAATATCGGGTTGGTTACCCGATATTTACCTTAGTTACCAAGCGCAGCATCTTCCACGCGGCGCTGGGGGCTGGTCACTGGTTGCTGGTGAGCTCACCAGCAACTCGTGTAGCGACGCTCCAGCGATCCCTGCCAGGTCAGGTTGCTGGTGGGATCACTGGAGCGTCGCAGTGTGACATCTCACCAGCAACCTCCTAGCAACTTACCAGCGATCCCTATCGTTGTTGGGATCGCTGGTAAGTTGCTTAGTGTGACTGGACCTAATACTGACTTACTCTGTATCAGAGGACCTTTTATAGTCTTGGCTATGAACTGATACCAATATTGGCCAATTGTAATCAGCATTATTTGGTGTCAAGAGGACAGAAATCTTATCATATTGAGGGGAGTGTACTTTCTTTTAAGATCGTACAAGCTGATTCGTTCTTTAAACTATCTATCATGCCACTCCACATGTATTGGGCACATTCACAACTCACATGTTTCCCACTCATATACTGCAATCCAATCATAATATCTAATTCCCATCCAGTGAAAAGACTCCTACCACCGCGCTGGGGATTATAGCCGGGTTGCTGCTGCTATCATCGCGTTTGTGTCGGGTTAGTCCTACCACGCATGCGTCTGCACTTAGACTCAGAGAGAGTAATTTTACATACCGCGCATGCGTCGGGAAAAAGATCTCTCTCCAGACAGCGCATGCTCGCGGAAATAGACGGCATTGAGTCATTGACCCATTTAACTGCATTGCAGAGCAATCATAATAGATAACAGCGCATGTGTGTTACGGAGGGGACAATTGAAATAAAAAATATTATAATGTCAATCGTTGCCGGGGCAGGTGTTAAAGCCACTAAGGACAGAAGAACGGCGTACAGCAACTCAGGAGACAAATACAGAAATGAAGGAGATGTTGTAAAGGCACACTCCTACGTGTAGCGTGTCCCTGTTAACCTCACAGGTGCACAAATAATGGTCACGTTTTTAAGGACACATCTAAACCAAAGGAAAATGCAGCAGAGAATGGTCACGTGTGTAGGAACACGTCGAAACTGAAAGGGAACCCAGTTAGCGTCACTGGGAAACCTGGAACGTAACCACTGAGCCGGTCACGTGCATACAGTAGTACGTCAGACCGTGAAGGCTACCCAGTTAGCGTCAATGGCAACCTGGAACAAAAACACGGGGCCGGTCATGTGCGTACAGGGGCACGTCAGACCGTGAAGGTCACCCAGTTAGCGTCACTGGGTACACAAAGCTGGCACACACATATACACAAGTCTGCCACTGCAGATGGGGCGTGTGCGTAGGGGGCACATCTTGTCCGGAAGGACTCCAATCTCTCACCGTGCCGAGACACAGTTTGTACCTAGATACGAGTACCTGGTACCGGCGCCTGCCCTAAAGTCAGAATCACACTGCACATATACAAGAGTCTGCCACAGGCACTGCAGACTTACATTGTTGCTGGAACCCACTCACTCCTGACAGCAGGTAAAGCAGCCTTAGCTGTCAGCATACAAAATGACGTGTGGGCGCGAAGATTTCCCACTCGAGCCGTCTTCCCCGAGCAGGAAGGGCTCGAAAGTGAAGCCCCGCCCCCAGAAGGAGGAAGTGCTAGAAAGAACCAAGGGCGGGCGGGTGAAGGCGTTTGCTATAAAAATCGCGTAGCAAAATGTGCATGAGGGTTGACGTGCATACAAAATGAAGTGAGTGATCTCCAGGGCCCTGTGTAATTCCAAATCCCTGTATAGGGGTTAAGGGTTTCAGGGTTCTGGGGGTCCTGCTTGGTGAGTGGCTTCCCTCTAGCCTGTCCATTACAGCCCGTCTGAGTCTGTGGATCCAGGCAGGCGTTACAGCATGCTCACGGACTTAGAAAACTAAATCACTTATTTCATATCCAACTAACTCTGTTTTGTGACATCTCTTTTAAAATCCCCTGGCTCAGAAAAGTAATATAGCCTTATCTATGAGCTCTATCAAGACATTATATCCATATAACATCTGAGTTGCTGTATATAGGCTGACTCGCCATATTAACAGAAATAACCCATTTTATATTTCTCAACTAATTCTTGCCAGACTGTTATAGATTTCAATATTAATCCGTTGAGATATTATAAATAAATGTGTTGAATATGGCTTTCTATATGTATCCTCCCCTCCTTTTTATTATCATTATACAGCCTACTCAGAAAAAATATATATAGATGAATGAAATTGCTTTCTTTTTGTCACTATCGTTAGTTGTCTTAAATAAGTGATTCTAGTGTATCCATATATTCAGATTGCATTCCTCTATAAACACTGATAACTATTATTATAGGCCAAAATAAAATAAAAATATCCTTATTATCTGTCTTTTTAGGTCCTACATAGAATACACAACAAAATGTCCAAATATTCTCTATATTTCTTTATAATAGGAAAATATTTATTGCATAGCGGTAAGTATCTGTCACAGGATAACTGACCTTTGAACCCTTAAATGAATGCCATATATGTAAAACCTTCATTTAGACCATTTGGGCTCATACAGTTTAATCTGAAGATCCATCTTGCCTCTTCTTTCAACAAAACGTTGTCCAAATTTCCTTTTCTTGCACCCAACCGAACTTGTCGAATACCCCAGAATTTTAAATCTAGGGGATTTTCACTATGACAGTATCTCATATGTCTAGAGAGTGGTGTATCAACTTTGGTGTTAATTGTACTTATATGTTTGGAAATCCTTCTCCGGAATTCCTGAATCGTTTTTCCTATATATAGTTTTCTACATGGGCACATTGCTCCATATATCACTCCTTTCGACTTGTAACTAATTTTATCTTTTATGTTCGATTGTCTAATGGATTAGTGAATTCTCTCAGTCTAGTTAGGTAGCAGCAGAAAGAGTAGCTTCCACAGGGATTAGAACCTTCCTGTAATTTTGATAGCCAGTCCCTTTCAGGGTTCCCTCTAGACTGAGCATAATGACTGTGAGTCAGAGATTCTCTTAGATTGTTCCCCCTATGGTATGTTATATTTGGGGTAACTCCAATTACTGATTTTAGGTCGGGGTCAGCTCTTAGAATGGGACAATATTTTTTCAGAATGTTATACATCTCTGTAGAGCATTCATCAGAGGTACCTATGACCCTTACTGGTGAATTCTTAGTTTTCTTCTGGATTTTAATCAGAAGATCATCACGATTCATTCCTTTTGCCCTATTAAAGGCTTATGTAAAACCCTTTAGGGTATCCTCTCGCGGTAAAAATTTGAATAGTCTGCCACATTCTATCCCGAAGCTCTTATCATCAGAGCAATTTCTACGGGCTCTTATATATTGTCCCACTGGAATTCCCACTTTCAGTGGGGTGGGGTGCCAGCTATCCCAATGCAACAGATTGTTTGTTACAGTCGGTTTTCTGTAGGTGCTTGTCTGTATATTGCCACCCTCATCAATGGTGATCGTTAAATCCAAAACAATTGTTGATTTTTTTTCCAATTTCTTGGGTAAAAACATTCCAACCTTATTATTGTTCAAAATCGTAACAAAATCCTGAAAAATGTCCAATTCACCATCCCATAGGATAATTACATCATCAATGTACCTACCCCAAAATAAGATGTGACTAGTGTAAAATCTTAAATTCTCAGAAAAAACAAAAACATCCTCCCACCACCCTAAAAATAAATTTGCAAAAGTGGGCGCACAAGTCGTACCCATGCGGTACCCCTAATTTGATGATATAGGGCACCGCCAAAGGTAAAAAAATTGTGCGTCAACACAAACTGCAATAGTGATAACAAAAATTCATTGTGAGGTGTAAATTGTTTTCCCTTTGCTGCCAGGAAATAGGCAACCGCACCTATTCCTAGTTCATGATCAATGTTACTATATAGCCCTTCCACATCTAGACTAGCTAGAATAGTCGTCTTTGAGACATTGAGGCCACGTAACTTTAGACCAAGATCTTTTGTGTCTCTAAGGAAAGAGAGTAGCACCTGTACAAAAGGGGATAATAGTTTGTCTATAGATCTGCTGGCACCCTCTGTAAGGGAGTCATTGCTCGAAACAATCGGTCTGCCGGGTAGTGGGACCACGTTCTTATGCACTTTTGGGAGTGCGTAAAACGTGGCCAATGTAGGATGAGGGTTATACATCTCCTTATATTCATCCTCAGAGATCAAGGATGCTGATAACACATCTTTCAATAGGGCCTATAAATCTGAGAGGTATTTTTCAGTAGGATCTTCATTCAGAATCTTATAAGGTTTTCTATCATCCAATAGCTTTTTGGCCATTTTTACATAGTCCACCGTGTCCATCAGGACAATATTGCCCCCTTGATCCGAGCCCTTTATAGTCACCTTCTTTAGATCCTCAAGATCACTCAAGGCTTTTGACTCAGATGGCATACGATTTTTTGGGTGGTAATGCAATTTACGATTGATTTTCTTGAAATCTTCCCCTACCATATTTATAAAGGTGTCTATATTATGGTATTGAGAAAAAGGAGGGGTATTCTTGCTTTTTGGTTTTAATGATGAGAAACGAGGTACAGGTTTATTCATATTCCCATCATTACCCTCCTCTAAAGTTTCTAAAATTCTGATTGCTTCATCTTCTCTCTTTTTAATAACAATAGGATCCCTATTCTTTATTGCATGGTATTTGTGAAAGCCAACCTCCTTGCAAATAAATTTAAATCTTTTGTCTAAATGAACGGATCATATTTTGGAACTGGTGTAAAGGATAGTCCCTTCCTTAATAACTGAGTATGTATCTCTCAGGTATATACTCAGGTATTAAGGAAGGGACTATCCTTTACAGGAATTAGGAAAAAGGAGATATTCAGCTCACCTGCCGTCCGAACTGCTTGATCCTCTGGGTGCACGGATCTGCTGGTAGGTCCAAACCAGCACACAATGGACAGCAGAAAAGGAAAGGAGGGATCCAGCACGAATTCCTTCTTGTAATTAAAAAGTTTTAATCTTCCTTTATTGATACATTAAAAACATGTCAGAGTGCAGGGTCTTCCCATTGGCTGCAGTTGAATGATGGCAACTTCAGCTGGAAGCCACCTGCCACCTACAGTCAGCAAGTGGTACTGCAGGTTCCAGGAATCCCAGCCCAGTGGATGAGCGGAGCCTGCGCTCCGCAAAGCCACGGGCACCGACTCCTCTCCCATCACCAGCACTATCCATGGCAGGAACATGGCGTTGCCTGGTGATCGGAGCAGAAGTCGCAGGAGCGGACTTCGGTGGGGACATGACACAATGTTATGGTTGTGCCTCGAACCGGTCTAGTCCCGTCATTGACTCCCACATTGGGGTCAGTTAACTCTGCAGCGCCACCTGGCCATCGCTTGAGGCATCAGGTGGCTGGAGTTTTGTACCATCCTGAGCCTAAGTGCTCATGCAGCCACATTGAGCATGTACGTGATGTCATTGATGACCAGGCAGCTACTGATTGGTCATCAGTGACATCAGCGATGAAGTGGCAGCCGCTGAGTGGTCATTATGACTTCAGCAATGACATGGCAGCCCCTGTATGACTGCAGCAGACGCCATTACCACATGTCATGTGGTCTGGTCCAGGGTGGCGGCTCTAAAAGGTCTGTAGCTCCGTCCTTTGGCGCACAAGCATCATTTTGTATGCTGACAGCTAAGGCTGCTTTCCGTGCTGTCAGGAATGAGTGGGTTCCAGCGCCAATGTAAGTCTGCAGTGCCTGTGGCAGACTCTTGTATATGTGCAGTGTGATTCTGACTTTAGGGCAGGCGCCGGTACCAGGTAGTCATATCTAGGTACAAACTGTGTCTCGGCACGGTGAGGGATTAGAGTCCTTCTGGACAAGACGTGCCCCCTACGCACACGCCCCATCTGCAGTGGCAGACTTGTGTATATGTGTGTGCCAGCTTTGGGTACCCAGTGACGCTAACTGGATGACCTTCACGGTCTGACGTGCCCCTGTACGCACGTGACCGGCCCCGTGTTTTTGTTCCAGGTTGCCAGTGATGCTAACTGGGTAGCCTTCACGGTCTCACGTACTACTATATGCACGTGACCGGCTCAGTGGTTACGTTCCAGGTTTCCCGGTGACGTTAACTGGGTTACCTTTCGGTTTCGACGTGTTCCTACACACGTGACCATTCTCTGCTGCGTTTTTCATTGCTTTAAATGTGTCCTTACACACGTGACCATTATTTGTGCACCTGTGAGGTTAACAGGGACACGCTACACGTAGGAGTGTGCCTTTACAACATCTCCTTCATTTCTGTATTTGTCTCCTGAGTTGCTGTACTCCATTCTTCTGTCCTTAGTGGCTTTTACACCTGCCTGGCAGACGTGGGGAAACGATTGACATTTATATTATTTTTTATTTTTTATTTCGATCGTCCCTTCCGTAACAGTATGCTCGCGCCAACAGTCCACCCAGACATGGCGGACGTTCAGCAATTACAGCGATATATTTAACAGCTGGAAACACGTTTCAGGGCTGTGGAAGAGTCTTCTCCAGCTGTGGATATCGCAGCTCTGATTAAACAGACTGCAATTCAGACTATGTCACTGTCCTCATCTAAGCCCATGCCCCACCTGTCCCTTTCCACTAAATTCACAGGGGATAGTAAGGCTTGTCGGGGTTTCATAAATCAGTGTTCGATACACCTGGAGCTCGTGTCCTCACAATACACCACAGAGAGAGCTAAGGTAGGTGTTACGGTTGCTGTGGCACTGGAGTCTATGTCCAGATTTCTTGCTACTGCACATGTGCGAGCACTGGAGACTATGTCCAGATTTCTTGCTACTGCACATGTGCAAGCGCTGGAGACTAAGTCCTATCTTGGAGCCATTGCACATGTGCGGGTGACATCATCGCTGACATGAGGTCACATGTCTCTGACACCTTCTATGCCGATTGGCCGCTGGTCATGTGCTTGTGACATGTGGTCACATGTCTCTGACACCTTCTATGCCGATTGGCCGCTGGTCATGTGCTTGTGACACATGGTCACATGTCTCTGACACCTTCTATGCCGATTGGTCGCTGGTCATGTGCTTGTGACGCTTTGCTCGGTGATAGGCCAGCGTGACGTCATTCCTGTCGTTCTGGCAGCGGATTGGCTCTGGTGTCCTCCATCTTGGATGAGGCAGAGTCTATATAAGACCCTGACGCACGCCGCACGGCGCTCAGTCCTCTTGGTTCATGCATGAGAGTAGACGCTTTGTGCACGTTCCTCTAGGCATCTCTCTGTCTATGCTAGGTGAGCGCTACCGGCAGGGTAGCATTCTTATACCTTACAGCTTCGGCTGCAGTCCGTATCCTTACCTCTTAGGGGAGCGGACATAGGCAGGTGCCTGAGGCACATGGTCCGGCTGGGCCTTGTGATTCTACTCGTAGGTGGACGTTGCCGCTAGGGTAACGTTCCTTATACTGCGTCTGGCAGTTGTTCGTATCCTCGCACACTAGGGGAGCGAACAGAGGTAGGAGCTTTGTGCGGCTTATGCTGCTGTCCGTCTCTTTTGCACCACTAGAAGAGCGGACCTAGGCAGGTGCCATATCTAGTGGTTTGTGTCCTCGCACACTAGTGGAGCGAACGCAGGTAGGAGCTTTGTGCGGCTTACGCTGCTGTCCGTCTCCTGGCACCACTAGAGGAATGGACCTAGGTAGGTGCCATTTCACACTCACTGCCTTTGTCTCTGTGATTATTAACAGAGACCATTCCACACACCCTCCAAGTAAGGGAGGAATTGCCTTTTTTACTAATTATAGTCCTCTGTGAGTTTAACAGAGGTATTACACTCTGCCATAGTCTGCAGCAGAGTCTTTGCACGGTGGACCCTGACTGTCTGATACTCCTTTAGGTTTTATTATCAGACAGCCCCCCGTAACAGTAGGGTTTGTGATATCACTCCTTGCTGATTGAGCACTGACATGGGCCACTCTGCTCTAGGAGCGAGAGGATCCAGTGATTAACTAGGCTACTGATCTCTTGGAGGCATTAAGGGCGGTGTTCTTGGATCCCCAGGTGGTCCATGACTCTGCCTTACGTCTTCTGGACCTAGTTCAGGGGACGTTTTCAGTATCGGTTTATGCCATAGAGTTCAGGACTCTGGCCACTGAGTTAAAGTGGCCAGAGAAGGTCCTGTTACTGGCATTCTGGAGAGGGTTGTCGGGGCATGTGAAAAACACATTGGCCACCAGGGAGATGATACCTGACCTGGAGACCTTGATTTCTCTTGCTACGAGAATCGACAAATGTCACTCTGAGCACCACTTAGAGCAGGCTCAGAGTCATTCTCGTGTGCGATTGGCTCCTTCTTTCCCCAAATCCAAGGCATCAGCCACATACCCTGAACCTGAACCTGAGCCCATGGACATCGGCCAGACAGCTGGTAGGTCCTCAATGCCAGCAGCAAAACCGGTTTGCTTCGCTTGCAAACAGACAGGTCACCATGCCAACCAGTGCCCTAAAAAGGTCGAGAAGCAGGTGTATGTCACGTCTGTTCACAGGGAGACACAAGACGCACCTGCTTCAAACCCTACATGGTCCTTAAAGGGCACGGTGGCATTTGATAACACCACTGTACCAGTTACAGCATGTATAGACTCCGGTGCAGACGGAATTTTTGTGTCTTCTGAGTTTGCCCTTCTGCATGAGATTCTTGTGACTGTGCTGCCCAAGTCACTATCTGTCCGGGTAGCCGATGGGTCCGTCCTTCCAGAGGGTGTCAACTACCAGACAGTCCTGTTGGTTTTCCCTATTCCTTCAGGGCACTGGGAGACCACCTCTTTTCTGGTTATGAATGATGGGATGGATGAGATCTTGTTGGGGCTCCCCTGGCTGAAGCAGCAGTCTCCGCAGTTTGACTGGGGCACAGGGAAGTTGGGCTACCGCATGTCAAAAAACTTGTCTGTCCAAGACAACTAGAGGGTCATTGTCTACTGACACAGTGAAGGTGCTCAAGCCTCCGCACCAGTGTCCCTCCTCAGTTGAGGGGGTCTCCAAAAAGTCAGCAGAATCATCATCCTTGCTTGTACACCCCCATACCCCAAATCCGATGCCAGTTCGTCTCAGGGTCTCCAAGGATCACCCGACCAGTCCCGCTTTCCCGGTTAGGGAACGGTCTGCTTGCGTGCAGGTCGGATCAAAACGGAGGCAGCGATATGCGGTGGACTGAGATGGTTTTGGCCCCGAACATCGGTCCTGGGTGGCAGCTTTCGAGCGCCAGAATGGGGGGCCTAGATGGGGGGGATAATAAAACGGTTGTGCCTCGAACCGGCCTAGTCCCATCATTGACTCCCACATTGGGGGTCAGTTAACTCTGCAGCGCCATCGCTTGAGGCATCAGGTGGCTAGAGTTTTGTACCATCCTGAGCCTAAGTGCTCATGCAGCCACATTGAGCATGTACGTGATGTCATTGATGATAAGGCGGCTACTGATTGGTCATCAGTGACATCAGCGATGAAGTGGCAGCTGCTGATTGGTCATCATGACTTCAGCAATGACGTGGCAGCCCCTATATGGGTGCAGCTGACGCCATTACCACATGCCATGTGGTCTGGTCCAGGGTGGCAGATATAAAAGGTCTGTAGCTCCGCCCATCGGCGCACGAGCGTCATTTTGTATGCTGACAGCTAAGGCTGCTTTCCCTGCTGTCAGGAGTGAGTGGGTTCCAGCGCCAATGTAAGTCTGCAGTGCCTGTGGCAGACTCTTGTATATGTGCAGTGTGATTCTGACTTTAGGGCAGGTGCCGGTACCAGGTACTCGTATCTAGGTACAAACTGTGTCTTGGCACGGTGAGGAATTAGAGTCCTTCCGGACAAGACATGCCCCCTATACACACGCCTCGTCTGCAGTGGCAGACTTGTGTGTATGTGTGTGCCAGCTTTGGGTACCCAGTGATGCTAACTGGGTGACCTTCACGGTCTGACGTGCCCCTGTACGCACGTGACTGGCCCCGTGTTTATGTTCCAGGTTGCCAGTGACACTAACTGGGGAGCCTTCACGGTCTGACGTGCTCCTGTACGCACGTGACTGGCTCAGTGGTTACGTTCCAGGTTTCCCAGTGACGCTAACTGGGCTACCTTTCGGTTTCGACGTGTTCCTACACACGTGACTATTCTCTGCTGCGTTTTCCTTTGGTTTAGACGTGTCCTTACACACGTGACCATTATTTGTGCACCTGTGAGGTTAACAGGGACACGCTACACGTGGGAGTGTGCCTTTTACAACATCTCCTTCATTTCTGGTTTTGTCTCCTGAGTTGCTGTAGTCCGTTCTTCTGTCCTTAGTGGCTTTAACACCTGCCTGGCGGACATGGGGCAACGATTGATATTATATATTTTTTTTATTTCAATCGTCCCCTCCATAACACACATGCGCTGTTATCTATTATGATTGCTCTGCAATGCAGTTAAATGGGTTAATGACTCACTGCCATCTAAATCCGCGAGTTTCTGAGATCTGTTTCCCGACGCGTGTGCGGTAGGTAAAATTACTCTCTCTGAGTCTAAAGGGTACTTTACACGCTGCGACATCGGTAACGATATATCGTCGGGTCCCGTCGGTAGTGAAGCACATCCGGCGCTGTTACCGACATCGCAGCGTGTGACACCAATGAGTGATGATCAACGAGCACAAAATCATTAAAAAATGGTGATCGCTAACACGTCGCTCATTTCCTTAATATCGCTGCAGCCACTGGCACGATTTTGTTCGTCCTCCCTGCGGCAGCACACATCGCTATGTGTGACACCGCAGGAGCGACGAACATCTCCTTACCTGCCTCCACCGGCAATGTGGAAGGAAGGAAGTGGGCGGGATGTTACGTCCCGCTCATCTCCGCCCCTCCGCTTCTATTGGCCGGCCGCTTAGTGACGTTGCAGTGACGTCGCTATGATGCCGAACGCACCTCCCCCTTGAGGGAGGGATTGTACAGCGCTCACAGCGACGTTGCTGACAAGGTATGTGCATGTGATGCTTCCGTAGCGATAATGTTCGCTACGGCAGCGGTCAACAAATGTCGCACGAGCGACGGGGGTGGGTGCTATCGCGCTCAACATCGCTAGCAATCACTAGCAATGTCGCAGCGTGTAAAGCATCCTTAAGTGCGGACGCATGCGTGGTAGGATTAGCCTGACGCAAACGCGATGATAGCAGCGGTAACCTGGCTATAATCCCCAGCGCGGTGGTAGGAGTCTTTTCACTGGATGGGAATTAGATATTATGATTGGATTGCGGTATATGAGCGGGAAACATGTGAGTGGTGAAATGTGCCCAATACATGTGGAGTGGCATGATAGATAGTTCAAAGAATGAATCAGCTTGTACGATCTTAAAAGAAAGTACACTCCCCTCAATATGATAAGATTTCTGTCCTCTTGACACCAAATAATGCTGATTACTATTGGCCAATATTGGTATCAGTTCATAGTCAAGACTATAAAAGGTCCTCTGATACAGAGTAAGTCAGTATTAGCCTCAGCCCCCTGATGACACCAGTGGGGTGATACATGTTGGGGAGGCTACTGTCTGTTATATTTTAACTAGCGAACACCAGTGGTCATTCATGATAGAAATGATATAGAGGTTAGGCCCCTTTCACACGTCAGTGATTCTGGTACGTTTGTGCTTTTTTTTTTAAACGTACCAGAATCACTGACATACGCAGACCCATTATAATGAATGGGTCTGCTCACAGGGTCTGCTCACACATCAGTGATTTTTCACTGCACGTGTCTCCGTGCGGCGTATTCACGTGTCCGTGATTGCCGCACGGATACATGTCCATTTTTTTCTGGCATCACTGATGTTCCACGGACCACGCAGTGGTGTGATCCGTGAAACACGTGCCAGAAAAAAACGTGCTTCTAAAATAAAAAGCATTATAACTCACCCGGCTCCAGCGACGCTCTCTGCAGCCTGTTCTCCCTGCTGCTTCTGAGCCGGCTCATTACTGTCGCGCATATTCATCATGCACGACACAGCCGACCCGGAAGCAGCTGCTGCGGAGGTCAGCGCCGGCCGGATGCTGCACCGCGGAAGCGATCAGCACCATGGAAAGCGGGAGCGGGCACATGTGAGTTGATTTCTAAGTGCAATCACGGGCCACGGAGAACGGAATCACGGCACACAGAGGGACATGGGCGTATTTTACACGTCAGTGAAGAATGTCTGTGTTTTTCACTGACGTGTGAAACTGGCCTAACTCATAGACATCCAGTTAGTCTGAATAGGAAATCTCTCATGACAGAATGATCACCTATATCAGATGAAAACAGACCACGGTGTTCTGTGTTTTTAACTAGTTTGTCCTAAAGATCTTAAAATAATGAATTAAACGTTATATATTACTCAATTAGATCAGTCTTTAGTTTAGGGCTTTAGTTGCCAATGGCAAATTGTAAATAGATTGTTAATAATCCCTACGCTTACTGATAGAACGAGTTTTCATAGCTCATTAGCCTCATGCATATTCATTCCTCCCCCCCACTGGAGTCTGCGGGTCTATCGTACAGTAAAAAATAAATAAATAAATTAAAAAAATGACGTAGGGTCCCCCCATATTTTGATACCCAGCACAGATAAAGCCTACAGCTACAGGCTGCAGCCCCCATCTGTGTGCTTTTCTTGGCTGGGTATCAAAATAAGAGGGACCCCATGCAGTTTTTTTTAATTATTTAAATAAGTAGTTAAAAAAAAAAACATTGTGCAGTGCTCCAAATATTGATACCCAGCCAAGATAAAGCCCACAGCTGGCGGCTGGTATTCTCAGACTGGAGAGACCCAGCCTAAAAATATCAGCCTGCAGCCGCCCAGGATTGTCGTATTCATTAGATGCGACAATCCCAGCACTTTACACGGCTCTTCCCGAATTGCCCTGGTGCAGTGTCAATCGGAGTAATAAGGGGTTAATCGCAGTTCATAGCTGCGACTAAGCCCTAGATTGGTAATGGCAGGCATCTATGAGACACCCCCATCACCAATCTGTATTAAGTGACAAGAAATAAACACAAACACTGAAAAAATCCTTTATTTGAAATAAAATACAAAAAGCACTCTCTTTCACCACTTTTGTTGCAAGCATGACCCTTAGTATGTGAAGGCTTATACTTGAGAAACGGTCGATATAAATAAGTAGGCTCAGGACAGACATGATTCTGTATTATCTGAAGATAGGAGTAGAGGGACTGCACAGACTATTTTCTTCCTACCACACCTCCATTGTATGAGGCGAGTACAGACTGCACAGTTCTAGACACACTTTGAAGAGGACTGATCTGTGAGGAGAAACGCTTTCTTCTTTATAGTGCCTCTTTAAGATCATCTTTAGATAATACAGAATCTTGTCTGTCCTGAGCCTCCTTATTTATAATGACCGTTTCTCAAGAAACACTGATCTAACTCACTGGTCTGTTTCCTCAAAAGCTCTCTCACAGACCTTTTTCACCTGGTTGTCATGGACACCACTCCCTGTTTCACAGAATTCCCTGGAGCTCCACAACTACTTCCTGTAGTTTTCACATTATTAATACTGTTAGTTGCTAGCTGATTCTATATCACAATACAGCTTCTATGGGTCACACTTTATTAACTCCATAATCACCCCTGCAGGTCCAACATAATCCAAACAAGGTCCCACGGTGATTCAGTTGTGTTACATCTGAAGATCACAGCGAGTTCCATAGAACAGGACTGCCCGCTGTGAGCTCCAGAGAATGGTCATGACGCATCTATAAGGGATAAGCAGGTTATCCTGTAAAACACACCCCCCCGTACCATATCTACCTAAATGAAGACGAGAACCACGACTTTATTGCAGGAATGGCCACAGTTTTATTTTTACCGTATATATGTATACCAAAACTCGTGGCCCAACATGCCACTCAATTGTTAAACTTAACCTTATACATATATACCCGTATAACCAGAAACACCGATAGATCCGTCCGAGAGGCAAACCATCATTCCTAACCCCCCGGCCGTAACCTCCAAACCGGCCCAGAGGACCACCTCGGCCGTGACCACCCGGCCCGAGGTGAGGGGTAACAACGTTCCATCGTTAATTACCCCTACCCAGAACCTGCGGGACCTCCGCCCACAAGTTCCCATCCACTCCGAAGCCACTCCCCTTGAGCGACTTCGTACCAACAAGCCGACTGTCGGTACTCCCAACCTCTCAGACGGACCTATCACCCCGCCATAGGCCGGCCAAGTGACACCCTTACTTGGCCCGGGCCCCCCACACCTCCAGTGCTTGCTCTAGGCCATCCCTCAAACCCAACATCCATAAATCCAGACCCACATCAGTCAGGTGAACCCCATCTCTCCTTAGATACTGCTCCGTGGACTCCTCCAATTCTCTATGCCGCACCACCAACCCACAATTTCTCGCCACAAACCTGCCAATAGCCCGGTTCAGCTTGCTCCGAGCCCTATTAATACGGTCCACCGACCTCCCAAAACGCCACTGCGTCCGAGCTATAATGTCCGACCAAACGATAACTATGCCCGGGAACGCCCTCCACAAATGTAACAGGTCCAGCTTTATATCCCTTTTCAATTCCCTCGCCGACCTTACTCCCAAATCGTTCCCTCCCACATGCAAAATTAACACATCAGGGACACGATCCATACGGCTATAATAAGCCACCTCAGGCCGCACCCTACCCCAGGTCATGCCCCGAATTCCGAGCCACTTTACTCGAGCTTCCGACACCGACACTCCGAGCTGCCGACCGTCACGCCGCACATCCGCCCGTAACGCTCCCTAATACACATAGGAGTGCCCGAGGATCCACACAAGGCATGGACCTATAAAATACAAAGACCACGAATAAAAACAGCAACAGCACAAGAAATTGCCCACAAACCGGCATCTAACACCAACCTTGAATCCCCCACCCCTGACCATCACCTGACCAAGTGAGGCCTAATGTACAAACGGAACCTGGAAGACTCCCACCTCCCAATCCGCCGGATACAATCCTCACTCAAACCCCACCTGGCGGCCTCCGTTGCCGCCCCAATCCGGAAGGAGTGAGACCCGTACTCACGTGGCTCCTCCCCCACCCTTGCTAGAGCCATCTTCAGCACCGCATTGAATTGATACCGCGACAAAGCCAATCCGTCCGTATGTCTAAGAAAAACACCAGGGTAACCGCCGCGCACCTTTAAAAACTCTGACACCTGTAACACTGGGCACAACTGGTGCCCCGGTAAAGCGTACAACACTACTAAGCGCCCCCGGCCCCTCTGATCCGTCTTAGAAAAACGAAGCCGACATTCCACTCTATCCTCCCCCAGCATCACATCACCCAACAGCAAACCACCCCTCGCTTGCTTAGTCAGGCTGACCAATTCGCCAATACGAAAGGCCCCAAAAAACGCCAGTACAAAAGCTACCGAGAACAACACCCGCTCATAAGGAGACGAACACAACTCCCCTAAACACCCCACTAAACGCACCAACAATGGCAATGACACCGGCCGCCTACAGTCACGCGACTGAGCCCCTTTTCGAAAACCCTTCATCGCCTGTCGCACCAGAAAATCCTTAGTCGCGTCCCGAACCCCTTGCATCTGGAACAAAAAGGCCAACGCCGCCAACTTGCAACCAATCACCGAAACAGACCTGCCTTCCGAAAAATCCCCACTTATTAACATCAGTACCCCCAACACTCGACCCTGGTAACCCGACTCCATGAACTCCCTACTTTCCAACTCTGCCCATTCCTGCCACACCGCCTGATATCGGCACCAAGTAGCCTCAGACACCGATCTCCGAATTCCCTCAAAAGCTACACCGATGCCAGGTCCCACAGCCAGTTCGGGCAAGGTTCCCCCTCCGCGTCCGCTTCCGGCACCAGCTTCCTGAACCTGCAAAACTGAAACCGTGATAGCGCATCAGCCACCTCGTTGCGAATCCCAGGCACATGCCGAGCCACCACGCAAATGTTTAACTCCAAACAACGCAACACTAGATGCCTTAAATACCCCACAACCGGCGGGGATTTTGCCGACAGTGCGTTGATGGAATGCACCACCGCCATGTTGTCACAATGCCTGCAAACCCTTCTTCCAGCAAAAACAGGGCCCCACAACTCCACCGCCACAATAATGGGAAACAATTCCAACAGCGCCAAATTCCTCACCAAACCTGCTTCCACCCACCGCCGCGGCCACTTTCCCACACACCAGCGCGTTTGAAAAATTGCTCCAAAACCTGTCGCCCCAGCCGCATCCGTGTACAATTCCAGCTGGCTATTGGACACCGCCTCGCTCATCCAAAGGGTCCGACCGTTGTACCGGTCCAAGAACTCCTCCCACACCAACAAATCCCCTTTCATCATTTTTGTCACTCTGACAAAGTGATTTGGAGCTTGTACCCCTGCGGTTGCGCTCGCCAGTCTCCTATTAAATATCCGCCCCATCGGCATAATGCGACAAGCGAAATTCAATTTTCCGAGCACTGACTGCAACTCGCGCAACCGCACCTTCTTGGCCTGAGACAAAAACCGCACCGACGCCTTCAAATCCAACAGCTTTCCCTCCGGCAACCGGCATTTCATTGCCAGTGTATCAATTTCGATACCTAAGAAACATAATACCGTCACCGGCCCTTCTGTTTTGTCTTTTGCCAACGGAATACCCAGGCTCCGCGCGATCCGCTCTAACGTAAACAACAACAAGGAGCAAACCGAAGAGCCCGCCGGACCCACGCAAAAGAAGTCATCCAAATAGTGAATCACTGAATGGACTCCTGCCACCTCCTTGACTACCCATTCCACAAAGGTACTGAATGCCTCAAAATAAGCACACGAAATGGAACAGCCCATCGGCAGGCAGCGATCCACATAGTATTCACCATCCCACATACACCCTAAGAGATGAAAGCTCTCTGGATGCACCGGGAGTAAACGAAAAGCTGCTTCCACATCCGCCTTTGCCATCAGGGCCCCCCGCCCCGCTACCCTTACCAGCTCCAAGGCCCTATCGAACGATACATAACATACCGCCGACAATTCCGGTGATATCCCATCATTCACCGACAATCCCGCCGGATAAGATAAATGATGAATGAGCCGAAATTTGTTCGGCTCCTTCTTAGGTACCACCCCAAGGGGGGAAATCCGTAAATTAGAGAATGGCGGGTCCTGGAATGGGCCCGCCATCCTCCCCAACTCCACCTCCTTCTGCAGCTTTTCCTTCACCACCGCCGGATGTTCTTTTGCGGACCGCAAGTTTCCCGGGCGAAACACCGGCGCCTCCGATTCAAACGGAATCCGAAAGCCCTCTGTAAAACCACGTTCCAACAACTCCGCCGCCCGCACATCCGGGTATCTACTTAAATAGGGAAGCATCGCCTCTACCCTCACTGGCGTCCTCCCTTTTTCCAGACCCCTCCCCCGCCTTTCCTTTGCCTTTCTTGAAGCACCTGGCCAGAGGGTGGGACCCTCCACATCCGGAACACTCGTGACTGAACCGACAAGAGGCCCCGAACTTACACTGTCCCTCGTTATACTGCCAACAAGCTCCCTTTTTCTGTCCAGCCGAGGACCCGCCACTCGCACCCGGGCTCCCGGCACCCCCTCGAAAGGGCTGAGCCGGCGCCGTCATTAACCGCATCCACAAAGAAATATCCTTGTGGCCCCACTGGACTCCCGACCGCAGAGCCTTCCGCTGCCGGAACTGCTCATCATATCTCAACCACCCCAAACCGCCGTATACTCTATACGCTTCCCCTATCGCGTCCATATATCCAAATAGGGCGGAACAATGCTCCGGCTCCTTTTCCCCGATCACACTGGCTAAGATAGCAAAGGCCTGCAACCAATTGGTAAACGTCCTCGGGATCAACCTATACCGCCGTTTTTCCTCATCCTCCTTCTCCTTTTTTGTATCACTAGGTTTCACCTTATCCAAATTAAACTTTTCCAAGGGAAGCAGGGAAAAAAATTTCCACATACTCCCCCTTCCAAATCTTTTCCCTCACCTCCTTTTTTAAATGAACCCCTAACTGCCCTTCAAAGCACACATAAATTTCACTCCGTGCCCTATCATCCAAACGCACTACCTCATCCTCCTTTTCTTTTTCCTTTTCCGCCTCCTTACTCGCACCCACGGAAGCCGCCCCACCAGCCTCCTGTCCCGTACCTGCCGCCGAGGTCGTGTCCCCCGCCGCAACATCGCGCACCGGCGCTTCTGTCCGCACCACCTCCGTGGGGCCCACCCACGCCCCCACCGGAGCCCCCAGGCCCAGTCCGACTACCCCGTTCCGCAGACAACCCCTGCAACACCCCCAAAAGCTGCCCCCAAAACTCTGGACCCGGTAAACCACACTGCCCGACCGCACTCGCCCCCAGCGCAACGCGTCCCGCGACGGAACCCCCGCCCTCGCCCGCGCTACCCACAGCATGTAACATTTCTGTTGTCTGCTCACCAGGCTGCCGTTGAGTCGACGCCGGAACAGCCGTGCCACGATCTTCCAGCTGCCGCTCCGTCCGACCTGCCGCTGCTCCTTCTTCCTCGCTGGAGTCTGATGCGCTGCCGAAATCCTCAGGGGGGACCAGCGAGGGGACAGCCCGCACCTGGCGGCCGTCGACCCCCACGGTCACCGCACCCCGCTCGTCCGGGCGACTCCTGCTTGACCTCTTCCTTTTCTCCCGCCGTGGCGCCCTGCCGCCGTCTCTTCCCGCTGTAATCGTGATATCCTGCTGCGCCGCCCCTTCTCCTGTCGTCCTCAGTGGGCTCCCTCCCTGCCGACTGCCGGAAGGCCGTGCCGAGCTTGCTCCTCGCCGGGACCCACCCCCAGCACGCTCCTCGCCGGGGGGGACCGTGACTACCGATCTCCTCTGTGCCTGCGGGCCACCGTACCCCTCCTCCGATCTCCTGACCTCGCCGCTCACATCCGCTCCCGTCCCCCGTCCTGTTGCTCTCCCCTGCGGCCTGCAGGGAGTCTCCTCCGGCAATCCGGCACGCCGAGCGCCACCCCCAGCCGGCACATCACTGGGGGCTGCCGTCATCCATGCTCCGGTCTGATGCTGCGCAGGCCGCGGACCGGAAGTGGGCCTCGCAGAGGCTCCGCCCACCCCCGACCCACGGGATCTCCGTCGCGGATTCCTCCCGGTGGCCGGCTGCTCCCCTAGGTTAGTTGGAGGGCTCCGCCGCTGCTCCGGAGGGTCCCCGCAGGGGCTCCTTGATCTGATTCTCCCCCTCCAGCTGGGTGAGTAGCGCTCCGGCGGTCGCGCCCGCCGAGCACGTAGCCACGGCCCGGGCGCTGGAACAGCAGGCGGCGCCGCTCCAGCCCCACAGACCGCTGCCAGCTGCTGCCTCAGGGCATCCACTCCCACGACCTCGGATGCCCCCCGCACCATCTCCAGGAGTTCAGCAAGGGCAGCCATGGCAGGAAGCAGCAGCAGCAGCACTACGTCCTGGGACACAAAGATCAATCGACGAAAGGGGAGGTAAACAGCACACCCCCCTCTCTTATACCTCTCCCAACACCCCACCCCTTCCTTGCTCCCCCCCAATCCCCTTACAGCTCCCTACTACCAATCCTGTACTCCCACACATCCCCCATCCCATGCAAACCTATTAACCCTTTCCTAACCTTGCACCCTCCCGATCGTCATGGGGTCCATTCACCCCTATGGGGCTCACTGCCCTTCTTTTCACTCAGGGGATTTCCTGTCACAGCTGGCTATACCTGTGACCGTAAATAGCCTGAGTGAGGTCCCCGATGAATGCACAGCTCACTCATTCTCTACACTAGACCCGCAGACCAGGTCTGTGATTGGTTGCAGTCAGATGCTGGGGGCACATCTGACTGCAACCAATCACAGATGAAAGCAGTGAATAAGTAATGAGCGGGGAAGTGGAGGAGCCGCGGGAGTGTACAGGCCCGCCGGTGATTCAGTAAATATACCCCGCCTGCTCCAATCTCCCTATACCCACCACCATTTAAGTGCTAGACAGGTACTCTGGATCAATTTCGGGCCTAGCCGGATTTTTTATTAACCCAGTTAGACCTGCCGATCCAGGGTATATGCAAGTTCATCTGTCACTAGGGTGAAAACTGTAGCAAAAGAGCTGAAAAGAATTGACATGTTCATTCTTTTCAGAACGCTGCAAAACCGGAGGTGGTTCACAAAACAGTCAGTAAAAAATCCTGACGTGTTTGTGTGTGTGTGTGCATGACATTTCAGAAATCTCATAGACTGTGCTGGGACTGTAAAAAGCAGTGTTTTATTAGCATGGATTTGCATAAAACCAAGGCAAATAAATCTGCAGGTAAAAAATGCTGCAAAAATGCCCAGTGTGAACATAGCCTAAAGGGGGCTTTACACGCTTAATGCGAAGTCGTTGGAGTCACGGAATTTGTGACGCACATCCGGCCACATTAGTGATGCCGTTGCATGTGACACCTATGAGCAATTTTGCATCGTCGCAAAAACGTGCAAAATCGCTCATCGGTGACATGGGGGTCCATTTTCAAATATCGTTACTGCAGTAGTAACGAAGTTGTTCCTCGTTCCTGCGGCAGCACACATCGCTCTGTGTGACGCCGCAGGAACGAGGAAGCTCTCCTTACCTGCCTCCCGGCCGCTATGCAGAAGGAAGGAGGTGGGCGGGATGTTACGTCCCACTCATCTCCACCCCTCCGCTGCTATTGGGCGGCGGTTCGGTGACGCTGCTGTAACGTCGCTGTGATGCTAAACGAACCGCCCCCTTTAGAAAGGAGGCGGATCACCGGTCACAGCGACGTCACTAGGCAGGTATGAGTGACGGCTCTGGGCGATGTTGTGCGCCACGGGGAGCGATTTGCCCGTGTTGCACAACAGATGGGGGCGGGTACCCACACTAGCGATATTGGTACCGATATAGCAGTGTGTAAAGCTGCCTTTACTCTACACATTTCTGGCAGCAATTATTTACCTCTTTCCCTGCCCTGTGGGGTTCTGCACCATTAAACACTGATAATTAAAGTAAATTGCTATTGTTCATTCAGTAGCTGGCAGTTATTAAGGATGAAGACTTATTCACCATGCAGGCTTTGTAATATGAATATTAATTACCAAACACATATTTGGGACTGAAAGTATACAGAAACCTGAATAATATTCTTAACCATTAAGGTTTGTTTGCACTATAATGGAAAGGAACTTCTCTGGTTAATATGGTTTTGTGCATCCTGGGGCTAGCAAAGAGTCAGAAAACAAGCTGAATATTAAAATTACAACTTAGGTTTGATTCACGCCATGTATATGGTGATTATTTGCATTTACAGCAAGAAAAACACAACATGCTTATAGAATTTATACATAGTAAAAGAGGAAAAGAGTTTTTAAAGTGCAAAACAGTACAAATTTTTATTTAGACAAGGTGAGGGTAAACATCCAAAATATCATTAAAAACACATTAAAAAATTAATGACGGATTAGTCCCATATAGCATAGTGACATTGGCAATGGTGTACAAGTACAAAACACATGAAAACAGCACTATCAGTTTTACAGGGAGGACACGTGGGCATTAGGTGTCAGTGAGCTGTTTCTCTAGATACCAAACAGCCCATAGGCATTACAGTATAATGTTATATCTAGCCCATATAGGGAAAATAGCCCCACTGCAACCCCTGCACCGATAGGCATGAATAGTGCCTATAGTAAAAGTGGACACCGATACTCAGCCAAAGAAGGTGGAGATAAGGGGGACACCGTCAGGAACGAGCCTCAAGATAACCTACGTACGTTTCGATTTTAACTAATGGTAATCTTCATCAGGGAGAGGCCTCTAGCAGTGGGGCTATTTGCCCTATATGGGCTAGATATAACATTATACTGTAATGCCTATGGGCTGTTTGGTATCTAGAGAAACAGCTCCCTGACACCTAATGCCCACGTGTCCTCCCTGTAAAACTGATAGTGCTGTTTTCATGTGTTTTGTACTTGTACACCATTGCCAATGTCACTATGCTATATGGGACTAATCCGTCATTAATTTTTTAATGTGTTTTTAATGATATTTTGGATGTTTACCCTCACCTTGTTTAAATAAAAATGTGTACTGTTTTGCACTTTAAAAACTCTTTTCCTCTTTTACTATGCTATGTCATTGAGTTTGTGCTAATGGTGTGGGGTCCCAGCAGAATCTGGAACCACCCCTCAACCTTTATGGTACCTTGGAGTACCTTTTCCCTAATAAAATTTATATATATATATATATATATATATATATATATATATATATATACTTTCAAAATAAAAAAATAGAACTTGCAATTTTCCCACTGGCATCTGGGTCTTTTTTAGACTAATTTACTTTTGTTTCAGAAAATAACACATCTACATTAGTCACAATGGTCAGCCATGGACCTTATCATTTGTATTGAAGTGTTTAACTCCTTCACCTGGTGATTTTCTATTTTTCGTTTTCATTTTTTTCTCCCCTTCTTCCAAGAGCCATAACTTTTTTTTATTTTTCCATAAATATAGCCATATGAGGGCTTGATTTTTGGACGAGTTGTACTTTTGAATGACAGCATTCATTTTGCACCATATTGTACTGGAAAACGGGAACAAATTCTAAGTGCGGTGAAATTGCAAAAAAGAGCAATTCTACAATTGTTTTTTTAATTTTTTTATTTACCATATTCACAATTTGGTCAAACTAGCCAGACAATATGATTCCCCAGGTCTGTACGAGTTCATAAAATATCAAACATAGTTTTATTTAATTTGTAAAAAAAAAACAAAACTGAAATTTGTCAACTAAGAAAATTGTGCTTTCGCTCCATTTTTAGAGACCCATAGTGTTCTCATTTTTTTAAATTTGGGACTATGTGACTTATTTTTTGTGTCCTGAGCTGATGTGTTAAATTATGATGTTTTTAATTACACCATCAGTCTTTCTGAGTCTTCCTGAGTGGCACCTGGTTTCCACCTGCAGTGCAACACCCTCACCTTTGGAGGCTGTGGTGAAAACCTGGTGAGTTTCCATAGAAAAGCCCCACTTGGTCTTCTGTATGCTGTGGCCCAGTGGGTCCACTTGCCCTCGCTCGCATTAATAATTAAAAAAGTATTAAAAAAATAAAATACATTTGTCCTTGTCTAGCTGGGTCTGCGGCTTTTTTTTTAATTGAAACTGTAGCCACTGTGTACCAGGATCTGTCCACTTAAAGGGAATCTGTCACCAGGTTTTTGCTTCCCCATCTGAGAGCAGCACGCTGTAGAAACAGAGACCCTGAATCCAGCAATTTGTCACTTACTAAGCAGTTTGCTGTTATTTTCATAAAATCACTGTTTTCTCTGCTGCAGATCTAGCAGAACTCAAGGATATGCTGGACTGCCTGGCAGCTGGCTAAATAGTCCTATAATGATAATCGACTTGCTGTTTAAAAGTAATTTTATCAAAACTACACAAAGCAGTTCAGTAAGTAAAACACTGCTGGAATCAGTATCTCTGCCCCTACGTTATGCTGCTCTCAGATTTGGTGGCAAAAACCTGATGACAGATTCCCTTTAATTTTGCATAAAACTGTACCTTTTAGCACTGTGCAAAAGGTACAGGCCTGTGGCCGTAACTTTTTTTTTTAAAAATATACCTCTCACCAGTTATCAAAGGGGTCTGTAGCCTTAGGGCGGCTTTGCACGTTGCGACATCGCAAGCCGATGCTGTGATGTCGCACGCGATAGTCCCCGCCCCCGTCGCAGGTGCGATATCGTGTGATAGCTGGCGTAGCGAACATTATCGCTACGCCAGCTTCACATGCACTCACCTGCCCTGCGACCATCGCTCTGGCCGGCGACCTGCCTCCTTCCTAAGGGGGCGGGTCGTGCGGCGTCATAGCGACGTCACACGGCAGGCGGCCAATAGCGGTGGAGGGGCGGAGATGAGCAGGATGTAAACATCCCGCCCACCTCCTTCCATCCACATATCCTACGGAAGCCGCAGTGACGTCGGTAGATGTTCCTCGCTCCTGCGACTTCACACACAGCGATGTGTGCTGCCGCAGCAACGAGGAACAACATCGGACTGTCGCGTCAGCGTAATTATGAATTACGCCGACGCTGCACCGATGATTCGATTACGACGATTTTGCGCTCGTTAATCGTATCATCTAGGCTTTACACAGTACGATGTCGCATGCGATGCCGGATGTGCGTCACTTTCAATTTGACCCCACCGACATCGCACCTGCGATGTCGTAGTGTGCAAAGCCCGCCTTAGTTTTTTTTTTACAAAATTCTACATGTCATCAGTGTGCATTAGGAGCTGTGGCTTCAGTTAAAAAACAAAAATAAGCAGATGTCACTGTGCACTAGGTATTGGGGGCTTAACCTGTCACAGTCCTGTAACTGCAGTTCAACAAGCACAGTGTTGCAGAGTTCTGATAACCATGTGTATTCCAGCTGCATGCAAAAGTGATGGATCTCAAGAAGTCTTTGGCTGTGAGGGTCAACAGGGTAAAGAGGCTGTTAAAGGCTTGTTGGAAAAATTGAGTGCTCTGTGTTGGGTCTTGTATAGGGATGATTGAATACCAAAATATCCACATGACGAATATCCCACAAATAGGTCACCGCTATTCGACTATTCACGAATATTTGATGCGCAATGTAAGTCTATGGGAAACTCGAATAACTTCACGTTGGACCTAAAGGCGAGCTGTGGTGACTGAGGAAAAGGCTGAAATGGATGGGAAAAGGCAGAAACAGTATGGGCACAGCCTGTAGAAGTTGCCTGACTGCATTTCTGGTGTCTTTGAATAACGTGCTCAGAGCAGCATGCAGCGTTTACCTAGTCGCCAGAACAGCTCTCAAACCAAAGTAATCACTTTTTTGACAACAGAAGGCAGGTCTTTCGGTCTCTCCCTCTCCACCCCTCTCTCATACTCCCCGATCACTGACAGATCACCAGCATGGCGCTGCACAGCTGTCACACTGCTCCGGCGGCTTCTCATGCTTTTGAAAATGCCGGCCGCTTATTATTCCATCTCGCATTCCCTGCTTCCCCCGCCCAACGGTGCCTATGATTGGTTTCATTAAGACACGCCCCCACGCTGAGTGACAGCTGTCTCACTGCAACCAATCACAGCCGCCGGTGGGTGGGTCTATGTAGTGCAGTAAAAAAAAAAAATAATTTAAAAAAAACGGCGTGAGGTCCCTCCCAATTTTGATACCAGCCAAAGTAAAGCCACACGGCTAAAGGCTGGTATTTTCAGGATAGGGAGCCCCACGTTATGGGG
This sequence comes from Anomaloglossus baeobatrachus, assembly GCF_048569485.1. Taxonomy (NCBI): domain Eukaryota; kingdom Metazoa; phylum Chordata; class Amphibia; order Anura; family Aromobatidae; genus Anomaloglossus; species Anomaloglossus baeobatrachus. Next base: position 213,473,016 of record NC_134357.1, on the reverse strand, counting down.
AGTCCCCCAACCTAAAAATATCAGCCAGCAGCAGCCCGGAATTGCCGCATCCATTAGATTCGACAGTCCCGGACTCTACCCAGCTCATCCCGAATTGCCCTGGTGTGGTGGCAATCGGGGTAATAAGGAGTTAATGGCAGTCCAAAGCTGTCAGTAAGTCCTAGGTTAATCATGGCAGGCATCTATAAGACACCACCAATGATTAACCTGTAAGTGAAAGTAAATAAACACATACACCCGAAAAAATCCTTTATTTGGAATAAAAGACAAAAAAACCCACCCTCTTTCACCACTTAAAATCCCCAAATAATGGGGGGCTCTACATCCTGATAATAGCCTTCAGCCATGTGGCTTTACTTTGGCTGGTATCAAAATTGGGGGGGGACCGCACGCCGTTTTTTTAAATTATTTATTTTACTGCACTACATAGACCCGCCCAACGGCGGCTGTAATTGGTTGCAGTGAGACAGCTGTCACTCAGTGTGGGGGCGCGTCTTAATGCAACCAATCATAGGCGCCAGTGGGTGGGGGAAGCAAGGAATACGAGATGGAATAATGAGCAGTTGGCATTTTCAAAAGCAGGAGAAGCCGCCGGAGCAGTGTGACAGCCGTGCAGCGCCGCGCCGGTGATCGGTCAGTGATCGGTGAGTATGAGAGAGGGGTGGAGAGTAGAGATGAATAAAACGGTCGCGGTTCGGCTCGCCGAACCGAGGTCTGGTTCGACTTCGGTTCGGCGAACCATCGAACCCCATAGAAAACAATGGGAGGCAATCACAAACACATAAAAACGCATTATAAATGTACACATACAGTTAATAAACATTGCCATAACACTTACCTGTCCCCGGGATGCGTCCTGCATTCTGTCTCCTGCCGCTAATCCTCCCGATAATCGCTGCGTCCTCCTGTTAACCAGCAGTGATCCAGGACCTACGTGACGTCATCAAAATAGCATGTGACCAGTCACGTGTCTGTTATCTCATTGGCTACAGACTGGTCACATGACTATGACGTGTCATGCTAGGACCTGTCATTCCATCTCTCTGTTACACGGTGCACGTTTGTGTATCGCCGTGTACCGGCGACATGCTCTAGCACACGGTCGACTCCCCGCTCTGCTTCCCTGTTCCCTTAAGGTACCGCCACACTAAGAGACGCTCCAGCGATCCCACCAGCAACCTGACCTGGCAGGGATCGCTGGAGCATCGCTACACGGGTTGCTGGTGAGCTGTCACACAGGCATATCTCACCAGCAACCAGTGACCAGCCCCCAGCCAGCAGCACGCGTGGAAGCGATGCTGCGCTTGGTAACTAAGGTAAATATCGGGTAACCAACCCGATATTTACCTTGGTTACCAGCGCACACCGCTTAGCGCTGGCTCCCTGCACTCCTAGCCACAGTACACATCGGGTTAATTTAACCCAATGTGTAGTCTGGCTATGTGTGCAGGGAGCAGGGAGCCAGCAATGACAGCGTGAGAGCGGCGGACACTGGTAACGAAGGTAAAAATCGGGTAACCAAGGAAAGGGCTTCTTGGTTACCCGATGTTTACCGTAGTTACCAGCGTCCGCAGAAGCCGGCTCCTGACCAGCTGACACAGCCGGTCAATAACGGAGATCCCCGTTGCTATAGCAACGCGCTTGGTAGCGGAAACGGGGACGTCCCGCTACCAGCACGCAGCAGCACCGGAATCACGTAATCGGAGCAGCGTTGCTATGGCAACCCGTGCCACCGCTTGCAGCCGGGAGCCTGTGGTCACTCTCACAGAGTGATTTTTGTACGGAGCACAGCGTCTTCCCCCATGCAGCTGTGCTGTCTGATGGAGCAGACAGAGCTGCATGTGTTGAAGGAGAAAGAAAACAGAAGAGCATGGATCATGGAGGGCTGACAGGGGGTAATAAAGATGGAGTCTCTAAGTGTGTCTGTGTATTTATTTCTATTAAAGTATTTTTTTTCTGTGTAGTGGTTTTTTTTAACCCTTTATTGGAGATTCTTAATGGCTGGGTCAAACTTACCTGACATTCAGAATCTCTGGCCTAATACTAGCTAGTAAAAGAAAGCTAGTATTAACTCATGATTACCCAACAAGCCACCCGGCTTCAGGGCTGTTGGAAAAGTTGGATACAGCGCCAGATGATGGCGCTTCTATGAGAGCGCCATTTTCTGGGGCGGCTGCGGACTGCAATTGGCAGCAGAGGGGCCCAGAAACCTCGGGCTAACCTGTGCTGTGGATTCCAATCCCCAGCTGCCTAGTTGTACCCGGCTGGACACAAAAATGGGGCGAAGCCTACGTCGTTTGTTTTTTTTTTAATTATTTCATAAAATTCATGAATTAAGTAGAAAAAAGGGCTTCCCTATATTTGTAGTTCCCAGCCGGGTACAAATAGGCAGCTAGGGGTTGGGGGCAGCCATACCTGCCTGCTGTACCTGGCTAGCATACAAAAATATGGCGAAGCGCACGTCATTTTTTTTTGTAGTTTTTTGGCAAAAAAAATAAAAAATGCTTCCCTGAATTTTCCATTGCCAGTGAAGGTAACACCAAGCAGTGGGGGTTAGCAGCCAGTAGCTGCTTGGATTACCCTTAGCTAGCAATTATATAAAATGCAGCGGGAGCCCATATAATTGTTTTTAATTATTTATTTAAATAACTAAAAACAAAAAGGGCTTCCCTGTATTTTGATTGCCTGACATGACAGTGCTGTAGAAATAAATCTTTAAAAAAAATGACGTAACGCTCCGCGGTATTTTTGATTCTCAGTGCAGATAAAGCAGACAGCTATGGGTTGCCACCCCCATCTGCCTGGTGTTACCTTGGCTGGCAATCAAAATACAGGGAAGCCCATTAATTATTTCTATTTAAAAAATAGTTAAAAAAAAATGACGTTGGGTCCCCCCATTTTTGATAGCCAGCTAGGGTAAAGCAGACGGCTGTAGCCTGAAAACCACAGCTGGCAGCTTTACCGTGGTTGGGGATCCAATGTGGAGGTCACCCCAGGCTCTTTTTTTATAATTATTTTATAAATATTAATAATTACAAAAAAAAAAAAGTAGGGTCCCCCCCAAATTGGATCACCAGCCAAGGTAAAGCGGACAGCTGTGGTCTGGTATTCTCAGGGTGGGAAGGTCCATAGTTATTGGGCCTTCACAGCCTAAAAATAGCAGGCCGCAGGCACCCCAGATGGGGTGCATCCACTAGATGCGCCAATCCTGGCGCTTCACACCAGCTCATCCCGTGCCCTGGTGCAGTGGCAAACGGGGTAATAAATGGGGTTGATACTAGCTGTAAAGTCACCTGACATCAAGCCCAGCAGTTTGTGATGTCATGGCGTCTATCAGATATCCGACATCATAAACTGTCAGTACTAACAAAAAAAAAAATCGAAATTTATTTGAAAAAACACTCCCCAAAACATTCCCTCTTTCACCAATTTATTGTAAGAAAAATAATAAGGGGGTCCCACGACGACTCTGGACCGTCTAGAATATGGGGGGAGACACTCAGGGAACATATCCCCCATTTTCTAGGAATCCAGACCCTCCATGTGAGGAGTGTGTGTCCAATGAATCTGCACTCACTCTCCCCGGGTCCACAGCAGCAGAGTCCATGTCGTAACGGTTGCTACCAAAGCTGCAATGCCCTGCTCATGAGGTAAGGGCATGTCTAATCAGGAGAACTATTCTACATTTCCAAATATTGGTATTTGCTGATATTATTGCTATTCCACTTACTATATATTGGGGATAGGATCTTGGAGATGGAATACCCCTTTAAGTCCAGTTATCCAGCTGAATGAATACTAAACAACAGAGCTCGCTATTTAGATGTGTTTTCTTGTGGCGTATAACGGACTCTCATGTTTGGTAGTCGTTCAGCAGGGCAACTATAAAATCAAATACCTCCATTTGGAAATGTAGTATATACAGTTAGGTCCAGAAATATTTGGACAGTGACACAAGTTTTGTTATTTTAGCTGTTTACAAAAACATGTTCAGAAATACAATTATATATATATATATATATATATATATATATATATAATATGGGCTGAAAGTGCACACTCCCAGCTGCAATATGAGAGTTTTCACATCCAAATCGGAGAAAAGGTTTAGGAATCATAGCTCTGTAATGAATAGCCTCCTCTTTTTCAAGGGACCAAAAGTAATTGGACAAGGGACTCTAAGGGCTGCAATTAACTCTGAAGGCGCCTCCCTCGTTAACCTGTAATCAATGAAGTAGTTAAAAGGTCTGGGGTTGATTACAGGTGTGTGGTTTTGCATTTGGAAGCTGTTGCTGTGACCAGACAACATGCGGTCTAAGGAACTCTCAATTGAGGTGAAGCAGAACATCCTGAGGCTGAAAAAAAGAAAAAATCCATCAGAGAGATAGCAGACATGCTTGGAGTAGCAAAATCAACAGTCGGGTACATTCTGAGAAAAAAGGAATTGACTGGTGAGCTTGGGAACTCAAAAAGGCCTGGGCGTCCACTGATGACAACAGTGGTGGATGATCGCCGCATACTTTCTCTGGTGAAGAAGAACCCGTTCACAACATCAACTGAAGTCCAGAACACTCTCAGTGAAGTAGGTGTATCTGTCTCTAAGTCAACAGTAAAGAGAAGACTCCATGAAAGTAAATACAAAGGGTTCACATCTAGATGCAAACCATTCATCAATTCCAAAAATAGACAGGCCAGAGTTAAGTTTGCTAAAAAACACCTCATAAAGCCAGCTCAGTTCTGGAAAAGTATTCTATGGACAGATGAGACCAAGATCAACCTGTACCAGAATGATGGGAAGAAAAAAGTTTGGAGAAGAAAGGGAACGGCACATGATCCAAGGCACACCACATCCTCTGTAAAACATGGTGGAGGCAACGTGATGGCATGGGAATGCATGGCTTTCAATGGCACTGGGTCACTTGTGTTTATTGATGACATAACAGCAGACAAGAGTAGCCGGATGAATTCTGAAGTGTACCGGGATATACTTTCAGCCCAGATTCAGCCAAATGCCGCAAAGTTGATCGGATGGCGCTTCATAGTACAGATGGACAATGACCCCAAGCATACAGCCAAAGCTACCCAGGAGTTCATGAGTGCAAAAAAGTGGAACATTCTGCAATGGCCAAGTCAATCACCAGATCTTAACCCAATTGAGCATGCATTTCACTTGCTCAAATCCAGACTTAAGACGGAAAGACCCACAAACAAGCAAGACCTGAAGGCTGCGGCTGTAAAGGCCTGGCAAAGCATTAAGAAGGAGGAAACCCAGCGTTTGGTGATGTCCATGGGTTCCAGACTTAAGGCAGTGATTGCCTCCAAAGGATTCGCAACAAAATATTGAAAATAAAAAATTTTTTTTTGGGTTTGGTTTATTTGTCCAATTACTTTTGACCTCCTAAAATGTAGAGTGTTTGTAAAGAAATGTGTACAATTCCTACAATTTCTATCAGATATTTTTATTCAAACCTTCAAATTAAACGTTATAATCTGCACTTGAATTCTGTTGTAGAGGTTTCATTTCAAATCCAATGTGGTGGAATGCAGAGCTCAACTCGCGAAAATTGTGTCACTGTTTAAATATTTCTGGACCTAACTGTAGCTCTCCTGATCAACTATGTTCTTTATCTCATGAGCAGGGCATTGCAGTAATAATAATAATTTATTCATTTATATAACGATATTAATTCCATAGCGCTTTGCATACATTGGGAACACTGTCCCCATTGGGGCTCACAATCTAAATTCCCTATCTGTATGTCTTTGGAGTGTGGGAGGAAACCCATGCAAAACACAGGGAGAACATAAAAACTCTTTGCAGATGGTGTCCTTGGTGGGAATTGAACCCAGGACCTCAGCGCTGCAAGACTGCAGTGCTAACCACTGAGCCACCGTGCCGCCCATTTAGCTTACAGGTGCATAACCACCACTCACTGTGTCTGAACACAGGAAGCTGAGCTGACAGCCGCTCTGTGCATGCGGCAGCATCTATTGTGAAGGAGAGGGCCGCGAAGGATCAACGCTGCACAGGTACCGTGGGACACTGGGGAACACCGGTGGGGTTATAGGGGGTGACCTGGCAGAGCCTGGGGAGGAGTTTTCTGTCGCATGTGTCATGGCACATGCGACAGAAATCAGAGGAGTAGGGTGAATGCGGCCGGCGCGCTGCTGTGCGCGCGGCCATCTTGGATTTCTGGGAGGTGGTCAGGGGGGGCACTTTGGCGACACCGGGGGACCCGAGGGGACTGGGGAGGAGATTTATCATGTTTGTTCATGCCAGATAGGAGATAAATAATTTTTTACGGACGCTGTCATTTACTGTAACGTGATCATCGGTATACGGTGTATAGCTGTGATCACGTGAGCCGGGACCGGAAAAACCGGCCTTAGTCATGATCTCCAGGGTCTCAGCTACCCCTGAAACACTGAAGATTTTCTGATGCTGGGGGGCGCTATTCGCTTATTTCTGCCTGCTGTTTATAAACGGCAGATCAGAATAAGGCTACATTAACACGACCGATCCATTTTTGCGGTCCGCAAAAAACAGTCCGTTTTTTTCACGGGTGCATCCGTGTGGCATCCGTTTCCGTTCCATAGACGGTCCGTATGTCATCTGTTTGTCATCCGAGTGCCTTCCGTTTTTTATGCGTACTGCAAAAAAACTGAAGGAGGGAAAATACATAAATTTACCCAGGATCCATAGCTTCAACCTACACGAGGCGGTCACATGTTCACTCCAGTGCCATTTTCTACTGCTTTTCACAGCGTAGAGCGCTCTGGTGATTTTCCTGTGCTTGTACACTTCATATCAGTCTTTTCTGTCATTATAATGGCAGAAAGACACATAATGTCCCACTCTCCTGCATTTTGTTATTTTGCACCCTTTGGTGCCTTTCATGTGGCACTAAGAGGGGCTTAGCCTTGCATTTAGCCAAAAAAATGAAAAAAAAATGACTTGGGGTTCCCCCTATTTTTGTAGCCAGCTAGGGTAAAGCAGACGGCTGCAGCCTGCAGACCACAGCTGGGCATGACAAGTGCTGCTGTCAGGAGCGAGGTACATTACCTGCGGTGACGATCTCCTGCACTGCTGACAGCACCTGTCACTGAGTTCAATGACCTTCACAGCCAAGTATCGCGAGCGGCCCATGACGTCACAGCTTGTCACAGTCTCGGGTCGGAAGCGAGAGAAGGTGATGTGACAAGTGGCAGCCATGGTGGACAGTGACAGCGCTGAGGTCGGGATGGCGGGTCTTCATCACCGCAGGTAAGCCGAGAGGGGCCATGTGTGCCGAGTGCGAGGTGGGCAGAGCTTAGCGGGACCATGTGTGCAGAGTGCCAGGTGGGCGGAGCCTAGCAGAGTAATGTGTGCAGAGTGCCAGGTGGGCGGAGCCTAGCGGGGCCATGTTTGCAGAGTGCCAGGTGAGTGGAGCTCAGCAGGACCATGTGTGCAGAGTGCCAGGTGGGCGGAGCCTAGCGGAACCATGTGTGCAGAGTGCCAGGTGGGCGGAGCCTAGCGGGACCATGTGTGCAGAGTGCCAGGTGGGTGGAGCCTAGCGGGACCATGTGTGCAGAGTGCCAGGTGGGCGGAGCCTAGCGGGACCATGTGTGAAGAGTGCCAGGTGGGCGGAGCCTAGCGGGACCATGTGTGCAGAGGTCCAGGTGGGCGGAGCCTAGCGGGACCATGTGTGCAGAGGTCCAGGTAGGCGGAGCCTAGCGGGACCATGTGTGCAGAAGGCCAGGTGGGCAGAGCCTAGCGGGACCATGTGTGCAGAGGGCCAGGTGGGCGGAGCCAGGCGGGACCATATGTGCAGAGTGCCAGGTGGGCGGAGCCTAGCGGGGCCATGTGTGCAGAGTGCCAGGTGGGCAGAGCCTAGCGGGGCCATGTGTGCGAGCGGCGGAGTGATAAGTGGGTGGAGCCTAGCGGGGCCATGTGGTGCTGAGGACGTCAGTGTCGTGGACTGCATGGCTGGGGACAGGTGAGTGTGAGTGTGTGTGTGTGTGTGTGTGTGTGTGTGTGTACATGCAGCATGCAGGAGGGGGCGGAGCGAGCTGAGCGGGGAAGTGTCGGCTCCCTGCACACAGTAACTAGGATAAATATCGGGTTACTAACTAAAGCGCTTTGCTTGGATATCCGATGTTTATCTTTGTTACTAGCTTCTGGCAGGCTGCCAGCGATGGCTCCCTGCACACTGTAGCTGTAAAAAGCCCTGCTTTTGCTGCTAGAACCGTTCTCGAACATAACTCGAACTATCGAGCTTTTAGCAAAAAGCTCGAGTTCTAGTTTGATCTAGAACACCCCCCAAAATCACTCGAACCGCGAACTGGAGAACCGCGAACCGCGCTCAACTCTAGTGGAGAGAGAGAGACAGACAGACAGCGAGAGAGACCGAAAGAGCTGCATTCTGTTTGTAAAAAAAGTGATTTATGGAGCTGCTAGCAGCTACTGGACACTGTGTTCAGCCCTTAAAAGGACTATTTATTAGTTAAATCTAAGAACGCTCTCACGCACACAGCATAGTCTATCTACACCGCCAGCTCCCTATCACTGCGTGTTCACAAAATTGCTGCTGGCGTATATAGCCCCTATGATGCTGTGCATCACAGTAACATCACAACAAAGATGGCTGCGGTGTTACTTGAGGGCAAGCAATATCAGATTTGTTCATTGGCTGGAAAACTGCCAGGAAGTCAGAAATGAAAATGAAAGTATCGGAGCGGATGTTGTTTTATCCGTCGGATACCGAATGGTGTGAATAGCCTGTTATCCGTCGGATACCGAATAGTGGCGAATACATTCGCTAATCCCTAGTCTTGGACAATCTTGGTTGTGAGCGTGAACAAGGAAAATAGGTTTTGTAGGGGCCTTTGCTAAAATGTATTGCTCTGTGGGCCCCATTACCAAAAACAAACTATCGCAACAGAGTGCTATTCCATTTTTCATAGTTGTGGTATTCAGACGTAGCTGCCTGCATTGAACAATCCTTTTTCAAAATAAATTCTTCGGTGCCCCTGGGACACTCAGTGAACCGAATTGGGGAGACGCCTAAAGGCAAAATTACTGGGTCTGGTGGTAGCAAGTATAGCTGACGTATCTCCAGCTCGATCCCAAGTCCAACTATGAGCATTTTAAATACAGTAACTAGACTGTACACATCTGGAGCAAAAAACCTGGTCCTGTGTTCTCACAGAACTGGTAAAACAGGCAGTCTAAGAATTGTTGCCCTGTTAAAAGCACCGAGTTGGCACTTGAGGACTAGGAGTATCTTTTTTCATCATCACCTCCTTGAAAATGAGCAAACAATCTCAACAAGTCAGGCACATGCCACTTCCGGTTTTTGAGCTTTCCATTAGATGGGGTTCAGTGGCCCATTTCTGTTTAAAATTGGGTGTTGTATGGTGGTTCTCAGTAATGAAAAAGGAAAAAAGCCTTGCACCAATTTTATTAGACCAAAAATATTAAAACACCACACTATAAAAGCAGCTAATGAGATATGTTTATAATTCATATCAAAGAGACAATGACACCCAATAACATGATTCTACAACAATATTATAGTATCAAAGGTTCCCAAAAACAGTTCCTAAAATAACTATGGATATACCATGACCAGCATGGGTTAGAAGATACACACCACAGACCATGTACAGAGCTGAAAAAGTCTATATGACATACTATATCCTGAGAGCAAGGCTTAGGCAATTATTAAATCAAGGCAGAATGTGCGTTACCATTATTACACCCTGAGTGTTTTTTCTCAGTGCTGAAATAAAGTGCCAAGTGCCTATGAGCTGTTTCTGCAAGATTGCAATAAAAATGAATTGTGTGACCCTATGACTAGAGATGAGCGAACCGGTCGTGGTTCGGCTCGAGTTCGGTTCGTCGAACGGAGGTCCCGTTCGAGTTCAGTTCGTCGAACGTTCGACGAACCGAACTCGAACCGCATAGGAAACAATGACAGGCATTCACAAACACATAAAAACACCTAGAAAACACCCTCAAAGGTGTCCAAAAGGTGACAAACAACTCACAACACAACACAAACACATGGGAAAGTGACAAGGACATATACTCATGCGAAAACAAAAGAGCTGGACAAGGAAAAAGAGGAGGACACACAGATATAGGCATGGCACGCCCTTCTAAAATCATGTAAAACACCGCAAGGTGACTCCAAGCGGAGTCTCCCTTTTTTCCAAAAATTGGGCCACACAGACACTAACCCCTTCAGTGGCAGCAGTTGTGCCCCAGTTGTACACTTCACAGCTAGATTTGCATCAAGCACATTCAAAAATACGCCATTCTTAACCGTCCCCAGGATGACACCGGGGTAGGTAGCAAAGTCTTTCCTGATCCCAGCTCTGTTCATCTTGGCTCCTTTTAAAAAACACAGCAAGCAAGGGTTACTCCAAGCGGAGTCTCCCTTTTTTCAAAAAATTGGGCCACACACACACCCACCCCATCAGTGGCAGCAGTTGTGCCCCAGTTGTAAACTTCACAGCTAGATTTGCATCAAGCACATTCAAAAATACGCCATTCTTAACAGTCCCCAGGATGACACCGGGGTAGGTAGCAAAGTCTTTGCTGAACCATGACTTGTTCATCTTGGCTCCTTTTAAAAAACACAGTAAGAAAGGGTTACTCCAAGCGGAGTCTCCCTTTTTTCCAAAAATTGGGCCACACACACACCCACCCCATCAGTGGCAGCACTTGTGCCCTAGTTGCAAACAGGATGTTTTGATTTGCATCAAGCACATTCCAAATCCACAAGCATTTACTCTCCCCAGGATGACACAGGGGTAGTAAATTCCTTGTGGATCCATGACTTGTTCATTTTGATAAACGTTAGTCTGTCCACATTGTCACTGGACAGACGCGTGCGCTTATGTGTCAGCACACACCCAGCAGCACTGAAGACACGTTCAGAGACAACGCTGGCAGCTGGACACGACAAAATCTCCAAGGCGTAACTGGAGAGCTCTGGCCATTTTTCAAGATTTGAAGCCCAAAATGAGCAAGGCTCCATTTGCAAAATCATGGCATTAATGTTCATTTGGAGATACTCCTGTATCATCCTCTCCAGCCGTTGACTATGTGTCAGACTTGTTGTCTCTGGTGGCCTTGCAAAGGACGGTCTAAAAAAATTATGAAAAGATTCCATAAAATTGCTGTTACCAGCACCAGATACGGTGCTACTGGTACGGGGTAGACTGTTGAAGATGACGAGACCGTCCCATGTTTGTCAAGTTACAACTGGGAGATTCACTTCCTGCACCTGCACGGTTGTTTGGTGGAAAAGCCGAGCTAAGATCGAGTAACAGCTTCTGCTGATACTCCTGCATACGTGCGTCCCTTTCTATGGCTGGAATTATGTGACAAAATTTGGACTTGTACCGGGGATCTAATAGTGTGGCAAGCCAGTAGTCATCATCACTTCTAATTTTGACAATACGAGGGTCATGTTGGAGGTAGTGCAGCAAGAAGGCACTCATGTGTCTTGCGCAGCCATGCAGACCAAGTCCACGCTGTGTTTGTGGCATAGAGGTGCTAACCATTCTTTCTTCCTCTGACATCTCCCCCCAACCTCTTTCAACTGAAATTTGACCAAGGTCTCCCTCATCCGCTGAGTCTTCCATGTCCATGGACAGTTCGTCCTCCATATCTTCATGTTCTCCTGCACCTTCCTCAACATTTCGCCTGCTACCATGCGCCCTTGTTGATCCCTGTCCCCCATGGTCCCATGCCTGCCACGTTGGTGATGATGAACATCTGGACCTTGGTGATGATGTTGTCCCTTGCGCATATGAATCCTCCTGTAGTTCCTCCCCTTCCTGTTGTCCCACCCCCTGACTCCGAATAGTGTTTAGCGTGTGCTCCAGCATGTAAATGACTGGAATTGTCATGCTGATAATGGCATTGTCAGCACTAAACATATTCGTCGCCATGTCGAAACTGTGCAGAAGGGTGCATAGGTCCTTGATCTGAGACCACTCCATCAGGGTGATCTTCCCCACCTCTGCATCTCGTTGGCCCAGGCTATACGTCATGACGTATTGCACCAGGGCTCGGCGGTGCTCCCACAGTCGCTGTAACATGTGGAGAGTCGAATTCCAGCGTGTCGGCACATCGCATTTCAGGTGATGAACCGCCAGGCCGAAAGACTTCTGGAGCGATGCAAGTCGCTCAGCTGCGGTGGTTGAACGGCGGAAGTGAGCAGACAGTTTTCGTGCCATGTTCAGAAGGCCATCTAGGCCGGGATAGTGTGTTAAAAATTGCTGGACAACAAGGTTCAACACGTGAGCCATACAAGGCACGTGTGTCACCTTGCCCAAGCAAAGGGCCGCACCCAGGTTTGCAGCATTGTCACACATGGCCTTACCAGGCTGCAGGTTGAGTGGAGACAACCATTTATTAAACTCGGACAGCAGAGCTGACCACAACTCCTCAGCTGTGTGACTCCTATTCCCAAGACATGTCAAGCTAAAGACCGCCTGATGCCGTTGCGCTCTGCTGCCAGCATAGTAATGAGGGGTGCGTGATTCCTTCTGCGCAGTGCGAACGCTGGTGGCCTGACCAGGCAGGCTTGGGGCAGAGGTGGAGGACCCAGATGAGGTGGAGGAGGCAGAAGCAGTGGCGGAACTTGGACAGACAGAGGATTGACACACAAGTCATGGGGACGGCAAGACTTGTGCAGCAGACCCTTCACCATCTATCACCATAGTTACCCAGTACCCAGTCAGCGACATGTAACGTCCCTGTCCATGCTTACTGGTCCATGTATCGGTGGTGAAATGCACCCGTTGACACAGAGTTTCTCAAGGAAGCGGTGATGTTGTGTGCGACATGCTGGTGTAGCGCGGGCACACCTTTCTTAGAGAAGTAGTGGCGACTGGGCATCTGGTATTGGGGCACAGCGACAGACATAAGGTCTCTAAAATCCTGTGTGTCCACCAGGCGGAAAGGCAACATTTCGGTAGCCAAGAGCTTACAGAGGGATAAAGTCAACCTCTTAGCTTTGTCATGGGTCGCAAGAAATGGCCTTTTATTTGTCCACATCGGAGGGACAGAGATCTGGCTGCTGTGTGTAGACGATGTTGAGTAGGGTGTCCCTGGAAAAATGCAGCTTTGTGAGGAACGTGCAGGCGTAGACATGATGTCGCCTTCATCCAACGTTGGTGCTATCGATGTCTGAGAGAGCTGTACACACGTACTTGTTTCCCCTTCCAAACCAACTGACGACCTACCAAGCAAACTGCCTGTTGCGGTTACAGTGGTGGAAGTTGTGCGTGGAAAACCAGGTGTGACAGCTGTCCCCACAGTCCTAGAAGATGAAGAGCGCGCGGATGCATTAGAAGGGGCAGGCGGTGGATGGTTCGCTCTACTAGACCGCATTGCAGCACGGTGAGCTTCCCACCGGGACATATGATATTTATTAATGTGACGATTCATTGAAGAAGTTGTCAAACTGCTGAGGTTTTGCCCTCTACTAACAGAATCACGACAAATTTTACAGAGCACATAATTTGGGCGATCTTTTGCTATGTCAAAAAAGGACCAGGCTAGGCAAGGCTTAGAGGGCATGCGACCTGCTGATCCACCCCGACTAGTGCTCAGAGGCACAGTGGTGGCTGAGGATGCAGTTGTAGACGTGCTACCAGTACTCCTACTCTGTCCAGGAAGGCGCAAGGTAACTTCGTCGTCAGTTGCATCCTCCTCCACCATCTCTGTTGACCTCCTCGAGGGCCTGAGTGTGGGTTGACAGTAGGTGGGATCTAGAACTTCCTCATCATTTGTTGTGTTTGCACTCCCCTCACCCTCAGACCGAGCCTCTTCTTGCCCTGACCGAATATTTAAGTTGTCATCCCAATCTGGTATCTGCGTATCATCGTCATCACTATGTTCCTCATTGTCTATAACAACAGGTGTTACAGTTTGTGAAAAAGGGTCAACATTATGCTCAGAAACTTGGTCCTCACGGCCTCAATCAGAGTCACAAAGGTTCTGGGCATCACTGCAGACCATTTCCTGGTCTGCACTCACTCTAGCTTAGGAGCAGACCTCTGATTCCCAGGCTATAGTGTGACTGAACAGCTCTGCAGACTCAGCCATCTCAGTTCCACCATACTGTGCAGGGCGGATGGAGACTTCAGAGCTGGGAGAAAGCAAGTTTGATTGGGATGACAACTCAGAGGACTGGTGTTTTTTGGATGCGGTTGTTGAGGTGGCGGAGAGGGCACTTGTTGGACCACTTGAGATCCATTCAAGCATTTTCCTTTTTTGGCCATCATCTACCTTTGTTCCAGTTGTTCCTGTCCGTAAAAAAGGGAGCACATCGGATTGTCCACAGTAAGTAGTAGACATCTTACTTTTGCTGGAAGATGGTCTATCTTCAGCAGATGTTAATGGAGCTTTGCCACCTTCCCCACGGACAAACCCTTTTTTTTCCTTTTCCAACACGCCTCTTCCCCTTTCCACCAGCATCTGTCATTTTGCCACTCATTTTGATTGCGACAAGATTGTGCACTTAAAATGTGGTAGTAAAAATTGAGAGGTGGTGTAGATTTCAGTGGTGGTCTAGCTTTATTAACAGCAGAATAAACAACAATAATTATCCCTGACAATGCAACTACGGCCCTCAAACTGGCAGCAGTGTTTGCTAGTATAATGGCTTAGTAACAATGAGTTTGAGTGTGCAATGCAGGCAGACGTGCTGCAAATATCTTTGCACTAGTGGGACAATACAGAAGTCCAACAGCCACGTTTAGGATGCCACTAAGTTCACTCAGTGTTTGCTAGTATAATGGCTTAGTAACAATGAGTTTGAGTGTGCAATGCAGGCAAAGGTGCTGCAAATATCTTTGCACTAGTGGGACAATACAGAAGTCCAACAGCCTTGTTTAGGACGCCACTAAGTTCACTCAGTGTTTGCTAGTATAATGGCTTAGTAACAATGAGTTTGAGTGTGCAAAGCAGGCAGAGGTGCTGCAAATATCTTTGCACTAGTGGGACAATACAGAAGTCCAACAGCCACGTTTAGGATGCCACTAAGTTCACTCAGTCTTTGCTAGTATAATACAAAATGGATACAGCCGCACACTAAATGCCATCAATGTATAAGGGAACTCTGGTACTGCATTACTGCTATATGAAAAAATGAGATTTTTAGTTTATGAATTGGCCAATGCATGTAAGCCCGGAAACCAACGGCAAGGTAAATCTCATTATTCCGGGTCCCTAACTAAATGCCACTTTCTAGGTTAAAAACATCCTTGTCTGGGCAGCTAGACTAAAAAAAATTCTAACTAGAAATTCCACTATGTGGACTAACCTCCATGTCTTTTTGAAATATTTGCTAGTATAATGGCTTAGTAACAATGAGTTTGAGTGTGCAATGCAGGCAGAGGTGCTGCAAATATCTTTGCACTAGTGGGACAATGCAGAAGTCCAACAGCCACGTTTAGGATGCCACTAAGTTCACTCAGTGTTTGCTAGTATAATGGCTTAGTAACAATGAGTTTGAGTGTGCAATGCAGGCAGAGGTGCTGCAAATATCTTTGCACTAGTGGGACAATACGGAAGTCCAACAGCCACGTTTAGGATGCCACTAAGTTCACTCAGTATTTGCTAGTATAATACAAAATGGATACAGCCGCACACTTAATGCCATCAATGTATAAGGGAACTCTGGTACTGCATTACTGCTATATGAAAAAATGAGATTTTTAGTTTATGAATTGGCCAATGCATGTAAGCCCGGAAACCAACGGCAAGGTAAATCTCATTATTCCGGGTCCCTAACTAAATGCCTTTTTATGGACTAACCTCCATGTCTTTTTGAAATATTTGCTAGTATAATGGCTTAGTAACAATGAGTTTGAGTGTGCAATGCAGGCAGACGTGCTGCAAATATCTTTGCACTAGTGGGACAATACAGAAGTCCAACAGCCACGTTTAGGATGCCACTAAGTTCACTCAGTGTTTGCTAGTATAATGGCTTAGTAACAATGAGTTTGAGTGTGCAAAGGGCGGGAGGGTACAGTGGCAGGGTTGTGGGTCTCTGGGTAGAGGAAAGGAAGTCTGCCTTTCTATCCCTCCTAATGGGGAAATGCAGCGAGGAAATCCCTGACCTTAGCTACACAGACGCTGTCATCTTGTGTAGCTGTTAAACTCTGTTTTCACGGACCTGTCACCTATGGCTCTGACCCTGCCGGTATTGGCCCTTAAAAGGACTGATAGAAACTTCTATTTCTATTCTGTACAGCGCTGTGTATGGAGCGTACACAGCAGTATCGGAGATGGGAGCTGCGCCAGTGATGACTGACACCAAGGACGCAGAAGGCAGATAATGGCGTGCTGGAGGAAAATGTCCGTTTTTATAATGCAGGGACATGTGACATGGACATCCTATCACACATGCCGTTGCTTCTCTGGCTAAAAGTCCACTTAGCTGTGTGTGTGTCTGGGATTGGCTGACATGCTGGCCCGCCCCACTACACGCGCGCGCTTAGGGAAGGAAGACAAGGAAAAAAAAAATGGCGATCACCATTATCCATACAGCAGTGATCTGAATGCGCTGTTCCCGCACACTATACACTGAAATTTCATAATAGTGTGAGTCACAGAGTGACTTACACTATTACAGCGGAAAGCCAGCTAGTAATTAGCTGGTCTTTTTGCTGCTAGAACCGTTCTCGAACGTATCTAAAACTACCGAGCTTTAGCAAAAAGCTCGAGTTCTAGTTCTATCTAGAGCAGCCCCCAAAATCACTCGAGCCGCGAACTGGAGAACCTCGAACCGCGAACCGCGCTCAACTCTACCTATGACAAAAAACGAGCAGCCATGAAAATATGAACAGACAGGTGAATGCCAGCCATGTTTCGGAAATAAGGTAGAGACTCCTACATTCGCACCCAATGCATTTTGCTGTGCTTGTCACAGCTTTGCAGGGGATATCATGGTTCTTGGGCAATGTTAGCTGTGAGGGTCAACCGGGTAAAGAGGCTCTGTAGGGTCCTTTTTCAAAATGTAGTGGTCTGTAGGGGAACTCTGTCAATCTTGGCTTGGCAACTGTTTTTGAGGCCTAAATTTTAAATGTATACAGTATATATGCGCTAAACTGAGGCTATTTTTAATTCCAATTTTTGTTTTTATTTTTACTTTAAAAATGGGAATTTAATTTACTATTTATAAAAGTAGAATTACAGTAATACAGATCAAAAAATACAATTCACATACATTGCACAGTTATAAATCATACACTCTAAAAAAGTGGAGACCCGGCCGGCGGCTACCACCTATAGTTCAATAAATTGAGGAAAGGGTTAAATGTCCTTTTTTTAAAGGTTATTCCAGGAACATCAAAGGTAAAAATAATTCCATTAGGTAAGTACAGTATGTAGGTGTTAAAAAATATATAAATATATATAGCTAGAGTGTCCCGCTAAAGTCAGAGCAGCGTGAATTTTTATGAAAAGGTGATAAATACTTCACAGTCAGGGGTGGTATACTGATGCCCAGGAAAAAGTTTTTTTAGTTTCCTTTGAATATTTGTACTGTACACTTGCTCCAAAAGAGCTGCGATCTCCTCGGTGTGCTTAAATCTCCCCACACTCCTGGCGTGTATGCCCGCTGCAATCACACCTGAGTATAGCAGGAATGCAACAATACCCCGAGCGCCCGTAGTGGGTGACCAATGCAAGTTTCCTGATCAACGGCCACCGGTCTGAGAACTTCAGTTACTGTGTGGTTTCTGTGCTGTGTACGCTGTTGATGCCTGGAAGCGGCAGTTCATCAGAGGTTATATACCAGGTTAGGGCTCTGCTCCACGTGGGTAGACAAGCAGTTAGGTTCCAGGGTTAAAGATTCTCACTGGGTTAATGAAATAATAGATATTAATTTATGTGCTTATGTACCACCCCGTGGCCTCGGCTGCGACCGCCGAACCGTTCGGGTCCATGCTCGTACTGTGGGCGGTGGCTTGAGCCTCTCACAGACCCAGGGGTCACTTCGCTCTGCAAGGGGGGGTTGGCGCTATGTGCGGGGGAATGCGGGTGTATGGTTTTGTGATGATTGTTCATGACGCCACCCATGGGTTGTGGTGATGGTGGACACCACCGCTGCGGTGACGGTACGGGGACTCCCAGGAGCGATATAGTGGCACAGCTAGGTGTTGACCCCTCCGTGGGTAGGGGATGTTGGTCTCGGGGCCCGGTTGGGCGAGGGCCGGGGTGCAGGGCACAGGGATGCGGTACGGCGCGGTGCGGAGCCGGATGGCACTGGTGTACTCACGATTAAACCACACAGAGTCACTGGTAAACCAAACGGAGGGATGAATGGGGCCCGCAGCCGGCTGCAGCTT
This sequence comes from Anomaloglossus baeobatrachus, assembly GCF_048569485.1. Lineage (NCBI taxonomy): Eukaryota > Metazoa > Chordata > Amphibia > Anura > Aromobatidae > Anomaloglossus > Anomaloglossus baeobatrachus. The sequence continues at coordinate 213,454,659 of NC_134357.1, read as the reverse complement.
CCTAGTCGGGTTGGCAATGTCCGCCTTTCTCCTGCACCTGTGTTTGTAGTGTGACCACTGTGCCTGGGCACTGGTAGTCCGCTCCTCGGCGTGTATGTGTTGTAGGAGCCCCTTTTGCCCGCAGACGCTGGCCCTTGGATCTCTGGCCTATGGCGGTGGCTCTTATCCGGACGGGTTGGGCTGTTGTCTTCAATCGGGAGTTTGGTGGGAATGAACCCCTGAGGTCCAGACCGCAATCAGTTAATCTGACTATGGTGGTGGCATATAGCCTAGTTCGGGGTCTGAGTACCCTGGCTGGTGTTCCGGTATCCTGTTGGCTCCCCAGTTCGGTTCCGGCGGGCTGCTACCCTGTCCCCGTCCCTACGGTTCCGCTGGTCGTATTCCCGGTCTCCTGCAGGCGGCCACTGCCGTCTGCCTGCCTGACTGTTTGGAAGGTTGGGGGTCCTAGGCTCCAACCCCGGCCCCGCTCAGAACCGTACTTCACGACTTTCCACTCCATTGTACTGAACTGCACTTCTCTCTCTCTGTCTACTGTGTTCCTGCCTCAGGCCAGCAGACTCCTCAGGGGGCCTGTCTTTCCGCCTGACTCCACCCGCCTGGTGTGCCTGTCTGACTCTGAGGGAGGCAATCAGGTCTTTGTGGTTGACTGATGGTACCTTTCTAGTGTGGGTAGTGCGTGGTGAGTGTAGTAACCTGTGACCCCTGGGGTCCAGGGCATCACATTCCCTTTTGGTTTAATGCAGACCGTCCGCGGGCTGCCCGTCCATCACCGTTTTTTATTTTTCTGAAAGATAAATAACAGGTATAACATTCAAAAGCATTTTTTTCATTTCTTAACTTACGGGAGGCACATCACTTGAACCGTTGCAAACGGGAAACATTTTTAATAACATTAACGGGAACGGGTCCTTCCGCTTTCCAACCCAAGCAACCTGAACCTTGATGCTGCCCCTAAGAAACAGGCAGCACCCCTTTTCCCCAGTCTGGAAAACGGGAACTAGCCCAGGCCACCCAAGCGGGAACGGGTACGGTGATTTGCACCCGGCAGTCATTCAGAGGCCCCACGTCCAAGGGAACCCCTGACCCGGAGGATGGTCACCGGTCCTGATGGTGACCGGACCCCAGCCTGCTCTGCTGTGGGTCCTTCCTCCAACCAGCCTCTTCGGAGACTGGCAATTGCGGGAAGGGGCAGTTGGGGACTATTTACAGACCAAACAGTTTTTGGGTGGCTTGTGAGTTCTCAGCCTTGTCTTTGGGGGGGGGAAAAAGGACAGTATCAGTCCCAACGGGGACGGGCACTTCAGCAGCCAACGGGCTATCATAAACACTTTAGGTCCCAACGGGGACTGTCACTGTCGACAACGGGAGTCCGCTGCCTTACTTTAGGTCGCCTTCCTCGTACTCTTCCTCCAGCTCCACGTCGGGGCTGTATGGCGGGGAAGGGGACTGTGGCTGCCCATGAACGCTGCGGCTAGCCCTCCTTCTGACATCAAGGACGAACCAGCCCCTCTCCCCGCAGTGGCGGGTGTAGGTGACCAGTTCTCCGGCCTTCAGGTCACGATCCGGGTGACCCAGCGGAAAATGATGGTAAAACGTCCCTTCTGGAGAAAAAGACTTCGGCCTCCAGGCCCGGTTCGTAAATAAACCCCCATCCACATCGGGGGCAAAACTGCCGGACCTGGCCCTCATAGGTCTGGCCTCGTACCCGGTATGTTGCCTTCCGGAGATTCTCCTTCTCCCGGATGGTGCGGGCCAGTACCGTGGCCTTCTCCTTTTCACGAGCCTCAATCTCCCGGCCCGTCTGATTCAGCTGCCGCTCCCAAAATGGGGTTTCCACACGCTCCGTCTGCACGGGGGTTGGGCCCAGTTGACGCTCCCTGATGCTGGCTACTACGGCACCATCTGTGTTGAGGAGCCCCGCTGTGTCGCGGCCTGTCTTGCTGCCTTGCATTGACAACCCTTCACTGCCTCAGCCGAGGCCTGGAGCTTGGGAGCGGCCAGCCTCACCTTCCGGTCAGCGTTCATCATTCTTCTGGCCAGGCGAACTGCCGGGGGCTCTTCGGGTGTGGTCACTTCCAGGACCAGTGGTTCCTCACAGGGAACGGGAACCTTCCAGGGCAACGAAATCGGTGCCGGCTGGGCATGCAGCCATCCGCAGGCCGCGTCTACAGGCCTGTCCTTGCGGGCAGGTATGGTGGAACCCGCTGCCGGTGTCAGGGGCAACGGACCGATCGGTGGGGAAGCAGCGACCGGCGCGGGCTGTGGGAGACGCAGCAGGGTGAGCGGGAGCAGACCGGGCCCCTCAGCAGGAGTAGCCGTTCCCTCTGGGACATAGGGACGTGGGTCGCCTACCCACTCTTCCAACACTGCTTCCACCTCACGTGCCCGCACAGCCGCAGCTACCTCCTGCATCTCAGCCACCCACCCTTTCACGAGGAGCTGGACTTGGGCCTGTAGATGGCGACTCATCTGCACTGTCTGGACTTCCACCCATGCCACTGTTCCGGGCGCGGGCTCCGGGGCTTCAGGCTTGCCGGACGGGGCGGACATGTTTCTTGCTCGGGATTTAGTAACAAGACAGGGGCAGAGTCCTGGCGTCCCTGCTTCTTATCCCCGGAATCACATGAGGCCAGCTCCTCGCCCGCCCCCCTTTTTTTTTCTACAGCACTTCTTCTCTTTTGGGGCGGGGCTTCGCTTTCGCGCCTCCACTGCTCGGGGAAGACGACTCGAGCGGGAAACTTTCGCGCCCAAGATGGCAGATCTTCAGATTTTTCAGCGAGACGCCGCCGACGGGAACCACAAGGCGCACTTCTACCGGTAAGTAGACTGGTTCTATCCTGTTCGTGACACCAGAAGAGTCAATGTGTACCACCCCACGGCCTCGGCTGTGACCGCCGAGCCGCTCGGGTCCGTGCTCAAATTGCAGGTGGTGGCTCGAGCCTCTCATGGACCCGGGGGTCATGTCACTCTGCAAGGGGGAATTGGCGCTACACGCGGGGGAATGTGGGTGTTTGGTTTTGGGATGATTGTTCGTGACGCCACCCACGGGTTGTGGTGATGGTGGACACCACCGCTGCGGTGAAGGTACGGGGACTCCCGGGAGTGGTGTAGTGGCGCAGATAGGTGTTGACCCCTCCGTGGGTAGGGGATGTTCGTCCCGGGGCCCGGTTGGGCGAGGGCCGGGGTGCAGGGCGCAGGGTTGCGGTGCGGCGCAGTGCGGTGCCGGATGGCACTAGTGTACTCACGATTAAACCACACAGAGTCACTGGTAAACCAAACGGAGGGATGAATGGGGCCCGCAGCCGGCTGCAGCTTCCTAGTCTGTCTTTCTCCTGCACCTGTGTTTGTAGTGTGACCACTGTGCCTGGGCACTGGTAGTCCGCTCCCCGGCGTGTATGTGTTGTAGGAGCCCCTTTTGCCCACAGACGCTGGCCCTTGGATCTCTGGCCTATGGCGGTGGCTTTATCCGGATGGGTTGGGCTGTTGCCTTCAGTCGGGACTTTGGTGGGAATGAACCACTGAGGTCCAGACCGCAATCAGTTAATCTGACTATGGTGATGGCATATAGCCTAGTTCGGGGTCTAAGTACCCTACCTGGTGCTCCGGTATCCTGTTGGCTCCCTGGTTCGGTTTCGGTTCTGGCGGGCTGCTACCCTGTCCCGGTTCCGCCGGTCGTATTCCCAGTCTACTGCAGGCGGCCACTGCTGTCTGCCTGCCTGACTGTTTGGAAGGTTGGGGGTCCTAGTCTCCAACCCAGGCCCCGCTCAGAACCGTACTTCACAACTCTCCACTCCACTGTACTGAACTGCACTTCTATCTCTCTGCCTCAGGCCAGCAGACTCCTCGGGGGGCGTGTCTTTCTGCCTGACTCCACCCGCCTGGTGTGCCTGTCTGACTCTGAGGGAGGCAATCAGGTCTTTGTGGTTGACTGATGGTACCTTTCTAGTGTGGGGGGTGTGTGGTGAGTGTAGTAACCTGTGACCCCTGGGGTCCAGGGCGTCACACTTATTCAATAAATAAACGTTAAACATTTAAATACCTGTGAAAACCCTACAAGTAAAAGATTACATATAAAAACACTGTATAAATTTAAAACTATTCAAATGGCACAAAAATAAGTAATTTTTCCTTCTGGAGAAAGTTATATATACCTGTGCAAAATTATATATATCTATATATATATATATATATATATATATATATATATACAGTTAGGTCCAGAAATATTTGGACAGTGACACAAGTTTTGTTATTTTAGCTGTTTACAAAAACATGTTCAGAAATACAATTATATATATAATATGGGCTGAAAGTGCACACTCCCAGCTGCAATATGAGAGTTTTCACATCCAAATCGGAGAAAGGGTTTAGGAATCATAGCTCTGTAATGCATAGCCTCCTCTTTTTCAAGGGACCAAAAGTAATTGGACAAGGGACTCTAAGGGCTGCAATTAACTCTGAAGACGTCTCCCTCGTTAACCTGTAATCAATGAAGTAGTTAAAAGGTCTGGAGTTGATTACAGGTGTGTGGTTTTGCATTTGGAAGCTGTTGCTGTGACCAGACAACATGCGGTCTAAGGAACTCTCAATTGAGGTGAAGCAGAACATCCTGAGGCTGAAAAAAAAGAAAAAATCCATCAGCGAGATAGCAGACATACTTGGAGTAGCAAAATCCACAGTCGGGTACATTCTGAGAAAAAAGGAATTGACTGGTGAGCTTGGGAACTCAAAAAGGCCTGGGCGTCCACGGATGACAACAGTGGTGGATGATCGCCGCATACTTTCTTTGGTGAAGAAGAACTCGTTCACAACATCAACTGAAGTCCAGAACACTCTCAGTGAAGTAGGTGTATCTGTCTCTAAGTCAACAGTAAAGAGAAGGCTCCATGAAAGTAAATACAAAGGGTTCACATCTAGATGCAAACCATTCATCAATTCCAAAAATAGACAGGCCAGAGTTAAATTTGCTGAAAAACACCTCATGAAGCCAGCTCAGTTCTGGAAAAGTATTCTATGGACAGATGAGACCAAGATCAACCTGTATCAGAATGATGGGAAGAAAAAAGTTTGGAGAAGAAAGGGAACGGCACATGATCCAAGGCACACCACATCCTCTGTAAAACATGGTGGAGGCAACCTGATGGCATGGGCATGCATGGCTTTCAATGGCACTGGGTCACTTGTGTGTATTGATGACATAACAGCAGACAAGAGTAGCCGGATGAATTCTGAAGTGTACCGGGATATACTTTCAGCCCAGATTCAGCCAAATGCCGCAAAGTTGATCGGACGGCGCTTCATAGTACAGATGGACAATGACCCCAAGCATACAGCCAAAGCTACCCAGGAGTTCATGAGTGCAAAAAAGTGGAACATTCTGCAATGGCCAAGTCAATCACCAGATCTTAACCCAATTGAGCATGCATTTCACTTGCTCAAATCCAGACTTAAGACGGAAAGACCCACAAACAAGCAAGACCTGAAGGCTGCGGCTGTAAAGGCCTGGCAAAGCATTAAGAAGGAGGAAACCCAGCGTTTGGTGATGTCCATGGGTTCCAGACTTAAGGCAGTGATTGCCTCCAAAGGATTCGCAACAAAATATTGAAAATAAAAATATTTTTTTTGGGTTTGATTTATTTGTCCAATTACTTTTGACCTCCTAAAATGTGGAGTGTTTGTAAAGAAATGTGTACAATTCCTACAATTTCTATCAGATATTTTTGTTCAAACCTTCAAATTAAACGTTACAATCTGCACTTGAATTCTGTTGTAGAGGTTTCATTTCAAATCCAATGTGGTGGCATGCAGAGCCCAACTCGCGAAAATTGTGTCACTGTCCAAATATTTCTGGACCTAACTGTATATACCTGTCCAATAAATATATAAAAAAGGGATTTTTTTGTTTTTGTTATTATTCCTTAAAGAGTCTTTTAGCAATTGATGAATTTTTTTATATCCATTTTTTTATTTTATTAATTTAAAAATAAAATTAGTATTTTATATACCTTTTCATAAGGGCTTGACTACTCCAAAAAAATCTTTCAGAGGATCTTCTAAAGAATTTTTTTTACAAAAACTCTTTCCAAAATTCTGATAAGTTTTTAAAATTACAAGTGTGTCCTACAAAAACAGGATAAATAAATGGATCACATATTCTAGAGGGTCACTTCAACTAATTAAAGGCAAAGAGTTCAATGTCGTTATTGAGTCCATTAGGTTTTAATGTATTTATTTTAAAAATCCATTGGCTCTCTGCTCTAGACATTTTTTTTTTTTTATAAAATCACCTCCCCTCCAGTCTTTCATTACTTTTTGTATACTCAAAACCTGAGATCCCCTAAAAGATCCTCCATGCTTCATTTAGTGATGTTTAGATAGGGGGTGTTTATTGCATTTTTTTCTTTATGTTTCTGATGTGTTCCCCAATTCTTTTACATAGGGGTCTTATATTACTCCCAATATACCTTTTCTGACAAGGACATTGAATGCAGTATATCACCATGGCTGGCTTTAGGCATGTGCGACTTGTGCAGTCGCACAGGGCGTCGACGGCCATGCTTCAGGGGGGGCGCAGCAGAGAGGTAAGAAGTTGTAAATTTCCTGGCTCCTCCGGTCCCAGCACAGCGTTTTTACTGTAACTGCCCCCGGTTACTTAAGTAGCCGGGCCCACCACCTTCACCGAGCCCACCACCTTCACCGAGCCCCAGTCACAGCTGCAGCAGAGGGGCGCGGTGTCGCTTCAGCCACAAGTGCAGTCTGCACATGACTAAGGTGCATGTGAAGTCCTTCTAGGGCATTGTATGCAAATTAGTCATGTGGTGGGGTCAGGCACTGTGAGTGGAGCAGAGCAGAAAGGTGGCGCGTCAACACGGAGCTGGCGAGCTCGGCATCCGGCAGGGAGGGGTAGGCGCTCTATGAGCTGAAGATTGCCGGGGGGTGGTGGGGAAGCCACTGACTCCAGCCGCGGGGGGCGGGGGGGCCGCTGACTCCAGCCGCAGAGGGCGGGGGGGCCGCTGACTACAGCCGCAGGAGGCGGAGGGGGGCCGCTGACTACAGCCGCAGGAGGCGGAGGGGGGGGGCCGCTGACTACAGCCGGATGAGGCGGAGGGGGGGCCACTGACTACAGCCGCAGGAGGCGGAGGGGGGGCCGCTGACTACAGCCGCAGGAGGCGGAGGGGGGGGCACTGACTACAGCCGCAGGAGGCGGAGGGGGGGGGCGTTGACTACAGCCGCAGGAGGCGGAGGGGGGGGCCGCTGACTACAGCCGCAGGAGGCGGAGGGGGGCCACTGACTACAGCCACAGGAGGCGGAGGGGGGGCGCTGACTACAGCCACAGGAGGCAGAGGGGGGGGCGGTGACTACAGCCGCAGGAGGCGGAGGGGAGGCCGCTGACTACAGCCGCAGGAGGCGGAGGGTGGGCCGCTGACTACAGCCACAGGAGGCAGAGGGGGGGGCGGTGACTACAGCCGCAGGAGGCGGAGGGGAGGCCGCTGACTACAGCCGCAGGAGGTGGAGGGGGGGGCCGCTGACTACAGCCGCAGGAGGCGGAGGGGGGGGGGGCGCTGACTACAGCCGCAGGAGGCGGAGGGGGGGGGGCGCTGACTACAGCTGCAGGAGGCGGAGGGGGGGCCGCTGACTACAGCCGCAGGAGGCGGAGGGGGGGCCACTGACTACAGCCGCAGGAGGCGGAGGGGGGGCGCTGACTACAGCCACAGGAGGCAGAGGGGGGGGGTGGTGACTACAGCCGCAGGAGGCGGAGGGGAGGCCGCTGACTAAAGCCGCAGGAGGCAGAGGGGGGGGCCGCTGACTACAGCCGCAGGAGGCAGAGGGGGGGCCGCTGACTACAACCGCAGGAGGCAGAGGGGGGGGCGGTGACTACAGCCGCAGGAGGCAGAGGGGGGGAGCGGTGACTACAGCCGCAGGGGGTGGGGGGGGGCCGCTGACTACAGCCACAGGGGGCTGGGGGAGGTCGCTGACTACAGCCGCAGGGTCGGGGGGGCTGCTGACTACAGCCGCAGGGAGCGGGGGAAGCTGCTGACTACAGCCGCGGGGGGGGGCACTGACTTCAGCCGCAGGGGGCGGGGGGAGCCACTGACTACAGCCGCAGGGGGTGGGGGAGCCACTGGCTACAGCCGCGGGGGGGCGCTGACTACAGCCACGGGTGGCGGGGAGGGCGCTGACTACAGCCTCAGGGGGCGGGGGGGGGCGCTGACTACAGCCGCAGGGGGCGGGGGGGCACTGACTACAGCCACGGGTGGCAGAGGGGCCACTGACTACAGCCGCGGGTGGCAGGGGGGCCGCTGCCTACAGCCGCGGGGGGGCCGCTGACTACAGCCGCGGGTGGTGGTGGGGGGCCGCTGAGTACAGCGGCGGGGGGCGCTGACTACAGCCGCAGGAGGCGGGTAGGGGCTGCTGACTACAGCCGCAGGTGGTGAGGAGGCCGCTGACTACAGCCACGGGTAGTGGTGGGGGCCGCTGACTACAGCCGCAGGTGGTGGTGGGGGGGCCGCTGACTACAGCCGCAGGTGGTGGTGGGGGGCCGCTGACTACAGCCACAGAGGGCAGTGGGGGGCCGCTGACTGCAGCCACAGGGGGCGGGGGAGAGGCCGCTGACTACAGCCGCGGGGGGTGGTGGTGGGGGGGCACTGACTACAATCGCGGGGGGGCGGGGGTGGAGGGCGCTTACTCCAGCCGCAGGGGGGGAGTCGCTGACTCCAGTGGTGGGGGGGGCACTGACTCCAGCCACGGGGGGAAGCACTGACTACAGCCGTGGGGGGAAGGGGGCACTGTTCCAGCCCCAGGTTGTGGGGGTGCCCGCTGACTGCAGCCCCTGCCTTGCTTTAGCTGGATTTGTGGAGGGTACACATCCAGTTGAAATGCATCGCTGCTCAGAGAGGACGCTGCAGGATGTGGGAGCCGGGGAGGGTGAGTAAAATGTTTGTTTTTTTTCTTTTTGCAGTAGACAAATATACGAGGAGAAACCCAGGAAAGGCACATATACACATGCAAAAACACGATGTTGGGACCGGGTCCACATGTGAGGCTGACAGACTCCCCTTCTAGGTGCCATACATACCACAGGTAAGGTCCTTCAGGTGCCAATTTACCCACCACTATATGACTTTTTTTTTTTTCTGAGATTATTCTGGTGGTGTTACATACTGGTGTACTCAGGCCCTGATTTGGACCTTATCCTGTTGGTTACTATTTAATGTATGGACATTCCATCACTCCACTAGCCCAGGGGGTATACTATTGATATCTTTTGGTTACTTATATGCCCCCCCCCCCCCCCGGGATATAGTAACACTACTTTCTTACCAGTTTTAGTTAAGGGGTAGTCTGTCTCCCTCCCTGGGACCTTTTTCTCTCTCTGTCTCATCTAATTGGATTTTAACTATGTATGTCTAACTACTAATTGTCATCACATGTGATTTTTGATATTTGCACTTTTTGTAATAAAAACTGTATACTTTTTCACAACTGTGGTACAGTAGTTTTACTTAAAAAAAAAACCATGATAAATACCCCTTCTTGTTCTCAAGTTTTTGTATGTATTCTATGGGGTCCATGTATATTACAACAAATATGAGGTCCGCTCTACTTGGTCTCTGTTTTTCTAATATACACAAGAAGGTGGAGATATATACCAGGAAGGGGACAAAAACATGGATGGGAATATATATACCAGAATGTGCCCAGGAGTGGGATATACATACCAGGAGGTGCCCAGGAATGGGCATATATACCAGGATGGGGGCATGCATACCAGGAAGGGGACCAGGATGCAGACATATATACCAGGACTTGGACATATATACCAGGAGGATATTATACAGAGAGACAATGTGTGTGGGGGGATAGTATACAGAGGGGTAGTGTGTGTGAGGTGATATACAGAGGAGCATTGTGTGTGTGTGAGGATATATATAAAGAGGGGCAGCTTGTGTGGGGGATAGTTTACAAAGGGGCAGTGTACATGAGGGATATTACACAGAGGGTCATTGTGTGTGTGCATATTATACAGAGATGCAGTGTGTGGGGGGTATATAAAGGGGCAGTGTGTGTGTGTGTGTGTGTGTGGAGGATGCTACAAAGAGGAGCAGTGTGTGGGATATTATACAAATGGGCAGTGTGTGTTGGTATTTACAGAGGAGCAGTGTACATGTGGGACATTATACAGAAGACCAGTGTGTGGAGGGGATATATTGAGGAGCAGTGTTTGTGGGGAATATTATACAGAGGAGCAGTGTGTGGGAGGATATTATACACAGGAACAGTGTGTGTGGGGGATATTATATTAATAAACAGTGTGTGGGGGGATACTAAACAGAGGAGCAATGTGTGGGGGGATATTATATAGAGGAGCAGTGTGTATGTGGGGATATTATACAGAAGACCTGTGTGTGGGGGGGTATTATGCAAAGGGGCATTGTGTGTGGGGGATATACAGAGAAGCAGTGTATGGGGGGATATTATACTGAGGAGCAGTGTGTGGGGGGATATTATACGGAGGAGCAGTGTGTGGGTAGATAGTATATTGAGGTGCAGTGTGTGTGTGGGAGATAGTGTACTGAGGTGTAGGGGGATATTATACAGAGGAGCAGTGTGGGGGGATATTATACAGAGGCGCAGTGTGTGGGGGATATTATACAGAGGAGCAGTGTGTGCAAGAGATATTATACAGAGGAGCAGTGTGTGTGGGAGAGATATTATACAGAGGAGCAGTGTGTGTGGGAGAGATATTATACAGAGGAGCAGTGTGTGTGGGAGAGATATTATACAGAGGAGCAGTGTGTGGGAGAGATATTATACAGAGGAGCAGTGTGTGTGTGTGTGTGTATGTGAGATACTTTACAGAGGGGCAGTGTGTGGGGATATTAAACACAGGGATATCGTGTGGGGGTACACTGAGGGGCAGTGTGTGGGGGAATATTATAAATAGGGGCAGTGTGGGAGAGAGATTATGGAAAGGGGTGGTGTAGAGAGTATATTATGGAGAGAGGAGGTGTAGGGGGTGTATTATTAATTTTCTAAGGGAAATGCTTTATTTTCTGGAACAACTTCAAAGGTGCTAACACTTTTGGCTATGACTGTGTGTGTGTGTGTGTGTGTGTGTGTGTGTGTGTGTGTGTGTGTGTGTGTGTGTGTGTGGATTTGAGGTGCAGATTCTCCAGCACAAATTTGTAATTTATTGTACATTTGAAGAGATCAATTTTCTTAGGATATAAAAAAAGATGGCCTCCTGTCCTCGTTTGTTTCCTGGTAAACTGGGTAAAAAATCAGTAGGAAGGGGGCACCAAAAGGCAGTTTTGCACAGGGCGCCATTCAGGTTAAGGCCGGCCCTGTATATCACTCCTTTAGTTTGACAGGTAATTAAATCTTTGATAATGACTTCTTCTCCCTTTATACATTTTTTTCTTGTTTCATTTTTTATATTTTTATAAATAATGCATTTCTTACACGGAAAATATCCTTTTACTTTCCAAATACCCCCCTTCCCCTCCTGGGTGTTAAAACCTCTCTGTATGGTAGCTGCTACCAAGTTTCCTATATTATTGAATAGCAGGTAGGATTCACCCCAGCAAACAATCCCTAACTACCTGCGGTGAAGGCTCAATTGTCTGACTCATCCAGGATCCCAATTTTATCTAACAGGTGGACACACAGGAAAGCTCTTGAATCCATGCCCCGGGAGAACCTTTAACCCCCGAACCTAACTGGTTGTCTACCCACGTGAAGCGGACCCCTGACTTGGTATAACCACAGGCATCAGGAGCATACTCAGCACAGAGACTACACACAAACTGAAGTTCTCAGACCGGTGGCCGTTGATCAGCTAACTTGCACCGGGCACCCATTATGGGCGCTCAGGGTATTGTTGCATTCCTGCTATACTCTCATGTGATTGCAGAGGGCTTACACGCTAGAGCGAGCTTTACACGCTATGATATCGTTAATGAATTATCGTCGGGGTCACGTTGTTTGTGACGCACATCCGGCGTCATTAACGATATCTTAGCGTGTAACAGTTATGTGCGACCTAAAACGATCGCAAAAGCGGCAAAAATCGTTTGCCGCGGAGAGGATGTCCTGAAACAAAAAATTGTTTACTTCTAAATAGCGATGCTGTTCCTCGTTCCTGCAGCAGCACACATCGCTGTGTGTGACACCGCAGGAGCGACGAACATCTCCTTACCTGCCTCCACCGGCTATGCGGAAGGAGGTGGGTGGGATGTTACGTCCCGCTCATCTCCGCCCCTCCGCTTCTATTGGACGCCTGACGTGTGACGTCGCTGTGACGCCACACGACCCGCCCCCTTAGAATGGAGGCGGTTTGCTGGCAAGAGCGACGTCGCAGAACAGGTAAGTCCGTGTGACGCGGGTAAGCGAGGTTGTGCGCGACTGGCAGCGATTTGCCCGTGTCGCACAACCGACGGGGGCGGGTACAATCGCTTGCGATCTCGCTAGCGAGATCGCAGTGTGTAAAGCCCGCTTAGGAGTGTGAAAAAACAATCACTGATCTCGGGGAGACCAGCCTGAGAAAATACTGCCAGCAGCCAGTGACGGCGCTCAACACAGTGAAATCACTGTGTTGCGCGCGCGCTCATCACAGTGAAATCACTGTGTTGCGCGCCGCCGCTGGCTGCTGGCAGTGTTTTCTCAGGCTGGTCTCCCCGAGATCAGTGATTGTTTTGTCTTGCTGGTCTACTAGGCATTGCTCCCGCCTGGCCAGAATCCTACTCCACACTGATGAGGGACAATACCCTGAAACAGCTGTCTGTGGATGGATACATGGCCTTGGAATTTCCCTTCTCATATCTTTAAACTCAAAATTTTTTGTAATGAGTATAGCATAATTAATATTAATACCTTATAGTATATTAGCTGGTAAATTATATACTGGACTAATCATAGGACATTCGCAACAGTGTAGACAAAAAAAAAAGGAAAGCGAAGAAAGTCCTAATAATAAATGATTTTTTATTATTCAAGGAACAAATACAAGTACAACGTACATAGAATAGGTGGTGAACAATTACTCAATCAGCAATACATGTAATAGTTGGGTATAGCCTGTACAAGCCACAAATATATAGTAGCAATAGTAAAAGGTTATTCTAATTCATATGCCACATAACCGTTGATATATTGATATATACATAAGCTATATAGTTTTATTATTTCCAATAGCATAGCAATTAATAGCAAGTAAATTTGTTATCTAGACAACATAAACTGTTGGCAAATAATCACTATCAGCAAAACCACGATCAATAAGATACCGAGGTATGATAATAGAAAAACCACATAGACAATACCTCTAAAAAAATATACTTTTAATAGATCAAATATAAAAACAGACACAAAGTGTCTCTCCAAATGACATATAAGACATACAAAAAAGTGCCAGTGAATGCTAGATGGAAATAGGATAGCGTGAGGGAATTGAACGATAGACAGATTGCTAGGAAAGGACTATAGATACTGGGTTACAACCTTTACTTGCCCTTCCTACCAACGGAGGGTGTTGTAATTTTTAGGACATCCCCCGTTCCAGGTGGCTGACCCTCACTGCCCCTATTACTCAATAACATATGTCCACCACCAAGAAAACCAGGTGAATAAGTGTGAGACGAACCACATGTACACAATCAATAGCGTTAAGTATATTGGTTCCTGACTGGACTGTAATCTCCAGTCAGAGGGATAGATGTAATTGTTAGGACAGAGCCGATGGGCCCAACTTATATAAGCCGGCACCCTCAGCTCTCCCAGCGGCCCATCGGCTCTGTCCTAACAATTACATCTATCCCTCTGACTGGAGATTACAGTCCAGTCAGGAACCAATATACTTAACGCTATTGATTGTGTACATGTGGTTCGTCTCTTATTCACTTATTCACCTGGTTTTCTTGGTGGGGGACATATGTTAGTGAGTAATAGGGGCAGTGAGGGTCAGCCACTTGGAACGGGGGATGTCCTAACATCGACACCCTCCGTTGGTAGGAAGGGCAAGTAAAGGTTGTAACCCAGTATCTCCATCTAGCATTCACTGGCACTTTTTTGTATGTCTTATATGTCGTTTGGAGAGACACTTTGTGTCTGTTTTTATATTTGATCTATTAAAAGTATATTTTTTTTAGAGGTATTGTCTATGTGGTTTTTAAATAATCACTATCACAATATGGATAAGTTGCACTTACGGCTACAATGATTTAAGTGCAAGACAATTGACTATTTGCACAGCCGGTAGTAAATTAAAGCACTGTAGTGAAATTTGCACCACAGTTCATGCGCATAAGAGACATGGAAACTACCAGCACAATCAGCTGAATTTAATTTAAAGTTATCCACAAAGGTAAGGCAATCTATATGTAAATTGCCGTTTTTAAGATAACAAAAGAAGTTAGAGATAATGGATAATGATTGTCGCTGTCTGCTGAGGTGATACAAAGTAGCGCGATAAGCATAAACCTAGCAATTACTAACCAACCTGGCTGAGAGTAACCATAGATCCTTCACCCAATGGTCGTTTCAGAGACCTTCATCAGAGGACGGTGTTAGGTGAGCAGAAAGGTGGAGTTTATATCCCATATGCGGTCCTATAGGAGAGGTTGCAATATGTGACGTGCACGTTGCCATAGGTACATGGGGCGCCGGGGGGGCGGACGCGTTAAGGGGACGTGCGCAAGTCATATGACCTACATTACATGATTATATAGACGCAGCAAGCCCAACGGCAGCCCACAAGCATATCACTAGTGTGAGACTGCTGTACATTCACGTTGCTAAGTATAAAACGCATGGGATAACTCAATCAACCAATAGTTTTGGCAGCCATAGATTAAGTAGGAAACACTCAAATACATTCGCCATAATGGTCAACAAATATGTTGAATATAGATAGAAACTGTATATTATACCTTAATCTTTATATATCAAAATACACATATTTAATAAACATAGTTCATCAATAGTAAGTATTTATATACAACAATAGGATTAATATTATTTGAAAAAACTCTACATTAAAATGCAGCCACACAAAGAAATTTGAATTATCATTATATCCTCTTCAAGGAGGTAAGTCGATTCAATCGTTTTTCCACCAATGCATATATATTGTAATCATGCACGAATAATATAGAATAAATATCTGAAAAAGAGAATTAAAATTAATTAAAAACACGTAACCAAAAAAACCTAAATCAGAACTAAAGACAAGAGGAGAAACTGTTATTCTCATTGAGGCCAGATGGACATGTAGTATTTAAAGTCCAGATCCATCTGGCCTCAAGTTGTGCCAAACTTACAGAACCCCCACATGCATCAATATGTAGCATATCGATCCCTCTCACTGTCAGACCCTTGGAATCTGATTGATGACATTGCCGAAAGTGTCTAGGAAGTGTCTCAGAGTAGAGATGTCGTCCACATTGGCTGCTGCCAAAATGCCCAGTCCGTGTTCCCTGACTCTCACTTTTAGTTGTCGGGTAGTTAGACCGACATAAATTTTTCTGCAGGGTCACGTTGCATAATATGTAACTACACAACTAGTGCAAGTTATATGTTTCGTTATTAAAAAAGTTTTCTGCCCTGAAGAATCACTAAATGAGTTGGAACGAGCAATATTAGGACAAGCGATACACTTGCCACAAGGTACACATCCGGCAACCACCGGTGGTATCTCTTGACCAAAAAGGGTTTGATCCCTAGAGGGTTGATATTGTGAGTGGACTAAATGGTCATAGAGATTTTTTTGATCTTCTGATGCCAATAGAGGTCTAAACAGGAAGGATCTTGCATAAAGTGGGGTCAGCTCTTAAAATTGGCCAGGACCTGGCAAGACATTCTCTCGCCTTCAAGAAATCGGAGTGATATTGAGTCACAAATCTAATTTGTTTATCATTTTTTGATTTATGTGTGGGATACAGTAATCGTGTGGCATATTTGGCAAGATCATAAGCCCACTTAATTGATCAACCACTGTACCCATGCTCCCTAAATCTGACTATCAGGTCTCTAGCCTGAGCTTCAAAATCTTCATTGGTGGAACAGACTCGACAGATCCTCAGGAACTGTCCTATAGACACAGCCTTAATCATGTAGTCTGGGTGAGATGTAGAGGCATGTAATAATGTATTGACAGCCGTTGGTTTCTGAAACAAGTCGGTCTTTATTAGTCCAAAATTATCTCGCTTAAGAGTCACATCCAGAAAGTCGATCCTGTCATGGGCAAATTGATACGTAAGATGGATATTACGTTGATTCTCATTAATCTTTGAAAACATTTTTTTTAAATCATAAGATGAACCCTGCCAGATCAGAGAAATATCGTCTATGTATCGCACCCAAAAGGGAATGCGATCCATAGACGACAACTGATCTGACAGGAAGAGGTCCCTCTCCCACAGCCCCAGGAACAGGTTGGCATATGAGGGCGCGAAAGCCGCGCCCATCGCTGCTCCCTGGAGCTGAAGGTAGAATGACCCCTTAAACAGAAAAAAATGATGTGTCAAAGAAAATTCTAAAAGCTCCATGGCAAGATCAACCATTCGTGATGAAAGATTGGACATATCCATAAAAAAAACCTAACGGCTGTCAATCCATCAGAATGACGGATGTTAGTATATAATGACTCCATATTCCCACAGACTAACAGAGCATCATCATCCAAATACAATCTATCCACCCACTTGAGCAAATCGCCGGTATCTCTCAAAAAGGAGGGAAGTGTGTGAACAAGGGGTTGAAGAATAGATTCAATCCATTTGTTCACATTCTCGAGGAAATTGCCACAACCGGATATAATTGGTCTCCCAGGGGGAGTAGAGATGTCTTTATGCACCTTGGGAAGTAGGTACATTGTAGCGATAGATGGTTCTTGAACTTGTAGTGCTGAAGCCAGATCACTAATGAAACCACCGCCATCCAGCGCATTCTTCAAAATTTTTTTGAGTAGAGTATTATAACTCGATAGGGGATTATATGTCAATTTTTTATAGCATTTAACATCAGACAATTGACGAAATGCCTCCCTCTCATACATTTCAGATGGCCAGATGACGATGTTGCCACCTTTGTCAGCTGGCTTCAGCACTACATTATGTAATTTTTGTAATTCCTTTAATCGCTTACGTTCCCCTTGAAAAAGTTTATCATCAGTATCTCGTATCTTGGTGGCAATTTCCTTGAAATCCTCAGATACGATTTGAACAAACAATGCAACGTTAGGACACGTAGATAAAGGTGGAAACTTCTTAGAGCATGGGCGGATAGATGCTGGGATCTTGCCTCCTTCACAGACTGAATGTTCAGCAGAGAGCTCTTCTAGGGTCCTTATAGCTTCCTGTTCTTGCGCTGATGGAAAGATGGAATGTAAAGTATCATTAAAGAAATATTTTTTAAAAACTAAACAACGGGTAAAAATATGTAGATCCTTTGTAGCAATAAAAGGATCACATTTTTCCGCAGGAGAAAAGGATAGGCCCTTATTTAACAAAGATTCATATGCTGAAGTCAGTCTGTGAGAGGTTAGGTTAATTACTAGAGTTGAGCACGGTTTGTGGTTCGTAGTTCTCCAGTTCGCGGTTCGAGTGATTTTGGGGCATGTTCTAGATCGAACTAGAACTTGAGCTTTTTGCTAAAAGTTCGTTAGCTCGAGTTACGTTCGAGAACGGTTCTATCAGCAAAAAGTCAAGCTAATTACTAGCTGCCTTTTCGCTGTAATAGTATGAAATTTCAGCGTATAGTGTGCGGGGACTGCGCGTTCAGATCACTGCTGCTGGGATAATAGCAATCGCCATTTTTTTTTTTTTCTTTTCTTCCTTCCCTAACCGCGCGTGTAGTGGGGCAGGCCAGCATGTCAGCCAATTCCAGACACACACACAGCTAAGTGGACTTTTTGCCAGAGAAGCAAGGGCATGTGTCATAGGCTGTCCATGTCACATGTACTTGCATTATAAAAACAGACATTTTGTTCCAGCACGGCATTATCTGCCTTCTGTGTCTGGGTGTCAGTCACCGCTGACGCAGCTCCTGCCACCGATCCTGCTGTGTAAGCTCTACACACAGCGCTATACAGAATAGGGGTAGAAGTTTCTTTCAGCCCTTGTAAGGGCTAATTACAGCTGGCTCAGAGCCATAGGTGACAGTCAGGTCCGTGGAAACAGTTTTTAACAGCTACAGATAACAGAGTCTGAATAGCTAAGCTCAGGGACTTCCTTGCTGCATTTCACCATTAGGAGGGATAGAAAGTGAGGCTTCCTTTCCTCTACACTGACCCACAACCCGGCCACTGTACCCTCCTGCCCTTTTTAGCAAAGCCATTTTAATTTCAGAGTGCTGCCAGTTAGTGCCATCCAAAGAGTGGCTGCTGTCCTCCATTATTGTGGCACTTGTGCCAAGCAAGTCCCAGCACCTCTGCATTCTCCCCTCCTGCACATTTTTGCAAAGCCATTTTAATTGAAAAGAGTGCTGCCAGCTAGTGGCATCCAAAAAGTGACTGTTGAACTTTATTAGTGTCCCACTGGTGCCAAGCTATTTCCATCACCTCTGCATTGCACTCTCAAACTCATTGTTACTAAGCCATTATAATAGCAAACACTGAGGAAACTTAGTAGCATCCTAAAAGTGGCTGTTGGACTTCATTAGTGTCCCACTGGTGCCAAGCTATTTCTAGCACCTCTACATTGCACCCTCAAACTCATTGTTACTAAGCCATTATAATAGCAAACACTGAGGAAACTTAGTGGCATCCTAAAAGTGGCTGTTGGACTTCATTAGTAGAGATTAGCGAACCGGCCGTGGTTCAGCTCGAGTTCGGTTCGCCGAACGGAGGTCTCGTTTGAGTTTGGTTCGGCGAACCGGTTCGGCGAACCACTCGAACTGCATAGGAAACAATGGGAGGCAATGACAAACACATAAAACACCTAGAAAACACCCTCAAAGGTGTCCAAAAGGTGACAAACAATTCACAACACAAACACATGGGAAAGTGACAAGAACAAATTCTCATGCGAAAACAAAACAGCGTTACTTGTGCTCCAGTTATACACTTCACAGGTAGATTTGCATCAAGCACATTCAAAAACACGCCATACTTAACCGTCCCCAGGATGACACTGGGGTAGGTAGCAAAGTCCTTGCTGAACCATGACTTGTTCATCTTGGCTCCTTTTAAAAAACACAGCAAGCAAGGGTTACTCCAAGCGGAGTCTCCCTTTTTTCCAAAAATTGGGCCACACACACACCCACCCCTTCAGTGGCAGCACTTGTGCACCAGTTGTACACTTCACAGGTAGATTTGCATCAAGCACATTCAAAATCCACAAGCATTTACTCTCCCCAGGATGACACAGGGGTAGTAAATTCCTTGTGAATCTATGACTTGTTCATTTTGATGAACTTTAGTCTGTCCACATTGTCACTGGACAGACGCGTGCGCTTATCTGTCAGCACACACCCAGCAGCACTGAAGACATGTTCAGAGACAAAGCTGGCAGCTGGACATGACAAAATCTCCAAGGCGAAAGTGGAGAGCTCTGGCCATTTTTCAAGATTTGAAGCCCAAAATGAGCAAGGCTCCATTTGCAAAGTCATGGCATCGATGTTCATTTGGAGATACTCCTGTATCATCCTTTCCAGCCGTTGACTATGTGTCAGACTTCTTGTCTCTGGTGGCCTTGCAAAGGATGGTCTAAAAAAATTATGAAAAGATTCAATAAAATTGCGGTTACCAGCACCAGATACGGTGCTGCTGGTACGGGTAGACTGTTGAAGATGACGAGACCGTCCCATGTTTGTCAAGTTACAACTGGGAGATTCACTCCCTGCACCACGGTTGTTTGGTGGAAAAGCCGAGCTAAGATCGAGTAACAGCTTTTGCTAATACTCCTGCATATGTGCGTCCCTTTCTATGGCTGGAATTATGTGACAAAATTTGGACTTGTACCGGGGATCTAATAGTGTGGCAAGCCAGTAGTCATCATCACTTCTAATTTTGACAATATGAGGGTCATGTTGGAGGTAGTGCAGCAAGAAGGCGCTCATGTGTCTGGCGCAGCCATGCGGACCAAGTCCACGCTGTGTTTGTGGCATAGAGGTGCTAACCATTCTTTCTTCCTCTGACATCTCCCCCCAACCTCTTTCAACTGAAATTTGATCCACTGAGACTTCCATGTCCATGGACAGTTCGTCCTCCATTTCTTCATGTTCTCCTGCACTTTCCTCAACATTTCGCCTGCTATTATGTGCCCTTGTTGATCCCTGTTCCCCATGGTCCCATGCCTGCCGCATTGGTGATGATGAACATCTGGACCTTGGTAATGTTGTTGTCTCTTGCGTATATGAATAGTCCTGTAGTTCCTCCCCTTCCTGTTGTCCCACCCCCTGACTCCGAATAGTGTTTAGCGTGTGCTCCAGCATGTAAATGACTGGAATTGTAATGCTGATAATGGCATTGTCAGCACTAAACATATTTGTTGCCATGTCGAAACTGTGCATAAGGGTGCATAGGTCCTTCATTTGAGACCACTCCATCAGGGTGATCTGCCCCACCTCTGCATCTCGTATTGCACCAGGGCTCGATGGTGCTGCCACAGTCGCTGTAACATGTGGAGAGTCGAATTCCAGCGTGTCGGCACATCGCATTTCAGGCGATGAACCGGCAGGCCGAAAGACTTCTGGAGCGATGCAAGTCACTCAGCAGCGGTGGTTGAACGGCAGAAGTGAGCAGACAGCTTTCGTGCCCTGTTCAGAAGGCCATCTAGGCCGGGATAGTGTGTTAAAAATTGCTGGACAACAAGGTTCAACACGTGAGCCATACAAGGCACGTGTGTCACCTTGCCAAGGCGAAGGGCCGCACCCAGGTTTGCAGCATTGTCGCACACGGCCTTACCAGGCTGCAGGTTGAGTAGAGACAACCATTTATTAAACTCAGTCTCCAGATCTGCCCACAACTCAGCCGCTGTGTGACTCTTATTTCCAAGACATTTCAAGCTAAAGACCGCCTGATGCCGTTGCGCTCTGCTGCCAGCATAGTAATGAGGGGTGCGTGATTCCTTCTGCGCAGTTACAACGCTGGTGGCCTGACCAGGCAGGCTTCGGGCGGAGGTGGAGGACCCAGATGAGGTGGAGGAGGCAGAAGCAGTGGCGGAACTTGGACAGAGGATTGACACACAAGTCGTGGGGACGGCAAGACTTGTGCAGCAGACCCTTCACCATCTATCACCATAGTTACCCAGCGCCCAGTCAGCGACATGTAATGTCCCTGTCCATGCTTACTGGTCCAAGTATCGGTGGTGAAATGCACCCGTTCACAAACAGAGTTTCCCAAGGAAGCGGTGATGTTGTGTGCGACATGCTGGTGTAGCGCAGGCACACCTTTCTTAGAGAAGTAGTGGCGACTGGGCATCTGGTACTGGGGCACAGCGACAGACATAAGGTCTCTAAAATCCTGTGTGTCCACCAGGCGGAAAGGCAGCATTTCGGTAGCCAAGAGCTTACAGAGGGATAAAGTCAACCTCTTAGCTTTGTCATGGGTCGCAGGAAATGGCCTTTTATTTGTCCACATCTGAGGGACAGAGATCTGACTGCTGTGTGTAGACGGTGGTGAGTAGGATGTCCCTAAAAAAATGCAGGTTTGTGAGGAAAGTGCAGGCGTAGACATGATGTTGCCTTCATCCAACATTGGTGCTATCGATGTCTGAGAGAGCTGTACACACGCACTTGTTTCCCCTTCCAAACCAACTGACGACCTACCAAGCAAACTGCCTGTTGTGGTTACAGTGGTGGAAGTTGTGCGTGGAAAACCAGATGTGACAGCTGTCCCCACAGTCCTAGAAGATGAAGAGCGCGCGGATGCACTTGAAGGGGCAGGCGGTGGATGGTTCGCTCCGCTAGGCCGCATTGCAGCACGGTGAGCTTCCCACTGGGACATATGGTATTTATTCATGTGACGATTCATGGAAGAAGTTGTCAAAACTGCTGAGGTTTTGCCCTCTACTAACAGAATCACGACAAATTTTACATATTACATGATTTGGCCGATCTTTTGCTATGTCAAAAAAGGTCCAGGCTAGGCAAGGCTTAGAGGGCATGCGACCTGCTGAGCCCCCCCCGACTAGTGCTCAGAGGCAGAGTGGTGGCTGAGGATGCAGTTGTAGACGTGCTATTAGTACTACTCATCTGTCCAGGAAGGTGCAAGGTAACTTCGTCGTCAGTAGCATCCTCCTCCGCCGCCTCTGTTGACCTCCTCGAGTGCCTGACTGTGGGTTGACAGTAGGTGGGATCTAGAACTTCCTCATCAAGGTTTGTGTTTGCACTCCCCTCACCCTCAGACCGAGCCTCTTCCTGACGTGAACCAACATTTAAGTTGTCATCCCAATGTTGTATGTTCCTCATTGTCTATAACAGGTGTTACAGTTTGTGAATAAGGGTCAACATTATGCTCAGAAACTTGGTCCTCATGGCCTGAATCAGAGTCACAAAGGTTCTGGGCATCACTGCAGACCATTTCCTGGTCTGTACTCACTGTAGCTTGGGAGCAGACCTCTGATTCCCAGGCTATAGTGTGACTGAACAGCTCTGCAGACTCAGCCATCTCAGTTCCACCATACTGTGCAGGGCGGATGGAGACTTCAGAGCTGGGAGAAAGCAAGTTTGATTGGGATGACAACTCAGAGGACTGGTGTTTTTTGGATGCGGTAGTTGAGGTGGCGGAGAGGGCACTTGTTGGACCACTTGAGATCCATTCAAGCATTTTCTTTTTTTGGCCATCATCTACCTTTGTTCCAGTTGTTCGTGTCCGTAAAAAAGGGAGCACATCGGATTGTCCACGGTAAGTAGTAGACATCTTACTTTTGCTGAAAGATGGTCTCTTTTCAGCAGATGTTAATAGAGCTTTGCCACCTTCCCCACGGACAAACCATTTTTTTCCTTTTCCAACACGCCTGTTCCCCTTTCCACCAGCATCTGTCATTTTGCCACTCATTTTGATTGCAACAAGATTGTGCACTTAAAATGTGGTAGTAAAAATTGAGAGGTGGTGTAGATTGCAGCTGTGGTCTAGCTTTATTAACAGCAGAATAAACAACAAATACTTTCCCTGACAATGCAACTACAGCCCTTAAACTGGCAGAATAGTTTGCTATTAGAATGGCTTAGTAACAATGAGTTTCAGTGTGCAATGCAGAGGTGCTGCAAATATCTTTGCACCAGTGGGACAATAATGAAGTCCAACAGCCACTTTTAGGATGCCACTAAGTTTCCTCAGTGTTTGCTAGTATAATAGCTTAGTAAAAATGAGCTTGAGTGTGCAATGCAGAGGTGCTGCAAATAGATTTGCACTAGTGGGACACTAATGGAAGTCCAACAGCCACTTTTAGGATGCCACTAAGTTTACTCAGTGTTTGCTAGTATAATGGCTTAGTAACAATGAGCTTGAGTGTGCAATGCAGAGGTGCTGCAAATAGATTTGCACTAGTGGGACACTAATGGAAGTCCAACAGCCACTTTTAGGATGCCACTAAGTTTACTCAGTGTTTGCTAGTATAATGGCTTAGTAACAATGAGCTTGAGTGTGCAATGCAGAGGTGCTGCAAATAGATTTGCACTAGTGGGACACTAATGGAAGTCCAACAGCCACTTTTAGGATGCCACTAAGTTTACTCAGTGTTTGCTAGTATAATGGCTTAGTAACAATAAGCTTGAGTGTGCAATGCAGATGTGCTGCAAATAGATTTGCACTAGTGGGACACTAATGGAAGTCCAACAGCCACTTTAAAGGATGCCACTAAGTTTACTCAGTGTTTGCTAGTATAATGGCTTAGTAACAATGAGCTGGAGTGTGCAAAGGGCAGGAGGGTACAGTGGCAGGGTTGTGGGTCTGTGTAGAGGAAAGGAAGCCTCACTTTATATCCCTCCTAATGGTGAAATGCAGAGAGGAAGTCCCTGACCTTAGCTGCACAGAAGCTCTTATCTGTAGCTGTTAAAATCTGTTTCTACGGACCTGACTGTCACCTTTGGCTCTGAGCCTGCTGTTATTAGCCCTTACAAGGGCTGAAAGAAACATCTATCCCTATTCTGTATAGCGCTGTGTGTAGAGTGTACACAGCAGTATCGGAGACAGAAGCTACGCCAGCGGTAACTGACACCCAGACGCAGAAGGCAGATAATGGCGTCCTGACGGGCACATACCCGTTTTTATAATGCAGGGACATGTGACATGGACATCCTATCACACATGCCGTTGCTTCTCTGGCTAAAAGTCCACTTAGCTGTGTGTGTGTCTGGGATTGGCTGACATGCTGGCCCGCCCAACTACACGCGCGCGCTTAGTGAAGGAAGACAAGGGAAAAAAAAAAATGGCGATCGCTATTATCCCAGCAGCAGTGATCTGAATGCGCAGTCCACGCACACTATATGCTGAAATTTCATAACAGTGTGAGTCACAGAGTGACTTACACTATTACAGCAAAAAGCCAGCTAGTAATTAGCTTGGCTTTTTGCTGCTAGAACCGTTCTCGAACGTAACTAGAACTATCGAGCTTTTGCAAAAAGCTCAAGTTCTAGTTCGATCTAGAACAGCCCCCAAAATCATTCGAACCGCAAACTTGAGAACCACGAACCGCACTCAACTCTATTCATTAGTGTCCCATTGGTGCCAAGCTATTTCTAGCACCTCTGCATTGCACCCTCAAACTCATTGTTACTAAGCCATTATAATAGCAAACACTGAGGAAAATTAGTGGCACCCTAAAAGTGGCTGTTGGACTTCACTAGTGTCCCACTGGTGCCAAGCCATTTCCAGCTACTCTGCATTGCACCCTCAAACTCATTTTTACTAAGCTATTAGAATAGCAAACTGTGCTGCCAGTTTAAGGGCCATAGTTGCATTGTCGGGGATAGTTATTGTTGTTTATTCTGCTGTCAATAAAGGTAGACCACCGCTGCAGTCTACACCACCTCGCAATTTTTACTACCACATTTTAAGTGCACAATCTTGTCTCAATCAAAATGAGTGGCAAAATGACAGATGCTGGTGGAAAGGGGAACAGGCGTGTTGGAAAAGGAAAAAAAGTTTGTGTCCGTGTGGAAGGAGGCAAAGCTCCATTAACATCTGTTGAAGATAGGCCATCTATAAGACATCAGTAAGATGTCTACTACTTTCCGTGGACAATCCGATGTGCTCCCTTTTTTACGGAGATGAAGAACTGGAACAAAGGTAGATGTTGCCCAAAAAAAGAAAATGCTTGAATGGATCTTAAGTGGTCCAACAAGTGCCCTCTCCTCCACCTCAACTACCGCATCCAAAAAACACCAGTCCTCTGAGTTGTCATCCCAATCACACTTGCTTTCTTCCAGCTCTGAAGTCTCCATCCGCCCTGCACAGTATGGTGGAACAGAGATGGCTGAGTCTGCAGAGCTGTTCAGTCACACTATAGCCTGGGAATCAGATGTCAGCTCCCAAGCTACAGTGAGTACAGACCAGGAAATGGTCTGCAGTGATGCCCAGTACCTTTGTGACTCAGATTCAGGCCATGAGGAACAACTTTCTGAGCATAATATTGATCCTTATTCACAAACTGTAACACCTGTTGTTATAGACAATGAGGAACATACTGATGACGATGAGACGCAGATACCAGATTGGGATGACAACTTAAATATTCAGTTAGAGGCTCGGTCTGAGGGTGAGGGGAGTGCAAACACAACAATTGATGAGGAAGTTCTAGATCCCACCTTCTGTCAACCCACAGTCAGGCACTCGAGGAGGTCAACAGAGGCGGTGGAGGAGGATGCAACTGACGACGAAGTTACCTTGCGCCTTCCTGGACAGAGGAGGAGTACTGGTAGCACGTCTACGACTGCATCCTCAGCCACCACTCTGCCTCTGAGCACTAATCGGGGGGGGATCAGCAGGTCGCATGCCCTCTAAGTCTTGCCTAACCTGGTCCTTTTTTGACCTAGCAAAGGATCGCCCAAATCATGTGATCTGTAAAATTTGTCAAAAGTCTGTTAGTAGAGGCCAAAACCTCAGCAGTTTGACAACTTCTTCCATGAATCGTCACATGAATAAATATCATATGTCCCAGTGGGAAGCTCACTGTGCTGCAATGCGGCCTAGCGGAGTGGACCATCCACCGCCTGCCCCTTCCAGTGCATTCGCGCGCTCTTTGTCTTCTAGGACTGTGAGGACAGCTGTCACACCTGGTTTTCCACGCACAACTTCCATCACTGTAACCACAACAGGCAGTTTGCTTGGTAGGTCGTCAGTTGGTTTGGAAGGGGAAACAAGTGGGTGTGTACACCTCTCTCAGACATCGATAGCACCAACGTTGGATGAAGGCAACATCATGTCTACGCCTGCACTTTCCTCACAAACCTGCATTTTTTCAGGGACACCCTACTCACCACCGTCTACACACAGCAGCCAGATCTCTGTCCCTCAAATGTGGACAAATAAAAGGCCATTTCCTGCGACCCATGACAAAGCTAAGAGGTTGACTTTATCCCTCTGTAAGCTCTTGGCTAC
Organism: Anomaloglossus baeobatrachus; assembly: GCF_048569485.1. Taxonomy (NCBI): domain Eukaryota; kingdom Metazoa; phylum Chordata; class Amphibia; order Anura; family Aromobatidae; genus Anomaloglossus; species Anomaloglossus baeobatrachus. The sequence goes on along the minus strand of NC_134357.1, from coordinate 213,428,120 downwards.
CGAAATGCTGCCTTTCCGCCTGGTGGACACACAGGATTTTAGAGACCTTATGTCTGTCGCTGTGCCCCAATACCAGATGCCCAGTCGCCACTACTTCTCTAAGAAAGGTGTGCCTGCGCTACACCAGCATATTGCACACAACATCACCGCTTCCTTGAGAAACTCTGTGTATGAACGGGTGCATTTCACCACCGATACTTGGACCAGTAAGCATGGACAGTGACGTTACATGTTGCTGACTGGGCACTGGGTAACAATGGTGATAGATGGTGAAGGGTCTGCTGCACAAGTCTTGCCATCCCCACGACTTGTGTGTCAATCCTCTGTCTGTCCAAGTTTCTCCACTGCTTCTGCCTCCTTAACCTCGTCTGGGTCCTCCACCTCCGCCCCAAGCCTGCCTGGTCAGGCCAATAGCGTTGTAACTGCGCACAAGGAATCACGCACCCCTCATTACTATGCTGGCAGCAGAGCGCAACGGCATCAGGCGGTCTTTATCTTGAAATGTCTTGGAAATAAGAGTCACACAGCGGCTGAGTTGTGGGCAGCTCTGGAGACTGAGTTTGGTAAATGGTTGTCTCCACTCAACCTGCAGCCTGGTAAGGCCGTGTGCGACAATGCTGCAAACCTGGGTGCGGTTCTTCACCTGGGCAAGGTGACACACGTGCCTTGTATGGCTCACGTGTTGAACCTTGTTGTCCAGCAATTTTTAACACACTATCCCGGCCTAGATGGCCTTCTGAACTGGGCACGAAAGCTGTCTGCTCACTTCCACCGTTCAACCGCCGCAGCTGAGCGACTTGCATCGCTCCAGAAGTCTTTCGGCCTGCCGGTTCATCGCCTGAAATGCGATGTGCCGACACGCTGGAATTCGACTCTCCACATGTTACAGCGACTGTGGCAGCACCGTCGAGCCCTGGTGCAATACGTCATGACGTATAGCCTGGGCCAACGAGATGCAGAGGTGGGGTAGATCACCCTGATGGAGTGGTCTCAGATCAAGGACCTATGCACCCTTCTGCACAGTTTCGACATGGCGACAAATATGCTTAGCGCTGACAATGCCATTATCAGCATGACAATTCTAGTCATTTACATGCTGGAGCGCACGCTAAACACTATTCGAACTCAGGGGGTGGAACAACAGGAAAGGGAGGAACTACAGGAGGAATCATATGCGCAAGAGACAACAACATCACCAAGGTCCAGACGTTCATCATCACCAAGGCGGCAGGCATGGGACCATGGGGGACAGGGATCAACAAGGGCACATGGTAGCAGGCGAAATGTTGAGGAAGGTGCAGGAGAACATGAAGAAATGGAGGACGAACTGTCCATGGACATAGAAGACTCAGCGGATGAGGGAGACCTTGGTCAAATTTCAGTTGAAAAAGGTTGGGGGGAGATGTCAGAGGAAGAAAGAACGGTTAGCACCTCTATGCCACAAACACAGCGTGGACTTGGTCCGCATGGCTGCGCCAGACACATGAGCGAGCGCCTTCTTGCTGCACTACCTCCAACATGACCCTCGTATTGTCAAAATTAGAAGTGATGATGACTACTGGCTTGCCACACTATTAGATCCCCGGTACAAGTCCAAATTTTGTAACATAATTCCAGCCATAGAAAGGGACGCACGTATGCAGGAGTATCAGCAAAAGCTGTTACGCGATCTTAACTCGGCTTTTCCACCAAACACCCGTGGTGCACTGAGTGAATCTCCCAGTTGTAACTCGACAAACATGGGACGGTCTCGTCATCTTCAACAGTCTACCCATACCAGCAGCACCGTATCTGGTGCTGGTAACAGCAATTTTATGGAATCTTTTCATAATTTTTTTAGACCATCCTTTGCAAGGCCTCCAGAGACAACAAGTCTAAAACATAGTCAACGGCTGGAGAGGATGATACAGGAGTATCTCCAAATGAACATCGATGCCATGACTTTCAAATGGAGCCTTGCTCATTTTGGGCTTCAAATCTTGAAAAATGGCCAGAGCTCTCCACTTACGCCTTGGAGATCTTGTCGTGTCCAGCTGCCAGCGTTGTCTCTGAACGTGTCTTCAGTGCTGCTGGGTGTGTGCTGACAACTAAGCGCACGCGTCTGTCCAGTGACAATGTGAGCGCTGCTTCTCCACCCCTCCCCCCCACCCCCATATATATAAATATATATATATATATATATATATATATATATATATATATATATATATATATATATATATTTTTTTTTTATTTTATTTTTTTTTTTTCAGACTTTTATCCACTGACACAATTCTCACCAGTTCTCCAGTTTTTCATGCGCTATGTGAACGCATCTGCGAAGGTTTTGCTAATGTATCTGCGAATTTTTTCTGATCTTTTTATTTTACAAAAAATATTATATTTTTTTACATTTTGACATAAAAAACCTCACCATCAACATATATTGTTCATGTACCATTTTATTTCCACATCTTTTCATATTCACACATCATTTTTTACCCTTCATTCCTCCGATTCAATATACTTTATTTTTACATTGAGCACTTCCAACACACATTTTTTCCTTTTTCAATTTTTCTTTTTCCTCCTGTCCTCTTTCCTCCGTGTTCATTCTCTCCCCTTTTTCCTTTTTGTCAATGTTGGCAACTTTATCCACCGTTGCACGTGTTTATGAGTCACGAAGGGGTGGATGACGTATTCTCTGTATACGTGGCTGCATTCTAACACATATATAGGAGTCGGTGACTCCTTGTTTGCTATAGTCTTTCTTTGTACATTGTCCTGATGATGAGGACGGATGTGTCCTCGAAACGCGTAGACCTGTGTTCAAAAATAAATAAAGAAATGAATTCACTAACAAGCATCTGGATTCTGTGTGGCTTGGCGCGGAATTTTAAACCTGCTTTCTGCTCTACCCCTTGCAGTGACAATGTGAACAGACTAACGTTCATCAAAATGAACAAGTCATGGATCCACAGGGAATTTACTACCCCTGTGTCATCCTGGGGAGAGTAAATGCTTGTGTATTTTGAATGTGCTTGATTCAAATCAACCTGTGAAGTGTACAACTGGGGCACAAGTGCTGCCACTGAAGGGGTGTCTGTGTGGCCCAATTTTTTGGATAAAAAGGGAGACCCCGCTTGGAGTAACCCTTGCTTGCAGTGTTTTTAAAAAGGAGCCAAGATGAACAAGTCATGGTTCAGCAAGACTTTGCTACTGTTGTAGCTGTTCTGTTTTGTCACAAGTCAGCTTATGGGATCACCAGTGAGGTCCTCTGAATTAGGCCTCTTCAGAGGACCTAATCAAGATCGAGCGCTCGGAGAAAAAGACCTGCATCCATGTGAGCATGATCAATTTTCTGTTTATTTAGCTAAGGTACAGTTTATTTATACCATTTACAGATCAATGTGATATTGCAAATAAGGCTTCTAGCTGGACTTTACAAGTTGCTCATATGACCTTTAAGTTTTAGTAAAACAAAAATGTAGAGTCATGCATATGAGATAAGAAGAAGATAAGAAGAACATTTAGAGACAATAATAATCCTTGAGCTTGTCTCTTATTCCGAAGGCTCTATGACTATGAACTACCACCAGATATACTAACTAATGAAATAAAATATCTTTAATAAAGAAATAGAGAAACTATTTAACCCTTCTATATCACTACCTACCCCGGTGCAATCCTGGGGACGGTTAAGGATGGCGTATTTTTGAATGTGCTTGATGAAAATTTACCTGTGAAGTGTACAACTGGGGCACAAGTGCTGCCACTGAAGGGGTGTCTGTGTGGCCCAATTTTTGGAAAAAAGGGAAACTCTGCTTGGAGAAACCCTTGCTTGCAGTGTTTTTAAAAAGGAGCCAAGATGAACAAGTCATGGTTCAGCAAACACTTTGCTACCTACCCTGGTGCAATCCTGGGGACGGTTAAGAATGGCGTATTTTTGAATGTGCTTGATGCAATTCTACCTGTGAAGTGTTCAATTAGGGCACAAGTGCTGCCACTGAAGGGGTGGGTGTCTGTGTGGCCCAATTTTTGGAAAAAAGGGAGACTCCGCTTGGAGTCCCCTTGCGATGTTTTGCATGATTTTAGAAGGGCATGCCATGCCTATATCTGTGTCTCGTCCTCTTTTTCCTCGTCAAGCTGTTTTGTTTTCGCATGAGAATTTTTTCTTGTCACTTTCCCATGTGTTTGTGTTGTGAGTTGTTTGTCACCTTTTGGACACCTTTGAGGGTGTCCATTGTTTCCTATGGGTTCGAGTGGTTCGCCGAACCGGTTTGCCGAACCGAATGCGAACCAGACCTCGGTTCGGCGAACCAAACTCGAGCCGAACCACGACCGGTTCACTCATCTCTAATTATAATAGCAAACACTGAGCAAACTTAGTGGCATCTTAAAAGTGGCTGTTGGACTTGATTAGTGTCCCACTGGTGCCAAGCTATTTTCAGCACCTCTGCATTGCACCTTCAAGCTCATTTTTATAAGCCCTTATAATAGCAAACACTGAACAAACTTAATGGCATCTTAAAAGTGGCTGTTGGACTTGATTAGTGTCCCACTTGTGCCAAGCTATTTCCAGCACCTCTGCATTGCACCCTCAAGCTCATTTTTACTAAGCCATTATAATAGCAAACACTGAGCAAACTTAGTGGCATCTTAAAAGTGTCTGTTGGACTTGATTAGTGTCCCACTTGTGTCAAGCTATTTCCAGCACCTCTGCATTGCACCCTCAAGCTCATTTTTACTAAGCCATTCTAACAGCAAACTGTGCTGCCAGTTTAAGGGCCATAGTTGCATTGACAGGGATAGTCTTTGTTGTTTCTTCTGCTGCCAATAAAGCTAGACCACCTCTGCAATCTACACCACCTCTCAATTTTTACTACCACATTTTAAACAGACAATCTTGTCGCAATCAAAATGAGTGGCAAAATGACAGATGCTGGTGGGAAGGGGAACAGGCGTGTTGGAAAAGGAAAAAAAGTTTGTGTCCGTGGGGAAGGTGGCAAAGCTCTATTAACATCTGCTGAAGATAGGCCATCTTCCAGCAAAAGTAAGATGTCTACTACTTTCCGTGGACAATCCGATGTGCTCCCTTTCTTACGGACACGAACAACTGGAACAAAGGTAGATGATGCCCAAAAAAAGAACATGCTTGAATGGATCTCAAGTGGTCCAACAAGTGCCCTATCCTCCACCTCAACTACCGCATCCAAAAAAACCAGTCTTTTGAGTTGTCATCCCAATCACACTTGCTTTCTCCCAGCTCTCAAGTCTCCATCCGCCCTGCACAGTATGATGGAACAGAGATGGCTGAGTCTGCAGAGCTGTTCAGTCACACTGTAGCCTGGGAATCAGAAGTCTGCTCCCAAGCTACAGTGAGTACAGACCAGGAAATGGTCTGCAGTGATGCCCAGAACCTTTGTGACTCTGATTTAGGCCGTGATGACCAAGTTTCTGAGCATAATGTTGACCCTTATTCACAAACTGTAACACCTGTTGGTAGAGACTATGAGGAACATACTGATGACGATGAGACGCAGATACTAGATTGGGATGACAACTTAAATATTCGATCAGGGCAGGAAGAGTCTCAGTCTGAGGGTGAGGGGAGTGCAAACACAACAAATGATGAGGAAGTTCTAGATCCCACCTACTGTCAACCCACACTCAGGCACTCGAGGAGGTTAACAGAGGAGGTGGAGGATGCAACTGACGACGAAGTTACCTTGCGCCTTCCTGGACAGAGGAGGAGTACTGGTAGCACGTCTACAACTGCATCCGCGGCCACCACTCTTCCTCTGAGCACTAGTCGGGGTGGCTCTGCAGCTCGCATGCCCTCTAAGCCTTTCCTAGCCTTGTCCTTTTTTGACCTTGCAAAGGATCACCCAAATCATGTGTTCTGTAAAATTTGTCGGGAATCTGTTAGTAGAGGAAAAAACCTCAGCAGTTTGACAACTTCTTCCATGAATCGTCACATGAATAAGTATGATATGTCCCAGTGGGAAGCTCACCATGCTGCAATGCGGCCTAGCGGAGCGGACCATCCATCACCTGCCCCTTCCAGTGCATCCGCGCGCTCTTCATCTTCTAGGACTGTGGGGATAGCTGTCACACCTGGTTTTCCATGCACACCTTCCACCACTGTAACCGCAACAGGCAGTTTGCTTGGTAGGTCGTCAGTTGGTTTGGAAGGGGAAACAAGTGCGTGTGTACAGCTCTCTCAGACATCGATAGCACCAATGTTGGATGAAGGCAACATCATGTCTACGCCTGCACTTTCCTCACAAACCTGCATTTTTCCAGGGACAACCTACTCACCACCGTCTACACACAGCAGCCAGATCTCTGTCCCTCAGATGTGGACAAATAAAAGGCCATTTCCTGCGACCCATGACAAAGCTAAGAGGTTGACTTTATCCCTCTTTAAGCTCTTGGCTACCGAAATGCTGCCTTTCCGCCTGGTGGACAAAACAATCACTGATCTCGGGGAGACCACCTAGAGAAAACACTGCCGGCAGCCATCGAGGGCGCTCAAGACAGTGAAATCCTAGGTGCATTGCCCCCTGGGAAATATGCAAATTTAAAAAGTCCGTGGAGCCTCTGTTAGGAGTCTCAACACAGAAACCAGCCAGATATCCCTCCGGGAAGGGCCCAGCCAAGGGGTGGCTCTTTTTAGGAGACCACCATAACCACCATATTAAGTGGCCCTTTTAGTCAATATCCAACTTTTTGACAAGTTTAAAGATCTGACAAGGGAAATACCAAGGCCAGGTATCCATCTACAGACAGCTTTTTCAGGGTATTGCCCCTCATCAGTGTGGAGTAGGATTCTGGCTAGGTGTAAGCAATGACCAAAAAAACATTTTGTAGGGGGTACTCACAATTATTGACCAAGGAAAAAAAAAAACCTTAAAAATACATTTTTAATAATTCAAGTTAAAACAATCCCTAGACAAACACACATAAACAGGACAGACAATCCCAAATTTGCCAAGGACCAGTGGGACCCCTCTGTAAACCTAACAGATAGGAGCAGGCAAATAAATGGGGTAAGTCAAATTGTCCCCTAATGAACAATTAATTAATGCTGTATCTTGATAAATCCAATATTGTGAAGGAGTACCAGAGAAAATATTAATGGTGCAACCAGGGTATGGCCCAAATTCCCTTCAAAGGCCCTGCCTAACCGCGGAGGTTGGCACCCTAAACCTGGACGCTATGGCGCCCCCGCTCACCGATGACTCACCCTTCTTTCCCTCTACTGATCTCATGTGCAGCTAATCTGGGAAGAGGGGGGAGTGTGGGGAGGTTGCACCAACAAGCTACTCAATTAAATGAGGACTCAAACACACATATCAATGATACAGTAGGTATTCCGTATTGTAGAGTGTTAAAGTGGACCAGATCAACAAAAGGGATCACTTTCAATATCAAAGTACAATTTTGGATCCTAGGTGCTAAAAATTCCACTTGCATAAATTTTGTAATTGTCCAACAAGCAGATAGATACAGTGAAGTACATTAATGCCTAATTGGTGTATTACATACAGCTTCTGTGTACCATAACTAGATCACACGATGGATGCAATCCCCATGCTGACAATCAACAAAACCGGAGGCATAAGAGTCTTTAAATAAGGTCACCAAATAAGATCGTTTGATCACAAAGCAATCCTCTCTATAAGCTATTAGGGACCATCCAACAAGTTATTTCATAAGTAGGCACTTCACAGAAGGCAAAATAACATAAAGTTTCATAGAAGGCACATTACTATAGATATCACAAGAGTGCAGTGGGGCACAGCTAGAATTAATCAGGTCCAAGTAACCATACAACAAATTAATCAGATGTAAACATAGTACTTATCTCATCCTTGAAGTCCTATGAATGGTGTAAATACACCTGGGTCCAAATTGACCCCTTAAGAATTTTCCCAACGCATTTCCCCCCAATCACGAGTCACATTGGGGTTCATCAGGGGCTCCCTATTAGGGTAAATAGCACTGACTGCAGTCAGCCAAGTGTGCACCTTGGTATCCGTCACCGTCGTTCCAGGATATGTGCAGGGCGTCAGTGTTTGAAAATGGCGCCAGACGCCACCCATCAGCAGTGATCCCGGATGTGAAGTTACGCCCCCACCGTCATAAGCAATGACGTAGGTGAGGAAAGCCCAACAGAGCGTTGCCCATATAAGGTATACACGGGGGAGAGGCAGGAGGATGCCCACGTCACAGGAAGTGACATCAGCAGGCTTCATGTCAGAGCGCTGTCTCTATGATGCATACTATGGAACGCAGCGTGCGTTCCACTGAGACTGCACCGGACATAGTAACCGGAGAGAAAAAGAGTTATAGTAAATGACTCCAGATATAAAGCGCCAATATTACTCAAAGGGGGGAGGAGATAACAGCATACAGCCTTTGTTATGGAACAAAACATACGTTCCAAAGATAAATGGCTGGAAATGGCGTGTAGAAATAAAGGCTTATATGCTGAGATGATGAGCATCCCCCTCAAAACAAGAAGCACCTATAAAGCGTTCCACCCAATTATAGCAACACTTAAGCAAATTGAGCCCTCAAAGGTTAATCTATCGGCAACCAATCATATATATCTACATATCTAATTTTGACACCAAATAGATATAGTAATTAGTGTCAATAGATACACTTGTGAAATAAACGACCAGGCCTGATAGCATAATAGTTAACCCTCCTTATATAATATTGTAACCTCACATTAAAATTAGTAACATGAAACAGATCAGGACACAAACAAGTAAACTTATTATGGTTACTAAGGTTTGGGGATATTGTTTTGATAGGACAAATATACATAGGGTGAACCAATCCATTACCCCATATCAAATCCGTGAATATTAAATCACAGAAACATAATAGCTCGTGATAAAAACATTACCGAGCCATGGCTGACTAAACTCAAGGAAAAATAACCTAAATATTACAGGCTCAGTCCAAAATTGGAAGGCCCGGGACCAGGGACCAACAAGGGGGGGGGGGGGCTGGCTAGATAAAGCTAGAGAAGACCAACTGTTCATTCAGACCACTAGGGTTGACAGAATCTAACCAGAAGATCCAGCGTGTCTCCCTCTGCAAAAGTTTCTTGTCCCAATCTCCTAATCGTACCGATAATGGGATCACCTCAATGACCCTAAAGGTCCAGTCACACTAAGCAACTTACCAGCGATCCCAACAACGATAGGGATCGCTGGTAAGTTGCTAGGAGGTTGCTGGTGAGCTGTCACACTGCGACGCTCCAGCGATCCCACCAGCAACCTGACCTGGCAGGGATCGCTGGAGCGTGGCTACACGAGTTGCTGGTGAGCTCACCAGCAACCAGTGACCAGCCCCCAGTCTCCTAGTTACAGCACACATCAGGTTAATTAACCCGATGTGTGCTGCAGTTAAATGTGCACAGAGCAGGAGCCGGCACTGACAGTGAGAGCGGAGGAGGCTGGTATCAAAGGTAAATATCGGGTAACCAAGGACAGGGCTTCTTGGTTACCCGATGTTTACATTGGTTACCAGCCTCTGCAGAAGCTGGCTCCCTGCTCACTGCACATTAGTTGTTGCTGTCTCGCTGTCACACACAGCGATCTGTGCTTCACAGCAGGACAGCAACAACTAAAAAATGGCCCAGGACATTCAGCAACAACCAACGACCTCACAGCAGGGGCCAGGTTGTTGCTGGATGTCACACACAGCAACATCGCTAGCAACGTCACAAAAGTTGTTCGTTACCAGCGATGTTGCTAGCGATGTTGCTTAGTGTGACGGGGCCTTAAAGGAGATGGAGTCAAGATTACCATCATGGCAACTATTCACGTGACGAGCTAGGGGGGTATGTCGTTTGTTTCTGATGTCACTCAGGTGTTCACCTACCCTAATTTTCAATTGTCACTTAGTTTTGCCCACGTAGTCTTTTGGACAGCTACATGTGCACAGATAAATTACGCCCTCCGTTTTACAGTTAGCAAAGTAGCGATTTTTATACACTCTGCCTGTATTTGAACTTCTGAATTCTTTTGAGGGAGAGACATATTTACAATATGTACATGATCCACATTTAAAGGTGCCCACATCTCTACGGTCTAACCATGTTCCGCTCTTATTTAGTGGGGCAAAAAAACTGTGGACAAGTTCATCCTTTAGGGTTCTTCCTCTCTTGTATGTAATCGAGGGATGATCACAAATGGCCCCGCCAATATCCGGGTCACTTTTTAAGATGTTCCAGTGTTTCCTTAGTATTGACATGATCCTACCATTTTGGTCATCATACATCCCTATCAATCTCGTCATGTTATTATCATCACTCTTTGGAGTAGATATCAGAAGATCACTTCTGTTCTTATATAAAGCATTTTGGTGCGCCCGATCGATCACATTTACGGGGTACCCTCGTTCTCTAAATCTATCCTTAAGGCACTCTGCCTGCCTGCTGTATTCCACAGTTGTTGTACAGTTTCTGCGCAACCTGAGAAATTGGCCTTTGGGAATTCCTGCCTTCAGAGTTCTTGGGTGATAACTCTCCCAATTTAAAAGGCTATTAGTGGCATTAGGTTTCCTGTATATTGTGGTGCTCAGATTACCATCCGGCTCTTTAGTTATCAAAACGTCCAGAAACGGTATTTTACTGCCACCAATCTCAAAGGTAAACCTGAGTCCCAAATCATTGTTATTAAGATGTTGAATAAACTGACTAAATAAGTCAACTGGGCCAGACCATACCACCAGGATGTCATCAATGTAGCGCCCCCAGAACCGAATCTGGGGGCACCACACCGAATCATCCTCAGTAAACACAAATGTCTCCTCCCACCAACCCAGGAGCAAATTAGCGTATGTGGGAGCACAGGGGCTCCCCATCGCGGTGCCCCTGAGTTGGTGGTAGAACTTGGTATTGAAAATGAAATAATTATGTGTCAAAATAAACCGGATTAGTCGCAGCATGAACTGGTTATGCGTGGTCATAGAGATACCACGCATCCCCAAAAAATATTCCACTGCTTTGATGCCAACATCATGTGGAATACAGCTATAAAGGGATTCAACATCTATAGATATTAAGATGTCATCTGGAGCAACAGTCAGTCCCTCAATTTTGCCAAGTAAATCCAAAGTGTCCCTTAAGTGTGAGGGTAAGGCAGAGACAAAGGGGTGAAGGATCTTATCGATATATATGCTGCACTGTTGGCATAATGTATCGACCCCTGAAACAATGGGGCGACCTTTCAAGGGATTGACACCCTTATGCACCTTAGGAAGTGCATAAAAGGTCGCCACCATTGGACATTTTGGGAACAAGAAACTGAATTCATCATCAGTGATAAGTCGTAACATTTTTGCTTCCTCTAATAGAACCCTCAATTCTCTCATATATACCATGGTGGGATCTTGTTTAAGGATCTCATACGTATTCCGGTCGGAAAGGATCACCTGACACATGATGAGGTAATCCTTCCGATTCATGACCACAACGTTTCCTCCTTTGTCAGAGGGTTTGATTACAAGCTCAGGATTTGTACCTAAACTTTGTATAGCCAATCTCTGAGCCTGAGTAATGTTGGGTAAAGCGGGTGTAGATCTCGGGTTTATTTTTTTGATATCATCACAGACCAGTTTAAGGAAAATATCAGTGCTATTAAATTCACTGACAGGGGGCATTCTCTTACTCTTAAGTTTTAAATCAGAGAAAGGTCCCTCCCCCTCAGTTCTCCTTCCTTCCTCCTCCAAGTCAACCAGTGTATTATAATCAGACAACAGGTCTGGTGATATCCCCAACTGTTTACACTTCAACCGGTCATGATTGGCAAAAAACTTTCTCCATTTGAGTTTACGAATAAATAAATTTATGTCCTTAACCCAGGAAAAAGCATCAAATCTGACAGTGGGTACAAATGACAGTCCTGATCTTAATACTGAACATTCAGTGCTGGTCAATACGTGGGAGGAAAGATTCAAAATCTGTAAATCCCCAGAGACTACTTGGTTTTTTTGTTGTTGTATTGTTGAGGCTTCCGCCTCAAGTCGTACGGGCCCAGATCCCGCATTTCTAAAAAAGAGGGCATCGACACTGATGGCACTGAGGACATAGAGGAAGAGGAGTCCCCAGAAACGCATGGTTGATCCCGAAAGGGGGCCTGAGTGTTTCTCCTCTCTGGATTTCCTCTCCATCTTCGCTTAGGGGGTCCCCTATTTCTTGATCTCCTATTTTCCGTATCAGATGATTCAGCGTCCGTTGAGGAGACGTCACCAGGACGTTGTTCCTTAGTTAGGAAGCTATAAGCTTGTTTATCTTTAAAGTCTAAAAGATCTCTGATAAACTTTTTATGCTTCCTGTCCTTGAGACTAATCCTATACCTCTCAATAGTCGTTTTAAGTGTCGTTTCCCTATTTGCGAAATCTGGGTCCGTCTTATGTTTCAAAACCTCTTCAATTAATCTCTGTAGATTAGTAGAGGATTTTTCAAGTGTGACTTTTTCCTCCTCCAGCAAAATATTCATGAATCTCAATGAGGACGCTATGGATTCTTCTTCCCATTTAGCTAGAAGTCCATCTGTCCTTGATCTATTAGCTGGAGTAATGGTAATTCTCAGACCCCTAGGGACGATTTTCTGTCTAATATAATTGTCAAGGGACTGGACCTCCCACCAAGACTTGATGTTCTCTTTGTATGCCAATGTCAGATCTGAAAAAATATTTCTCAATGAATGACCCTGTACCACATTAGTGCTGATAGAGGATTCAGAGAATGCTTCTCTAGCGTCATCCAACCAACCATCCACATTTAATGAGCCAGAGAGAAAGCCAGCCATATCATTAGTTTGAGCAAAGACCAAAAAAACTTTTTGTAGGGGGTACTCACAATTATTGACCAAGGAAAAAAAACCCCCTTAAAAATACATTTTTATTAATTCAAGTAAAAACAATCCCTAGACAAACACACATAAACAGGACAGACAATCCCAAATTTGCCAAGGACCAGTGGGACCCCTCTGTAAACCTAACAGATAGGAGCGGGCAAATAAATGGGGTAAGTCAAATTGTCCCCTAATGAACAATTAATTAATGCTGTATCTTGATAAATCCAATATTGTGAAGGAGTACCAGAGAAAATATTAATGGTGCAACCAGGGTATGGCCCAAATTCCCTTCAAAGGCCCTGCCTAACCGCGGAGGTTGGCACCCTAAACCTGGACGCTATGGCACCCCCGCTCACCGATGACTCACCCTTCTTTCCCTCTACTGATCTCATGTGCAGCTAATCTGGGAAGAGGGGGGAGTGTGGGGAGGTTGCACCAACAAGCTACTCAATTAAATGAGGACTCAAACACACATATCAATGATACAGTAGGTATTCCGTATTGTAGAGTGTTAAAGTGGACCAGATCAACAAAAGGGATCACTTTCAATATCAAAGTACAATTTTGGATCCTAGGTGCTAAAAATTCCACTTGCATAAATTTTGTAATTGTCCAACAAGCAGATAGATACAGTGAAGTACATTAATGCCTAATTGGTGTATTACATACAGCTTCTGTGTACCATAACTAGATCACATGATGGATGCAATCCCCATGCTGACAATCAACAAAACCGGAGGCATAAGAGTCTTTAAATAAGGTCACCAAATAAGATCGTTTGATCACAAAGCAATCCTCTCTATAAGCTATTAGGGACCATCCAACAAGTTATTTCATAAGTAGGCACTTCACAGAAGGCAAAATAACATAAACTTTCATAGAAGGCACATTACTATAGATATCACAAGAGTGCAGTGGGGCACAGCTAGAATTAATCAGGTCCAAGTAACCATACAACAAATTAATCAGATGTAAACATAGTACTTATCTCATCCTTGAAGTCCTATAAATGGTGTAAATACACCTGGGTCCAAATTGACCCCTTAAGAACTTGCCCAACGCGTTTCCCCCCAATCACGAGTCACATTGGGGTTCATCAGGGGCTCCCTATTAGGGTAAATAGCACTGGCTGCAGTCAGCCAAGTGTGCACCTTGGTATCCGTCACCGTCGTTCCAGGATATGTGCAGGGCGTCAGTGTTTAAAAATGGCGCCAGACGCCACCCATCAGCAGTGATCCCGGATGTGAAGTTACGCCCCCACCGTCATAAGCAATGACGTAGGTGAGGAAAGCCCAACAGAGCGTTGCCCATATAAGGTATACACGGGGGAGAGGCAGGAGGATGCCCACGTCACAGGAAGTGACATCAGCAGGCTTCATGTCAGAGCGCTGTCTCTATGATGCATACTATGGAACGCAGCGTGCGTTCCACTGAGACTGCACCGGACATAGTAACCGGAGAGAAAAAGAGTTATAGTAAATGACTCCAGATATAAAGCGCCAATATTACTCAAAGGGGGGAGGAGATAACAGCATACAGCCTTTGTTATGGAACAAAACATACGTTCCAAAGATAAATGGCCGGAAATGGCGTGTAGAAATAAAGGCTTATATGCTGAGATGATGAGCATCCCCCTCAAAACAAGAAGCACCTATAAAGCGTTCCACCCAATTATAGCAACACTTAAGCAAATTGAGCCCTCAAAGGTTAATCTATCGGCAACCAATCATATATATCTACATATCTAATTTTGACACCAAATAGATATAGTAATTAGTGTCAATAGATACACTTGTGAAATAAACGACCAGGCCTGATAGCATAATAGTTAACCCTCCTTATACAATATTGTAACCTCACATTAAAATTAGTAACATGAAACAGATCAGGACAGAAACAAGTAAACTTATTATGGTTACTAAGGTTTGGGGATATTGTTTTGATAGGACAAATATACATAGGGTGAACCAATCCATTACCCCATATCAAACTCGTGAATATTAAATCACAGAAACATAATAGCTCGTGATAAAAACATTACCGAGCCATGGCTGACTAAACTCAAGGAAAAATAACCTAAATATTACAGGCTCAGTCCAAAATTGGAAGGCCCGGGACCAGGGACCAACAAGGGGGGGTGGGTGCGGGGGGGGGGGGGCTGGGGGCTTTCCAATTTTGGACTGAGTCTGTAATATTTAGGTTATTTTTCCTTGAGTTTAGTCAGCCATGGCTCGGTAATGTTTTTATCACGAGCTATTATGTTTCTGTGATTTAATATTCACGGATTTGATATGGGGTAATGGATTGGTTCACCCTATGTATATTTGTCCTATCAAAACAATATCCCCAAACCTTAGTAACCATAATAAGTTTACTTGTTTGTGTCCTGATCTGTTTCATGTTACTAATTTTAATGTGAGGTTACAATATTATATAAGGAGGGTTAACTATTATGCTATCAGGCCTGGTCGTTTATTTCACAAGTGTATCTATTGACACTAATTACTATATCTATTTGGTGTCAAAATTAGATATGTAGATATATATGATTGGTTGCCGATAGATTAACCTTTGAGGGCTCAATTTGCTTAAGTGTTGCTATAATTGGGTGGAACGCTTTATAGGTGCTTCTTGTTTTGAGGGGGATGCTCATCATCTCAGCATATAAGCCTTTATTTCTACACGCCATTTCCAGCCATTTATCTTTGGAACGTATGTTTTGTTCCATAACAAAGGCTGTATGCTGTTATCTCCTCCCCCCTTTGAGTAATATTGGCGCTTTATATCTGGAGTCATTTACTATAACTCTTTTTCTCTCCGGTTACTATGTCCGGTGCAGTCTCAGTGGAACGCACGCTGCGTTCCATAGTATGCAGCATAGAGACAGCGCTCTGACATGAAGCCTGCTGACGTCACTTCCTGTGACGTGGGCATCCTCCTGCCTCTCCCCCGTGTATACCTTATATGGGCAACGCTCTGTTGGGCTTTCCTCACCTACGTCATTGCTTATGACGGTGGGGGCGTAACTTCACATCCGGGATCACTGCTGATGGGTGGCGTCTGGCGCCATTTTTAAACACTGACGCCCTGCACATATCCTGGAACGACGGTGACGGATACCAAGGTGCACACTTGGCTGACTGCAGTCAGTGCTATTTACCCTAATAGGGAGCCCCTGATGAACCCCAATGTGACTCGTGATTGGGGGGAAACGCGTTGGGAAAGTTCTTAAGGGGTCAATTTGGACCCAGGTGTATTTACACCATTCATAGGACTTCAAGGATTAGATAAGTACTATGTTTACATCTGATTAATTTGTTGTATGGTTACTTGGACCTGATTAATTCTAGCTGTGCCCCACTGCACTCTTGTGATATCTATAGTAATGTGCCTTCTATGAAAGTTTATGTTATTTTGCCTTCTGTGAAGTGCCTACTTATGAAATAACTTGTTGGATGGTCCCTAATAGCTTATAGAGAGGATTGCTTTGTGATCAAACGATCTTATTTGGTGACCTTATTTAAAGACTCTTGTGAAGCCCCGCAGTTACAGTATCGGTGCATACCTTCAGGGACTCCACGTAGCTGGTGCTGGTCACAGGTAGGGAATCTTCGGTTTTGATCGTGACGCCACTCTCAGTATTGCGGTCAGTGGGGACCGCCACTGCAGGTTAGGGGTGCCTGGGGCTGATGATATGTGCAGTCAGATGTAGTAGCCCCCTGAGAGTGAGGCATGCCCCAGGGTCCTGTGTAGATGTGTAGAACTACAAGGCGCAGAATGACTCCACACAGGCAGGATGTCTTTTAGGGTTTTTACTCACATTTGATGGCAGGGTGAGTAACCCGGGCGTAGCTGGGATGCACCAGGCAGGAACCAGGTATCCTTCAGGCTGACTTTTGAGGGTGACTACTGACTCGCCTTCCTTAGCCCTTGGTGGTTTGGGGTAACCCCGACTTTTAGTCCCTATGGGGGTCACCCAGGGAAGATGCTGCAGCCTCTCTCCCCTTCGTTTGCCGTTTGCTTGTCGCCCGGACCAGGCCACTCCAGCTGCTTGCCTCCTGTGACCTATGGGCCCTAACTGTGGCTACGTGGCTGCGGCTTTTGTGGTGTTGTGGTGTGGGCTTTGAGAGCCCCACACCGGCAGGTTTAGCAAAAGAAAGCTGGATCTATCTTCGCTTCGGGATCTGCCGCCCGTTTGGGCCTGGTACTCTCTAGCAGTCTCCTTACTTCCCAACCCTGCTCTCTCTCTAGCTGAGAGGGGTTTCGGGTAGCACTCCTAGTTGACCGTTCTCCCCCGTCTGTAGCCACTGCGCGGGCGCTGTTAGACAGCAACAGCCCCACAGGTCTGCTCCTCACTGAGCCCTCTGGAGTTCTCTGCTCTAACTGACTCACTGCTCCTCCTCTCCTGTTCTTGCCTACGCCACCTAGCTACCAGACTCTCTTACCACACCCCTTGAGTGGAGATGGAGGCTTTTTGACCCCCTCCCACTATTCCAGTGGAGGTGTAGGCTTTGCCCCCTCCTGGGATCCCCAGGGGTCCACTCAAAGGTACATGTGTGAGACCTGATCACTATACGCCTGTGTACCACACCCCTGTCAGCCTTCTGGATTACCTGTATTGTACTGTCCCCAGCATGGGTGCAGTACTCAGTGGTGCCTGACCAGGTCAGGGGCGCCACACTCTTATGCCTCCGGTTTTGTTGATTGTCAGCATGGGGATTGCATCCATCGTGTGATCTAGTTATGGTACACAGAAGCTGTATGTAATACACCAATTAGGCATTAATGTACTTCACTGTATCTATCTGCTTGTTGGACAATTACAAAATTTATGCAAGTGGAATTTTTAGCACCTAGGATCCAAAATTGTACTTTGATATTGAAAGTGATCCCTTTTGTTGATCTGGTCCACTTTAACACTCTACAATACGGAATACCTACTGTATCATTGATATGTGTGTTTGAGTCCTCATTTAATTGAGTAGCTTGTTGGTGCAACCTCCCCACACTTCCCCCTCTTCCCAGATTAGCTGCACATGAGATCAGTAGAGGGAAAGAAGGGTGAGTCATCGGTGAGCGGGGGCGCCATAGCGTCCAGGTTTAGGGTGCC
This sequence comes from Anomaloglossus baeobatrachus, assembly GCF_048569485.1. NCBI lineage: Eukaryota > Metazoa > Chordata > Amphibia > Anura > Aromobatidae > Anomaloglossus > Anomaloglossus baeobatrachus. The sequence continues at coordinate 213,410,144 of NC_134357.1, read as the reverse complement.
AACCTCCGCGGTTAGGCAGGGCCTTTGAAGGGAATTTGGGCCATACCCTGGTTGCACCATTAATATTTTCTCTGGTACTCCTTCACAATATTGGATTTATCAAGATACAGCATTAATTAATTGTTCATTAGGGGACAATTTGACTTACCCCATTTATTTGCCTGCTCCTATCTGTTAGGTTTACAGAGGGGTCCCACTGGTCCTTGGCAAATTTGGGATTGTCTGTCCTGTTTATGTGTGTTTGTCTAGGGATTGTTTTAACTTGAATTAATAAAAATGTATTTTTAAGGGTTTTTTTTTCCTTGGTCAATAGGTGTAAGCAATGCCTAGCAGACCAACATTTTGATTTGAATATTTCCCAGGGGGCAATGCACCTAGGATTTCACTGTCTTGAGCGCCCTCGCTGGCTGCCGGCAGTGTTTTCTCTGGCTGGTCTCCCCGAGATCAGTGATTGTTTTGTCTTGTTGGTCTACTAGGCATTGCTCCCACTACTTCTCTAAGAAAGGTGTGCCTGCCCTACACCAGCATGTCACACACAACATCACCGCTTCCTTGTGAAACTCTGTGTGTGAATGGGTGCAATTCACCACCGATACTTGGACCAGTATGCATGGACAGGGACGTTACATGTCGCTGACTGGGCACTGGGTAACTATGGTGATAGTTGGTGAAGGGTCTGCTGCACAAGTCTTGCCGTCCCCACGACTTGTGTGTCAATCCTCTTTCTGTCCAAGTTCCTCCACAGCTTCTGCCTCCTCCACCTCGTCTGGGTCCTCCACCTCCGCCCCAAGCCTGCCTGGTCAGGCCAATAGCGTTGTAACTGCGCACAAGGAATCACGCACCCCTCATTACTATGCTGGCAGCAGAGCGCAACGGTATCAGGCGGTTTTTATCTTGAAATGTCTTGGAAATAAGAGTCACACAGCGGCTGAGTTGTGGGCAGCTCTGGAGACTGAAATTGGTAAATGGTTGTCTCCACTCAACCTGCAGCCTGGTAAGGCCGTGTGCGACAATGCTGCAAACCTGGGTGCGGTTCTTCGCTTGGGCAAGGTGGCACACGTGCCTTGTATGGCTCACGTGTTGAACCTTGTTGTCCAGCAATTTTTAACACACTATCCCGGCCTAGATGGCCTTCTGAACATGGCACAAAAACTGTCTGCTCACTTCCGCCGGTCAACCACCGCAGCTGAGCGACTTGCATCGCTCCAGAAGTCTTTCGGCCTGGCAGTTCATCACCTGAAATGTGATGTGCCGACACGCTGGAATTCGACTCTCCACATGTTACAGCGACTGTGTCAGCACCGCCAAACCCTGGTGCAATACGTCATGATGTATAGCCTGGGCCAACGAGATGCAGAGGTGGGGAAGATCACCCTGAAGGAGTGGTCTCAGATCAAGGACTTATGCACCCTTCTGCACAGTTTCGACATGGCGACGAATATGTTTAGCGCTGACAATGCCATTATCAGAATGACAATTCCAGTAACTTACATGCTGGAGCACACGCTAAACACTATTCGGAGTCAGGGGGTGGGACAACAGGAAGGGGAGGAACTACAGGAGGATTCATATGCGCAAGGGACAACAACATCACCAAGGTCCAGACATTTATCATCACCAAGGCGGCAGGCATGGGACCATGGGGGACAGGGATCAACAAGGGGGCATGGTAGCAGGTGAAATGTTGAGGAAGGTGCAGGAGAACATGAAGAAATGGAGAAAGAACTGTCCATGGACATGGAAGACTCAGCGGATGAGGGAGACCTTGGTCAAATTTCAGTTGAAAGAGGTTGGGGGGAGATGTCAGAGGAAGAAAGAACGGTTAGCACCTCTATGCCACAAACACAGCGTGGACTTGGTCCGCATGGCTGCGCCAGACACATGAGCACCTTCTTGCTGCACTACCTCCAACATGACCCTCGTATTTTCAAAATTAGAAGTGATGATGACTACTGGCTTGCCACACTATTAGATCCCCGGTACAAGTCCAAATTTTGGGACATAATTCCAGCCATAGAAAGGGACGCACGTGTGTCGGAGTATTAGCAAAAGCTGTTACTCGATCTTAGCTTGGCTTTTCCACCAAACAACCGTGGTGCACGGAGTGAATCTCCCAGTTGTAACTTCACAAACATGGGACGGTCTCGTCATCTTCAACAGTCTACCCGTACCAGCAGCACCGTATCTGGTGCTGGTAACAGCAATTTTATTGAATCTTTTCATAATTTTTTTAGACCATCCTTTGCAAGGCCACCAGAGACAAGAAGTCTGACACATAGTCAACGGCTGGAGAGGATGATACAGGAGCCAGAGCTCTCCACTTACGCCTTGGAGATCTTGTCGTGTCCAGCTCCCAGCGTTGTCTCTGAACGTGTCTTCAGTGCTGCTGGGTGTGTGCTGACAGATAAGCGCACGCGTCTGTCCACTGACAATGTGGACAGACTAACGTTCATCAAAATGAACAAGTCATGAATCCACAAGGAATTTACCACCCCTGTGTCATCCTGGGGAGAGTAAATGCTTTTGTATTTTGAAAGTGCTTGATGCAAATCTAGCTGTGAAGTGTACAACTGGGCCACAAGTGCTGCCACTGATGGGGTGTCTGTGTGGTCCAATTTTTGGAAAAAAGGGAGACTCTGCTTGGAGTAACCCTTGCTGTGTTTTTAAAAAGGAGGCAAGAAGAACAAGTCATGGTTCAGCAAAGACATTGCTACCTACCCCGGTGTCATCCTGGGGAGAGTAAATGCTTGTGTATTTGGAATATGCTTGATGCAAATCTACCTGTGAAGTGTACAACTGGGCGACAAGTGCTGACACTGATGGGGTGTCTGTATGGCCCAATTTTTGGAAAAAAGGGAGACTTTGCTTGGAGTAACCCTTGCTGTGTTTTTAATAAGGAGCCAAGATGAACAAGTCATGTTTCAGCAAAGACTTTGCTACCTACCCCGGTGTCATCCTGGGGACGGTTAAGGATGGCGTAGTTTTGAATGTGCTTAATGCAAATCTACCTGTGAAGTGTACAACTGGGGCACAAGTGCTGCTGTCACGGGCAGAGGGGCCGCTGCACTCGCTAACGCTCGGGTCCGGCGCTGCTGCTCGGTGGCTCGAGCGGTGGGCCGGATCCGGGGACTCGAGCGGCGCTCCTCGCCCTTGAGTGAAAAGGGGGGTGGTTTGTTTGGGGATTTAGTCCGTGACGCCACCCACGGGTTGTGGTGAAGATGGGCACCACCGCTGCTGGTGACAGGGATTTCCGAGAGCGATGGTAGGGAGCAGCTGGGATAATGTTTTCCCCCTCCATGGGTAGGGGTTGGTGGTCCCGGGGCCCGATGGTGTGATGGGGAGGCAGGGTTGGTGAGGTGCAGGGTTGCAGGGGCAGCGCGGTGCGGTGCCGGATGGCACTGAGGTACTCATTTAGCAATAAATGCACAAAGTCTCCGGTAAACCAAACGGCTGGATGGACGGGTTCCACAGCTGGCTGCAGTGTCTCTCCCCGGACAGGTGATGGTGGCTGTCTTTCCCTGCACCTTTGTGTACTGTGCTGACTCCGATGACTTCCCAACAGTAGTCCGCTCCCCGGCATATAGATGCCGGAGGAGCCCTTTTGCCCGCAGGCGCTGACCCTTGGATCTCTAGCCTGTGGCGGTGGCTGTATATCCTCACTTTCACCTCCTAAACTGATCTACTGCTTTTCCCACTTCCAGGCCTGTGAACTCCTCGGTGGGTGGGGACAACCGCCTGGCTCCGCCTCACCTGGTGTGGACATCAGTCCCTGGAGGGAGGCAACAAGGGTTTTTGTCTGACTAATGTAACTGTCTGGGGGGTGGGGGTGGGGGTATGTTTTGTTTGTGGCTACCTGGCTAGTCCAGGGGGCTACACTGCCACTGAAGGGGTGTCTGTGTGGCCCAATTTTTGGAAAAAAAGGAGACTCCGCTTGGAGTCACCTTGCGGTGTTTTACATGATTTTAGAAGGGCTTGCCATGCCTATATCTGTGTCTCGTCCTCTTTTTCCTTGTAACGCTGTTTTGTTTTCACATGAGAATTTGTTCTTGTCACTTTCCCATGTGTTTGTGTTGTGAGTTGTTTGTCACCTTTTGGACACCTTTGAGGGTGTTTTCTAGGTGTTTTTATGTGTTTGTGATTGCCTCCCTTTGTTTCCTATGGGTTCGAGTGGTTCACCGAACCGATTCGCCGAACCGAACTCGAACTAAACCTCCGTTCGACGAACCAAGCTCGAGCCGAACCGCGACCGGTTCGCTCATCTCTATTAATTACCTTGTTATTGCTTCTATATTGATTTGACGATCGAGGAGGTAATTGTTGATGCGAGAAATATCCCATCCCTCGTCTGCCTCTAAAAGACGCTCCAGATCGCGTCCTGGATGTATATGATGCCTCAGAAAGATTACTAACAGATGTAACAGAGGATTATGATGATGATCTCTCCATGTTAGTCTGTGTGGATGTTGGTCTCTGCCAAAAATATACCAAATTTTGTGAAAAATCTCGCTTATCCGCGGTTAAATTTCTTGAGTTGGGTCTCCTGAATTTTTTCACAGCTGAATCTAGCTTAGTATCCAATTCTTTCTCAAAAAATTTGATTTTATCCTCAGAACATTTCTTTTTAAGTTCTGTATACAAATTCTCTAATTCTTTATCTAGTTTGGAAATCATATTGGCATTATAGTTGATCAGGAGACCCATCAATGTAAACGAGCATAGATGACATGCTTCTTCCCATTTACTGATCAGATCCTCATCATCCATCACAAAGGTAGGAGTAACGCGGACTCGAAGTTCTCGTGGTATAAGCTTCTTAGATAGATACCTAACAGAGCTCTGCTCCACTAAAGACGTGTGCGTTTCAAAAGATTTGCCTTAATAGTTGAGAAACGTTCCTCCACTTGTTGTCCACCACCCTGATTAATACAATCAGAGCACCCTCCATATACTTGTTCCATTTGATCTAGCCAAGCTGATTCCTTAGCCTTGAAGTCCATATTCATTACTAGAAAACCTGTGCAAAACACAGCAAGGAAGGACAAATTTTTTTTGTAATGAGTACAGCATAATTAATATTAATACATTATAGTATATTAGCTGGTAAATTATATACTGGACTAATCATAGGAAATTCGCAACAGTGTACTTGTATTTGTTCCTTGAATAAAAAATCATTTATTATTAGGACTTTGTTCGCTTTCCTTTTTCCTTTATATCTTTAAACTCATCAAGAGCTGGATATTGACTAAAAGGGCCATTTAATGGGGTGGTTATGGTGGTCTCCTAAAAAGAGCCACTCCTTGGCTAGATCCTTTCCAGAGGGATATCTGGCTATTTTCCGGACCTTTTTTGATTTGCACGCTAGGAGTGTGGGGAGATTTAAACACACCGAGGAGATCACAGCTGTTTTGGAGCAAGTGTACAGTGCAAATATTCAAAAAAAGTAAAAAAAACCTTTTCCTGGGCATCAGTATACCACCCCTGACTGTGAAGTATTTATCACCTTTTTACAAAAATTCATGCTGCTCTAACTTTAGGGGACGCTCTGTTTATATATATTTATATATTGTTTAACACCTACATACTTACCTAATGGAATTATTTTTACCTTGGATGTTCCTGGAATAACTTTTTTTTATAGAGGGCATTTAACCCTTTCCTCAATTTCTTGAACTATAGGTGGTAGCCGCCGGCTGGGACTCCACTTTTTTAGTGTATGATTTATAACTGTGCAATGTATGTGAATTGTATTTTTTGATCTGTATTACTGTAATTATACTTTTATAAATAGTACATTAAATTCCCATTTTTAAAGTAAAAATAAAAACAAAAATTGAAATTAAAAATAGCCGCAGTTTAGTGCAGATTTTTGTACATATAGCAATTCTTTTATATGTACACTTTATGCCATTTTAAATTTATGCTCTGTGCTAAAACTCTGGCAATGTTGGCTGTGTAGGTGAACTGGGAATAAAGGCTATATAGGGGAAACTGGTTAAACGTATTGCTCTGTGGGAGAAGTCTTGGAATCTTGACAGTGTGGGCCAACTGGGAATACACGCTCTGTAAGGGTCTTTTTTAAAATTAAATTGAAAAAAAAGGTCGGTTTTCCTCCAGCTCTAATTTGAATTCAATGTTGAGGATGTCTTAAAAGCATAATTTTCTTTATTGGGTGCAAAACATAATTACAATCAGCCAGGCCAACGTGTTTTGAGTGCAAAAAAACCCACTCTTAATCATAACAGTGAAGAAATAGAACGTTTTTATACCTAAAAGGACTATGTGCAAGGTACCACCTACCTGTAATTACTTATTCATTAGTACCAACACATGATTCCCAATTCCAGATCCTACTATTTCCTACCTCCTCCCAACATTCTAAAACCAGTGTGAATATACTCATGCTTTTTTTGTGAGTGAGACAAATGTGCCAGATACTCAATCGTTCAGATACATGATAACAAATATTCATATCATTGTAAATATAATTGGTCATTACACAAAATCCAAAACATATAAATTTCAAACAGAGAAAAAAAAAACAAAATCTGTATATACAACATTGACCTTCTCCCTATAGCAAACATTTTACTATATTAATATTGATAAGTATATATACCATTTTAATATGATTAAATATTAACATAATAGTACCCAAATTTATATGAATTTGGTAAACTTTAACATTATATCCACAATATCATTCTGTGTTCACATGTTAATTGAAAGGAATCTGTCAGGTCCAATATGCACACAGAAGCACAAGCAGTTCTGGGTACATATTGCTAATCCCTGCCTATCAGTCCCTATATACACCAGCATAAATAAAGGGATCTTTAGAAAAAGTATTTCTAAAGATCTTTTATTGTATGCTAATGAGCGCAGGGAGTAAAGGTACCGTCACACTAAGCGACGCTCCAGCGATCCCACTAGCAACCTGACCTGGCAGGGATCGCTAGAGCGTTGCTACACGGGTTGCTGGTGAGCTGTCAAACAGGCAGATCTCACCAGCAACCAGTGGCCAGCTCCCAGCCAGCAGCGACGCGTGGAAGCGATGCTGCGCTTGGTAACTAAGGTAAATATCGGGTAACCAACCCGATATTTACCTTGGTTACCAGCGCACACCAGTTAGCGCTGACTCCCTGCACTCCTAGCCAGAGTACACATCGGGTTAATTACCCAATGTGTAGCCTGGCTATGTGTGCAGGGAGCAGGGAGCCGGCACTGACAGCGTGAGAGCGGCGGACGCTGGTAACAAAGGTAAATATCGGGTAACCAAGGAAAGGGCTTCTTGTTTACCCAATATTTACCTTTGTTACCAGCGTCCGCAGAAGCTGGCTCCCTGCTCACTGCACATTCAGTTGTTGCTCTCTCGCTGTCACACACAGCGATGTGTGCTTCACAGCGGGAGAGCAACAACTAAAAAATGGTCCAGGACATTCAGCAACAACCGGCGACCTCACAGCAGGGGCCAGGTTCTTGCTGGATGTCACACACAGCAACATCACTAGCAACATCGCTGTTGCGTCACAAAAGTCGTGCCTCAGCAGCGATGTTGCTAGCGATGTTGCTTAGTGAGACGTGGCCTTAATCCCAAGGGTGTTGCTTCCCTTGCTAGTCTGCCCCATTAGCATGTTAGTACACCCCTGTAGGTGTGCTAACAAGCTAATGAATGCTCAGCATCAGAGGATGATCTTCCTTACTTCTCCTCTGCCATCTACACTGGATTTTCACTCAGTGCACATGACCCCAGAGTTTCGGTCATGCGCACTATTAATACGGGCGTAAGCGTCCCGGTTTCAAACTGAAGTTTCTAAATTGTTGGTCTGTGAAGAATCTCTGAAATCTGTCTCTGTGGGGTTATAGCTAACATTTTTAGGTTCTGCCTTTACTTGCTATATAACCATAAGGTATATCCGCACGCTGAATTCTTGATTTGACAAAAAAAAATGCACCCTCTGTCAGACTAAAGGGCCCGTTACACGCTACGATATATCTAACGATATGTCGTGGGGGTCACTTTGTTAGTGACGCACATCCGGCATCGTTTGACATATCGTAGCGTGTGACAGCTACGAGCGACTGTGAACGAGGAAAAATACTCACCTTATCGTTGCTCGTTGACCCGTCACTCATTTTGAAAAAATCGATTGTCCTTCTGCACGGCGGTTGTTCATCGTTCCCGAGGCAGCACACATCGCTTTGTGTAACACCCCGGGAACGATGAACACAGCTTACCTGCATCCCGCCGGCAATGCGGAAGGAAGGAGGTGGGCGGGATGTTATGTCCCGCTCATCTCCTCCCCTCCGCTTCTATTGGCCGGCCGCTGTGTGATGTCGCTGTGATGCCGAACGTCCCTCCCCCTTCAGGAAGAGGATGTTCGCCGCCCACAGCGAGGTCGTTCAGGAGGTAAGTACGTGTGACGGGGGTTACCGACTTTGTGCGACACGGGCAACAAATTGCCCGTAACGCACAAACGATGGGGGTGGGTCCAATCGGACATGTGAACGCACGATAAATCGTCCCGTGCAAAGCGACCTTTAACAACTGTAAACACTGCGTTTGACAAAAAAAGTGGTAAAAACGCCTGCGTTTTCGATGCGCTTTTAATGCGTTTTCGATGCGTTGACAAAAATGCATCCAAAATGCAACCAAAAGGCAGTGCAATCGCACAGCTAAACATTTTGGTTGAGTTTTGACAAACCTCATTCATTTCAATGGGTTCAAAATGTTCACAGAACGCAATGAAGAAGTGACATGTGGCTTTTTTAGGCAAAAATTTTGACAAATATTTGACAAACAAAACGCTGCTGAAAAAAAGCAAAATGCACATGGAATTTCTGATTTCTCCAGACTTTGCTGGGGAAGCAAAACACATGCATTTTGTCAATGACACACTGAAGTTTAAAATGCAACCAAAACGCAAGAAAAAATGCAACGTGCGCACATGACCTAATTGCTATGGTGACAAAAGCCATCTAAGTTATTCCCTATCCACATTTGTTTGCAGGGCAATTGGTACACTCTTACCCCATTTAGCTTCTTTTTGCATCCCCTTAAACCTTACTATGACGTTTTACAGGCCAGAACTTCGTGTCCCCATTGACTTGTATGGGGTTCATTGTCGCGGTCAAGTTTGAGTCTACAACCAACCTTTTTTTTTTTTTTTTAAATTTGTGCAAGATCGGTGAACCCGAATATCCATGTGCCTCTTCATTCATCCCTAATGACAACTCATTGGCTCCCCATCATCACATCACAGGGCCGCAGATTGGAGCCGGAAACGACGCCTACATTGCGACTGTATCTTCTGGACCTTAGTATGGCTGCAAGTCTATTTATTCCATCACAAAAATGGGTCTTTTGACAAAAAATTACAATACTAAATATTGTCATCAGAGGTGTATAAAATTCTTTGGCGCTTCAAGAATTGCAGTCAGGCTGAAATTGATGGTACAAATATGGATGAGAAAATTCAACCACAAGTTTCTTATGAACTAGTCCTCACATGTCAGAAGAAAAGGGGTTTCACAATTATATTTTGCTAATTTAAACAATCTGTCAGTGACCTTTTTTTCTCTTATATGATGAACCAAACCCATCTGCCCTGTTAGTGGCTAACTGTACTTGGGTGCAACTCATTCGACTGGCATCTAATTGGGGTTATTGAACAAGAGTGTGAGACTAAGGGGTGCTTCACACACAGCGAGATCGCTACTGAGATCTCTGCTGAGTCACGGTTTTTGTGACCTCATTAGCGATCTCGCTGTGTGTGACACTGAGCAGCGATCTGGCCCCTGCTGTGAGATCGCTGCTCGTTACACACAGCCCTGGTTCGTTTTTTTATTGTTGCTCTCCCGCTGATAAGCACACATCGCTGTGTGTGACAGCGAGAGAGCAACAATCCTGAATGTGCAGGGTACAGGAGCTGGCGTCTGACAGCCTGCGGTAAGCTGTAACCAAGATAAACATCGGGTAACCAAGGTGGTTACCCGATATTTACCTTCGTTACCAGCCTCCGCAGCTCTCACGCTGCCAGTGCCGGCTCCTGCTCCCTGCTCACGCTAAGCTAAGCGGTGTGCGCTGGTAACTAAGGTAAACATCGGGTAACCATACCCGATGTTTACCTTAGGAGAAAAAGGAGAATTTTCCAGCAACTCCAGGAGAGAATAGACTTAAAATCCATTTTTTTTATTTAATGATTAAAATCGTCCATCAATATAGAACAAAATATGTAGAGGCAGATGAGACAGGGGAGCAATTTCCTACGCGTTTCGACCTATGGAGGTCTTAATCATGGAATGCGCAAAGAAGGTCTCCAAAGTAGTATTTAAAGTCTGTGCACGTCAGAACAGGTTGAATTAATTGAAGAAACCCACACCCACCACACTTGGTGTAGAAAGCACAGAAAAAAATAAAAAACAGAGACAACTGCATTAGAATTTGCAGACAACAGAAAATCGGAAAAAACAATACAAGTAAATAGAGTAGTTAAAAACAAATATGACCAGAGAAGCCACAAAAGAAAAATACAGACTGGTAAAAAATTTTTTGTAATAGCAGTACCATTGTAGACAAAGAATTGGTAGAATTAGGTAAAGTACAAGCATTCTCCATATTTCTATACTGTAGATTCATATGCTAAAACATAGCCTGAAAGGAGGGGGGGAGAGGAGATAACTCTCAAAAAATCAGATTCCAATAATATGTCAGAATACAGAGTAATATTATTGCTTACATTGAGAATATAAAACAACACAGTCAAAAATTAGCTGAATAGTGGAGTGAGCACGGGGATAGAGATTTTCAGGTGTATTGCATGATAAGATCTCTCCTCATATTCAGACCGTGCGGAATTCTAGTGCCCAATTTAAAAATCCAGAAAGATTCTCTATTGAGAATCTTTCTTCTAAGATCCCCTCCTCTAATCGGTCTATATACTTTTTCTATACCGGTGAATACAAGGGAATCCAGACACCTGTTGTGTGCAGAAATAAAGTGGCTGGAAACAGCAGATACATTCACCGCAGAAGTGTTAAGTGTATCTGACATATGTCTACGTATTCTTTGTTTTAGGGGACAACTTGTGCAACCTACATATTGTATATGGCAAGAAGTACATTCTATTAAATATACCACATTGGGGGTATTGCAGTTTATAAAACTATTGATGTTATAAGAAAGACCCGTATGTGTAGATGTGAATGATTTACATTTTTTTACATGTTTACATGAAATGCAAAAGTTGTGCCCGCAACCAAAAAAACTTGTACAGGACAACCAATTTTTAGAGTTGACATTATCTTTTTTACTGACGACCAAACTGGGGGATAAAATATTGGCGAGATTGGGAGCTCTTTTAGCCACAAAGTTAATTTCAGTTAATAAAGAGCTCCCAATCTCGCCAATATTTTATCCCCCAGTTTGGTCGTCAGTAAAAAAGATAATGTCAACTCTAAAAATTGGTTGTCCTGTACAAGTTTTTTTGGTTGCGGGCACAACTTTTGCATTTCATGTAAACATGTAAAAAAATGTAAATCATTCACATCTAGACATACGGGTCTTTCTTATAACATCAATAGTTTTATAAACTGCAATACCCCCAATGTGGTATATTTAATAGAATGTACTTCTTGCCATATACAATATGTAGGTTGCACAAGTTGTCCCCTAAAACAAAGAATACGTAGACATATGTCAGATACACTTAACACTTCTGCGGTGAATGTATCTGCTGTTTCCAGACACTTTATTTCTGCACACAACAGGTGTCTGGATTCCCTTGTATTCACCGGTATAGAAAAAGTATATAGACCGATTAGAGGAGGGGATCTTAGAAGAAAGATTCTCAGTAGAGAATCTTTCTGGATTTTTAAATTGGGCACTAGAATTCCGCACGGTCTGAATATGAGGAGAGATCTTATCATGCAATACACCTGAAAATCTCTATCCCCGTGCTCACTCCACTATTCAGCTAATTTTTGACTGTGTTGTTTTATATTCTGAATGTAAGCAATAATATTACTCTGTATTCTGACATATTATTGGAATCTGATTTTTTGAGAGTTATCTCCTCTCCTCCCCTCCTTTCAGGCTATGTTTTAGCATATGAATCTACAGTATAGAAATATGGAGAATGCTTGTACTTTACCTAATTCTACCAATTTTTTGTCTACAATGGTACTGCTATTACAAAAATTTTTTTACCAGTCTGTATTTTTCTTTTGTGGCTTCTCTGGTCATATTTGTTTTTAACTACTCTATTTACTTGTATTGTTTTTTTCCGATTTTCTGTTGTCTGCAAATTCTAATGCAGTTGTCTCTGTTTTTTATTTTTTTCTGTGCTTTCTACACCAAGTGTGGTGGGTGTGGGTTTCTTCAATTAATTCAACCTGTTCTGACGTGCACAGACTTTAAATACTACTTTGGAGACCTTGTTTGCGCATTCCATGATTAAGACCTCCATAGGTCGAAACGCGTAGGAAATTGCTCCCCTGTCTCATCTGCCTCTACATATTTTGTTCTATATTGATGGACGATTTTAATCATTAAATAAGGAAATTGATTTTAAGTCTATTCTCTCCTGGAGTTGCTGGAAAATTCTCCTTTTTCTCCACGTGTTCTCCACCCAGGTCAGGGTGTTTCCATGCACCAGAGGTAAGATTTGGAGTGAAGAGAGGTGAGCTGAATTCCTCCATTTTTTGGCGATGTTTACCTTAGTTACCAGTGTTTGCAGCTTCCAGACGCCGGCTCCGTGCAAGCGCAGTGTCGCTTGCACGTCGCTGCTGGCTGGGGGCTGGTCACTGGTCGCTGGTGAGATCTGCCTGTTTGACAGCTCACCAGCAACCATGTAGCGATGCAGCAGCGATCCTGACCAGGTCAGATCGCTGGTGGGATCGCTGCTGCATCGCTAAAGTGTGAAGGTACCCTTAAGCAGATATCATTCATAGGATTATCCTGATATACAGATGACAAAACCTTCAGTTATCCTCCCTACTGTGATAATCTTACTATGTCACATTCCAGTATCATTAATAGAATGCGCCATGTATAAATGGAGGCATGGTGACCTCAGGTATCAGCAGCCCAGCAGTATGGAGGCAATGATAATAATGCTTTAAGTGTAAATATTTAGTATTTACATTGGACTAAGCTGTAATACTAAAAACCCATGGCAAAGAGTGGTGCTGTATCCAGAAAAAAAGTACATAATTTTTCTAATCCCATACAGCTTTTTAATGTCACCTTTTTTTCCAGTTAAAAACAACTTGCTTTTGTGATTTCAGCTTGGCCCAACGTCTGATAACACGCATTTGTGTCCTTACTTGCTTGTTTTCTATGTTCTAGTATCTTGATGTATTTGTCTTTAGCAAGTGGCTGATTCTTTAAGAAGTCAAATTGTAGATTATGATAGGCCCTAAACAAGGCATGCAATAAAACTAGTGGATCTTCCCACATTATCTTCATTAAAGCAATGATCCATGTACAGAACCTATTAACAGGGTGGGGTGAGGAGAGGCTACTAACTGACACCAGTCACCTTGCTCTTCAAAGAGTTATGTAGAGGACTAGACAAACATCCTAGAATAACTTAAAAGATTGTCCAAGCGAAGCAAATATGGCTATTGAGCTAATTGCAAAATACATTTAATTGCAGGGGAGTTAAATAAGATCCAGACTATTTATGACAATTTTAGACACAGATGCATTTTGGGGAACGAATAGAAGTGAACTGTCCTTTCTCACTAATACCACTATCTAACTATATTTTATGTATTACTAGAAATAGGTCAAATGCTATCGCAACGGGGGTGCGGTAAAATAAACATATGTCTATGCTTAGTGGTGCTGACAGGAGAAGTGGACATTTGTCACACTGTTTGCGCTTTCCAACATATCTGTTGTATGTCGTCATTCCGCATTTGTGTATTGTATGTGTTGTATTATTTGACGTGTTTCACCCCTGTGCACTGTCTCTTCCTTGTTGTGTGCAGTATATTGTTATCTGGTGATATGTTTCTTGAGCTGTGCTGTGTGTACGTGTCATCTGTGTACATGTGTGTGTATATGGCTGTACGCTGTGTGTACGTGTCATCTGTGTATTTGTTTGTATATGGCTGTATGCTGTGTTTCCGTGTCGTCTGTGTATGTGTGTATATATGGCTGTATGCGGTGTTTCCGTGTCGTCTGTGTATGTGTGTATATATGGCTGTATGCGGTGTTTCCGTGTCGTCTGTGTACGTGTGTGTATATGGCTGTACGCTGTGTGTACATGTTGTCTGTGTACATGTGTGTCTATATATGGCTGTACGCTGTGTGTACGTGTTGTTTTTGTACGTGTATGTGGTTGTACACTGTGTGTATGTGTCATCTGTGTATATGTGTGTGTATATGGCTGTACGCTGTGTGTTACGTGTCATCTGTGTACATGTGTGTGTGTGTATATGGCTGCACGCTGTGTGTACGTGTCGTCTGTGTATGTGTGTGTATATGGCTTTACGCTGTGTGTACGTGTCGTCTGTGTACGTGTGTGTATATGGCTGTACACTGTGTGTACATGTTGTCTGTGTACATGTGTGTCTCTATATGGCTGTACGCTGTGTGTACGTGTTGTTTTTGTATGTGTATGTGTATATGGTTGTACACTGTGTGTATGTGTCATCTGTGTACATGTGTGTGTATATGGCTGTACACTGTGTGTTACGTGTCATCTGTGTACGTGTGTGTGTGTATATGGCTGTACGCTGTGTGTACGTGTCGTCTGTGTATGTGTGTGTATATGGCTTTACGCTGTGTGTACGTGTCGTCTGTGTACGTGTGTGTATATGGCTGTACGCTGTGTGTACATGTTGTCTGTGTACATGTGTGTCTATATATGGCTGTACGCTGTGTGTACGTGTTGTTTTTGTACGTGTATGTGTATATGGTTGTACACTGTGTGTATGTGTCATCTGTGTACATGTGTGTGTATATGGCTGTACACTGTGTGTTACGTGTCATCTGTTTACGTGTGTGTGTGTATATGGCTGTACGCTGTGTGTACGTGTCGTCTGTGTATGTGTGTGTATATGGCTTTACGCTGTGTGTACGTGTCGTCTGTGTACGTGTGTGTATATGGCTGTATGCTGTGTTTCCGTGTCGTCTGTATATGTGTGTATATATGGCTGTATGCGGTGTTTCCGTGTCGTCTGTGTACGTGTGTGTATATGGCTGTACGCTGTGTGTACATGTTGTCTGTGTACATGTGTGTCTATATATTACTGTACGCTGTGTGTACGTGTTGTTTTTGTACGTGTATGTGTATATGGTTGTACACTGTGTGTATGTGTCATCTGTGTACATGTGTGTGTATATGGCTGTACGCTGTGTGTTACGTGTCATCTGTGTACGTGTGTGTGTGTGTGTGTGTGTGTGTGTATGGCTGTATGCTGTGTGTACATGTCGTCTGTGTATGTGTGTGTATATGGCTTTACGCTGTGTGTACGTGTCGTCTGTGTACGTGTGTGTATATGGCTGTACGCTGTGTGTACATGTTGTCTGTGTACATGTGTGTCTATATATGGCTGTACGCTGTGTGTACGTGTTGTTTTTGTACGTGTATGTGTATATGGCTGTACACTGTGTGTTACATGTCATCTGTGTACGTGTGTGTGTGTATATGGCTTTACGCTGTGTGTACGTGTCGTCTGTGTACGTGTGTGTATATGGCTGTACGCTGTGTGAACATGTTGTCTGTGTACATGTGTGTCTATATATGGCTGTACGCTGTGTGTACGTGTCGTCTGTGTATGTGTGTGTATATGGCTTTACGCTGTGTGTACGTGTCGTCTGTGTACGTGTGTGTATATGGCTGTATGCTGTGTTTCCGTGTCGTCTGTGTATGTGTGTATATATGGCTGTATGCGGTGTGTACGTGTCATCTGTGTACATGTGTGTGTGTGTGTGTGTGTATATGTCTGTACACTGTGTGTTACGTGTCATCTGTGTACGTGTGTGTGTGTGTATATGGCTGTACGCTGTGTGTATGTGTCGTCTGTGTATGTGTGTGTATATGGCTGTACACTGTGTGTTACGTGTCATCTGTGTACGTGTATGTGTGTGTATATGGCTGTACGCTGTGTGTACGTGTCGTCTGTGTATGTGTGTGTATATGGCTTTACGCTGTGTGTACGTGTCGTCTGTGTACGTGTGTGTATATGGCTGTACGCTGTGTGTACATGTTGTCTGTGTACATGTGTGTCTATATATGGCTGTACGCTGTGTGTACGTGTTGTTTTTGTACGTGTATGTGTATATGGTTGTACACTGTGTGTATGTGTCATCTGTGTACATGTGTGTGTATATGGCTGTACACTGTGTGTTACGTGTCATCTGTGTATGTGTGTGTATATGGCTTTACGCTGTGTGTACGTGTCGTCTGTGTACGTGTGTGTATATGGCTGTATGCTGTGTTTCCGTGTCGTCTGTATATGTGTGTATATATGGCTGTATGCGGTGTTTCCGTGTCGTCTGTGTACGTGTGTGTATATGGCTGTACGCTGTGTGTACATGTTGTCTGTGTACATGTGTGTCTATATATTACTGTACGCTGTGTGTACGTGTTGTTTTTGTACGTGTATGTGTATATGGTTGTACACTGTGTGTATGTGTCATCTGTGTACATGTGTGTGTATATGGCTGTACGCTGTGTGTTACGTGTCATCTGTGTACGTGTGTGTGTGTGTGTGTGTGTGTGTATGGCTGTATGCTGTGTGTACATGTCGTCTGTGTATGTGTGTGTATATGGCTTTACGCTGTGTGTACGTGTCGTCTGTGTACGTGTGTGTATATGGCTGTACGCTGTGTGTACATGTTGTCTGTGTACATGTGTGTCTATATATGGCTGTACGCTGTGTGTACGTGTTGTTTTTGTACGTGTATGTGTATATGGTTGTACACTGTGTGTATGTGTCATCTGTGTACATGTGTGTGTATATGGCTGTACACTGTGTGTTACATGTCATCTGTGTACGTGTGTGTGTGTATATGGCTTTACGCTGTGTGTACGTGTCGTCTGTGTACGTGTGTGTATATGGCTGTACGCTGTGTGTACATGTTGTCTGTGTACATGTGTGTCTATATATGGCTGTACGCTGTGTGTACGTGTCGTCTGTGTATGTGTGTGTATATGGCTTTGCGCTGTGTGTACGTGTCGTCTGTGTACGTGTGTGTATATGGCTGTATGCTGTGTTTCCGTGTCGTCTGTGTATGTGTGTATATATGGCTGTATGCGGTGTGTACGTGTCATCTGTGTACATGTGTGTGTGTGTGTATATGTCTGTACACTGTGTGTTACGTGTCATCTGTGTACGTGTGTGTGTGTGTATATGGCTGTACGCTGTGTGTATGTGTCGTCTGTGTATGTGTGTGTATATGGCTGTACACTGTGTGTTACGTGTCATCTGTGTACGTGTATGTGTGTGTATATGGCTGTACGCTGTGTGTACGTGTCGTCTGTGTATGTGTGTGTATATGGCTTTACGCTGTGTGTACGTGTCGTCTGTGTACGTGTGTGTATATGGCTGTATGCTGTAAGTACGTGTTGTCTGTGTATGTGTGTGTATATGGCTGTATGCTTTGTGTACATGTCATCTGTGTACATATGTGTCTCTATATGGCTGTACACTGTGTGTACATGTCGGTTGTGTACGTGTGTGTATATGGTTGTATGCTGTGTGTAGGTATCGTCTGTGTACATATGTGTGTATATGACTAAACGCTGAGTGTATGTGTCGTCTATGTACGTGTGTGTATATGGCTGTACGCTGTGTGTACATGTCATCTGTGTACATGTGTGTCTCCATATGGCTGTACGCTGTGTGTACGTGTCGTCTGTGTACATGTGTGTATATGACTTAACGCTGAGTGTACGTGTCGTCTGTGTACATGTGTGTATGTAAAATAAAAGCAATATAAAAAAAGCTCTGTTTTCACCAATGTCTGTTTGTTTTTTGATATCTCCATCAATCTCAATCATTCATGAATCAGGAATTTCTTTTTTAATAGCTTTGTATACTTCATCAATTTGTTTATCAATGGAAAGAAAAGTTTTGTTATTCAATCCAATCAACAATTCCATAAATCGGATAGAAGCAGAATTACAAATATCTTCCCATTCTGTAACAAAGTCACAATCATCAATTGGAAATGCAGGTATAACCTTAATATGTAAACCTCTGGGAATACATTTTTTAGTGATTATAATTTTCAAGAAATGTTTTGTTCCACCATGTTCTCGTCCTTTTCATGAGGAGATTTTTACTAGTCGAGATATTGGTATCGTTGGTCTGTCCACTAGCCATATTATTGGGACTCTTGTTATCGAATAAATAGAAAAAAAAAGGGGGGTACAGCGCAATCCTCAGGGTATAATAAAAGTCCAAGGTTTATTTGAAAATTTTCATTAAAAATATAGCGGGTTAGCAGGTAAGTAAAGTTGGTAGATACCTCTTTGAACTACGCGTTTTGACACATAGTCTTAGTCCTGTTCCTAAACAGTAAAGTAGCCATGCGCTACGCAATGAAACCAATTATAGCGCCACCTGGTGGAAAACAACGAAGTTATAATTTTTATCTCGACAACAGAGCAAGATACAGAAAAAAAGTTAATTACAAAGTTGGAGGGCATCATTAATTCAATACGAATCAACACCTTGCATACAGAAATGCTATGATTAGAACGTGTAAAAAACTCACAAGGCTGCGGACGTGAAGCAATACCTCATGGAGACCTTCCTGGTGGAGGGGTCGCATACACCTGCTGTTTGATGTGACCTCACAGAAAGAAGTCCAATGGGGTCAGGTCAGGTGAGTGTGGAGGCCACTCCACGCAGCCACCATACCCAATGACTTGTAGGAAGGTCTCCATGAGGTATCGCTTCACGTCTGCAGCCTTGTGAGTTTTACACGTTCTAATCATAGCATTTCTGTATGCAAGGTGTCGATTCGTATTGAATTGATGATGCCCTCCAACTTTGTAATTTTGTAATTCACTTTTTTTCTGTATCTCGTTCCGTTTTCGAGATAAAAATGCTAACTCAGTTGTTTTCCACCAGGTGGCGATATAGGTGGTTTCATTGCGTAGCGCATGGCTACTTTACTATACCTAGAGACACTACTTCTATGCCTATAGCTGCCACCGTTCTCAAGTTAATGACGGTGGACAGGACATGGGTGGACACACAGTATATGTATATATATATATATATATATATATATATATATATATATATATACAGTGCCTACAAGTAGTATTCAACCCCCTGCAGATTTAGCAGGTTTACACATTCGGAATTAACTTGGCATTGTGACATTTGGACTGTAGATCAGCCTGGAAGTGTGAAATGCACTGCAGCAAAAAAGAATGTTATTTCTTTTCTCAATTTAAAAAAAAAAAAAAAATAAAAAAGTTTATTCTGAGGGTCATTTATTATTCAACCCCTCAAACCACCAGAATTCTGTTTGGTTCCCCTAAAGTATTAAGAAGTATTTCAGGCACAAAGAACAATGAGCTTCACATGTTTGGATTAATTATCTCTTTTTCCAGCCTTTTCTGACTAATTAAGACCCTCCCCAAACTTGTGAACAGCACTCATACATGGTCAACATGGGAAAGACAAAGGAGCATTCCAAGGCCATCAGAGACAAGATCGTGGAGGGTCACAAGGCTGGCAAGGGGTACAAAACCCTTTCCAAGGAGTTGGGCCTACCTGTCTCCACTGTTGGGAGTAGAGATGAGCGAACCGGTCCCGGTTCGGCTCGAGGTCGGTTCGCCGAACGGACCTCCCGTTCGAGTTCGGCTCGTCGAACGTTCGACGAACCGAACTCGAACTGCATAGGAAACAATGGCAGGCAATCACAAACACAGAAAAACACCTAGAAAACACCCTCAAAGGTGTCCAAAAGGTGACAAACAACTCACAACACAACACAAACACATGGGAAAGTGACAAGGACATATACTCATGTGAAAACAAAACAGCTGGACAAGGAAAAAAGAGGAGGACACACAGATATATGAGTATATGCAAAGAAACATCGATTCCATTATTGTGCAACTTGAGCCCTGCTCAATTTAGGCTTCCAATCTGGATAAATTGCCTGAGCTCGCCACGTACGCCTTGGGGATCTTGTCGTGTCCTGCAGCCAGCGTTCTCTCGGAACCTGTCTTCAGTGCTGCTGGGGGTCTGCTGGCAGATAAGCACACGCGTCTGTCCACTGACAATGTGGACATGGCTCTCAGAGGACTTTTCTTCCCCTGGGTCAGCCAGGGGACGGGAAAGGCATGCGTATTTTTGAGAGTGCTTCATGCAAAGCATCTTTTTCTTTTTCAAAAGGGGGCTCAACCGATGCCAGTCAAGTGGGGTGTGTGTGGCCCAGTTAGTGGAAACGAGGGAGACTGTGGTTGGAGTCCCCTCGCTGTGTCTCTAAAAGAACCAAGATGAACAAGTCATGGCTCTTAGAGGACTTTTCTTCCCCTGGGTCAGCCAGGGGACGGGAAAGGCACGCGTATTTATGAGAGTGCTTCATGCAAAGCATCTTTTTCTTTTTCAAAAGGGGGCTCAACCGATGCCAGTCAAGTGGGGTGTGTGTGGCCCAGTTAGTGGAAACGAGGGAGACTGTGGTTGGAGTCCCCTCGCTGTGTCTCTAAAAGAACCAAGATGAACAAGTCATGGCTCTCAGAGGACTTTTCTTCCCCTGGGTCAGCCAGGGGACGGGAAAGGCACGCGTATTTTTGAGAGTGCTTCATGCAAAGCATCTTTTTCTTTTTCAAAAGGGGGCTCAACCGATGCCAGTCAAGTGGGGTGTGTGTGGCCCAGTTAGTGGAAACGAGAGAGACTGTGGTTGGAGTCCCCTCGCTGTGTCTCTAAAAGAACCAAGATGAACAAGTCATGGCTCTTAGAGGACTTTTCTTCCCCTGGGTCAGCCAGGGGACGGGAAAGGCACGCGTATTTTTGAGAGTGCTTCATGCAAAGCATCTTTTTCTTTTTCAAAAGGGGGCTCAACCGATGCCAGTCAAGTGGGGTGTGTGTGGCCCAGTTAGTGGAAACGAGAGAGACTGTGGTTGGAGTCCCCTCGCTGTGTCTCTAAAAGAACCAAGATGAACAAGTCATGGCTCTTAGAGGACTTTTCTTCCCCTGGGTCAGCCAGGGGACGGGAAAGGCACGCGTATTTTTGAGAGTGCTTCATGCAAAGCATCTTTTTCTTTTTCAAAAGGGGGCTCAACCGATGCCAGTCAAGTGGGGTGTGTGTGGCCCAGTTAGTGGAAACGAGAGAGACTGTGGTTGGAGTCCCCTCGCTGTGTCTCTAAAAGAACCAAGATGAACAAGTCATGGCTCTCAGAGGACTTTTCTTCCCCTGGGTCAGCCAGGGGACGGGAAAGGCACGCGTATTTTTGAGAGTGCTTCATGCAAAGCATCTTTTTCTTTTTCAAAAGGGGGCTCAACCGATGCCAGTCAAGTGGGGTGTGTGTGGCCCAGTTAGTGGAAACGAGGGAGACTGTGGTTGGAGTCCCCTCGCTGTGTCTCTAAAAGAACCAAGATGAACAAGTCATGGCTCTTAGAGGACTTTTCTTCCCCTGGGTCAGCCAGGGGACGGGAAAGGCACGCGTATTTTTGAGAGTGCTTCATGCAAAGCATCTTTTTCTTTTTCAAAAGGGGGCTCAACCGATGCCAGTCAAGTGGGGTGTGTGTCGCCCAGTTAGTGGAAACGAGGGAGACTGTGGTTGGAGTCCCCTCGCTGTGTCTCTAAAAGAACCAAGATGAACAAGTCATGGCTCTCAGAGGACTTTTCTTCCCCTGGGTCAGCCAGGGGACGGGAAAGGCACGCGTATTTTTGAGAGTGCTTCATGCAAAGCATCTTTTTCTTTTTCAAAAGGGGGCTCAACCGATGCCAGTCAAGTGGGGTGTGTGTGGCCCAGTTAGTGGAAACGAGAGAGACTGTGGTTGGAGTCCCCTCGCTGTGTCTCTAAAAGAACCAAGATGAACAAGTCATGGCTCTCAGAGGACTTTTCTTCCCCTGGGTCAGCCAGGGGACGGGAAAGGCACGCGTATTTTTGAGAGTGCTTCATGCAAAGCATCTTTTTCTTTTTCAAAAGGGGGCTCAACCGATGCCAGTCAAGTGGGGTGTGTGTGGCCCAGTTAGTGGAAACGAGAGAGACTGTGGTTGGAGTCCCCTCGCTGTGTCTCTAAAAGAACCAAGATGAACAAGTCATGGCTCTCAGAGGACTTTTCTTCCCCTGGGTCAGCCAGGGGACGGGAAAGGCACGCGTATTTTTGAGAGTGCTTCATGCAAAGCATCTTTTTCTTTTTCAAAAGGGGGCTCAACCGATGCCAGTCAAGTGGGGTGTGTGTGGCCCAGTTAGTGGAAACGAGGGAGACTGTGGTTGGAGTCCCCTCGCTGTGTCTCTAAAAGAACCAAGATGAACAAGTCATGGCTCTTAGAGGACTTTTCTTCCCCTGGGTCAGCCAGGGGACGGGAAAGGCACGCGTATTTTTGAGAGTGCTTCATGCAAAGCATCTTTTTCTTTTTCAAAAGGGGGCTCAACCGATGCCAGTCAAGTGGGGTGTGTGTCGCCCAGTTAGTGGAAACGAGGGAGACTGTGGTTGGAGTCCCCTCGCTGTGTCTCTAAAAGAACCAAGATGAACAAGTCATGGCTCTCAGAGGACTTTTCTTCCCCTGGGTCAGCCAGGGGACGGGAAAGGCACGCGTATTTTTGAGAGTGCTTCATGCAAAGCATCTTTTTCTTTTTCAAAAGGGGGCTCAACCGATGCCAGTCAAGTGGGGTGTGTGTGGCCCAGTTAGTGGAAACGAGAGAGACTGTGGTTGGAGTCCCCTCGCTGTGTCTCTAAAAGAACCAAGATGAACAAGTCATGGCTCTCAGAGGACTTTTCTTCCCCTGGGTCAGCCAGGGGACGGGAAAGGCACGCGTATTTTTGAGAGTGCTTCATGCAAAGCATCTTTTTCTTTTTCAAAAGGGGGCTCAACCGATGCCAGTCAAGTGGGGTGTGTGTGGCCCAGTTAGTGGAAACGAGAGAGACTGTGGTTGGAGTCCCCTCGCTGTGTCTCTAAAAGAACCAAGATGAACAAGTCATGGCTCTCAGAGGACTTTTCTTCCCCTGGGTCAGCCAGGGGACGGGAAAGGCACGCGTATTTTTGAGAGTGCTTCATGCAAAGCATCTTTTTCTTTTTCAAAAGGGGGCTCAACCGATGCCAGTCAAGTGGGGTGTGTGTGGCCCAGTTAGTGGAAACGAGGGAGACTGTGGTTGGAGTCCCCTCGCTGTGTCTCTAAAAGAACCAAGATGAACAAGTCATGGCTCTTAGAGGACTTTTCTTCCCCTGGGTCAGCCAGGGGACGGGAAAGGCACGCGTATTTTTGAGAGTGCTTCATGCAAAGCATCTTTTTCTTTTTCAAAAGGGGGCTCAACCGATGCCAGTCAAGTGGGGTGTGTGTCGCCCAGTTAGTGGAAACGAGGGAGACTGTGGTTGGAGTCCCCTCGCTGTGTCTCTAAAAGAACCAAGATGAACAAGTCATGGCTCTCAGAGGACTTTTCTTCCCCTGGGTCAGCCAGGGGACGGGAAAGGCACGCGTATTTTTGAGAGTGCTTCATGCAAAGCATCTTTTTCTTTTTCAAAAGGGGGCTCAACCGATGCCAGTCAAGTGGGGTGTGTGTGGCCCAGTTAGTGGAAACGAGAGAGACTGTGGTTGGAGTCCCCTCGCTGTGTCTCTAAAAGAACCAAGATGAACAAGTCATGGCTCTCAGAGGACTTTTCTTCCCCTGGGTCAGCCAGGGGACGGGAAAGGCACGCGTATTTTTGAGAGTGCTTCATGCAAAGCATCTTTTTCTTTTTCAAAAGGGGGCTCAACTGATGCCAGTCAAGTGGGGTGTGTGTGGCCCAGTTAGTGGAAACGAGAGAGACTGTGGTTGGAGTCCCCTCGCTGTGTCTCTAAAAGAACCAAGATGAACAAGTCATGGCTCTTAGAGGACTTTTCTTCCCCTGGGTCAGCCAGGGGACGGGAAAGGCATGCGTATTTTTGAGAGTGCTTCATGCAAAGCATCTTTTTCTTTTTCAAAAGGGGGCTCAACCGATGCCAGTCAAGTGGGGTGTGTGTGGCCCAGTTAGTGGAAACGAGGGAGACTGTGGTTGGAGTCCCCTCGCTGTGTCTCTAAAAGAACCAAGATGAACAAGTCATGGCTCTCAGAGGACTTTTCTTCCCCTGGGTCAGCCAGGGGACGGGAAAGGCACGCGTATTTTTGAGAGTGCTTCATGCAAAGCATCTTTTTCTTTTTCAAAAGGGGGCTCAACCGATGCCAGTCAAGTGGGGTGTGTGTGGCCCAGTTAGTGGAAACGAGAGAGACTGTGGTTGGAGTCCCCTCGCTGTGTCTCTAAAAGAACCAAGATGAACAAGTCATGGCTCTCAGAGGACTTTTCTTCCCCTGGGTCAGCCAGGGGACGGGAAAGGCACGCGTATTTTTGAGAGTGCTTCATGCAAAGCATCTTTTTCTTTTTCAAAAGGGGGCTCAACCGATGCCAGTCAAGTGGGGTGTGTGTGGCCCAGTTAGTGGAAACGAGAGAGACTGTGGTTGGAGTCCCCTCGCTGTGTCTCTAAAAGAACCAAGATGAACAAGTCATGGCTCTCAGAGGACTTTTCTTCCCCTGGGTGAGCCAGGGGACGGGAAAGGCACGCGTATTTTTGAGAGTGCTTCATGCAAAGCATCTTTTTCTTTTTCAAAAGGGGGCTCAACCGATGCCAGTCAAGTGGGGTGTGTGTGGCCCAGTTAGTGGAAACGAGGGAGACTGTGGTTGGAGTCCCCTCGCTGTGTCTCTAAAAGAACCAAGATGAACAAGTCATGGCTCTTAGAGGACTTTTCTTCCCCTGGGTCAGCCAGGGGACGGGAAAGGCACGCGTATTTTTGAGAGTGCTTCATGCAAAGCATCTTTTTCTTTTTCAAAAGGGGGCTCAACCGATGCCAGTCAAGTGGGGTGTGTGTCGCCCAGTTAGTGGAAACGAGGGAGACTGTGGTTGGAGTCCCCTCGCTGTGTCTCTAAAAGAACCAAGATGAACAAGTCATGGCTCTCAGAGGACTTTTCTTCCCCTGGGTCAGCCAGGGGACGGGAAAGGCACACGTATTTTTGAGAGTGCTTCATGCAAAGCATCTTTTTCTTTTTCAAAAGGGGGCTCAACCGATGCCAGTCAAGTGGGGTGTGTGTGGCCCAGTTAGTGGAAACGAGAGAGACTGTGGTTGGAGTCCCCTCGCTGTGTCTCTAAAAGAACCAAGATGAACAAGTCATGGCTCTCAGAGGACTTTTCTTCCCCTGGGTCAGCCAGGGGACGGGAAAGGCACGCGTATTTTTGAGAGTGCTTCATGCAAAGCATCTTTTTCTTTTTCAAAAGGGGGCTCAACTGATGCCAGTCAAGTGGGGTGTGTGTGGCCCAGTTAGTGGAAACGAGAGAGACTGTGGTTGGAGTCCCCTCGCTGTGTCTCTAAAAGAACCAAGATGAACAAGTCATGGCTCTCAGAGGACTTTTCTTCCCCTGGGTCAGCCAGGGGACGGGAAAGGCACGCGTATTTTTGAGAGTGCTTCATGCAAAGCATCTTTTTCTTTTTCAAAAGGGGGCTCAACCGATGCCAGTCAAGTGGGGTGTGTGTGGCCCAGTTAGTGGAAACGAGAGAGACTGTGGTTGGAGTCCCCTCGCTGTGTCTCTAAAAGAACCAAGATGAACAAGTCATGGCTCTCAGAGGACTTTTCTTCCCCTGGGTCAGCCAGGGGACGGGAAAGGCACGCGTATTTTTGAGAGTGCTTCATGCAAAGCATCTTTTTCTTTTTCAAAAGGGGGCTCAACCGATGCCAGTCAAGTGGGGTGTGTGTGGCCCAGTTAGTGGAAACGAGAGAGACTGTGGTTGGAGTCCCCTCGCTGTGTCTCTAAAAGAACCAAGATGAACAAGTCATGGCTCTTAGAGGACTTTTCTTCCCCTGGGTCAGCCAGGGGACGGGAAAGGCACGCGTATTTTTGAGAGTGCTTCATGCAAAGCATCTTTTTCTTTTTCAAAAGGGGGCTCAACCGATGCCAGTCAAGTGGGGTGTGTGTGGCCCAGTTAGTGGAAACGAGAGAGACTGTGGTTGGAGTCCCCTCGCTGTGTCTCTAAAAGAACCAAGATGAACAAGTCATGGCTCTCAGAGGACTTTTCTTCCCCTGGGTCAGCCAGGGGACGGGAAAGGCACGCGTATTTTTGAGAGTGCTTCATGCAAAGCATCTTTTTCTTTTTCAAAAGGGGGCTCAACCGATGCCAGTCAAGTGGGGTGTGTGTGGCCCAGTTAGTGGAAACGAGAGAGACTGTGGTTGGAGTCCCCTCGCTGTGTCTCTAAAAGAACCAAGATGAACAAGTCATGGCTCTTAGAGGACTTTTCTTCCCCTGGGTCAGCCAGGGGACGGGAAAGGCATGCGTATTTTTGAGAGTGCTTCATGCAAAGCATCTTTTTCTTTTTCAAAAGGGGGCTCAACCGATGCCAGTCAAGTGGGGTGTGTGTGGCCCAGTTAGTGGAAACGAGGGAGACTGTGGTTGGAGTCCCCTCGCTGTGTTTTACATGCTTTTAGAAGGGCATGACATGGCTTGGAGGTTGACTTTCATCATATGCAAACTGTTGGCTACCAAAATGCTGCCTTTCCAACAACTGTGGTTATAGGCAATGAGGAACATACTGATGAAGATGAGACGCAGATACCCGATTGGGATGACAATTTAAATATTCGGTCAGGGCAAGAAGAAACTCGGTCTGAGGGGGAGGGGAGTGCAAACACAACAATTGATGATGAAGTTCTAGATCCCACCTACTGTCAACCCACAGTCAGACACTCGAGGAGGTCAACAGAGGCGGTGGAGGAGGATGCAACCGACGTCGAAGTAACCTGGCGCCTTCCTGGACACAGTCAGAGCACTGGTAGCACGTCTACAACTGCATCCTCAGCCACCACTCTGCCTCTGAGCATTATTCGGGTTGGATCAACAGGTCGCATGGCCTCTAAGCCTTGCCTAGCCTGGTCCTTTTTTGACATAAAAAAAGATCGCCCAAATTATGTGATCTGTAACATTTGGCATGGTTATCTTAGTAGAGGTCAAAACCTCAGCAGTTTGACAACTTTTTCCATGAATCGTCACATGAATAAATATCATATGGCCTGGTGGGAAGCTCACCGTGCTGCAATGCGGCATAGTGGAGCCAACCATCCACCGCCTGCCCCTTCCAGGGCATCCGCGCGCTCGTCATCTTCTAGGACTGTGGGGACAGCTGTCACACCTGTTTTTCCACCCACAACTTCCACCACTGTAACCGCAACAGGCAGTTTGCTTGGTAGGTCGTCAGTTGGTTTGGAAGGGGAAACAAGTGAGTGTGTACAGCTCTCTCAGACATCGATAGCACCAACGTTGGATGAAGGCAATATCATGTCTCCGCCTGCACTTTCCTCACAAAGCTGCATTTTTCCAGGGACACCCTACTCAACACCGTCTACACACAGCAGCCAGATCTCTGTCCCTCAGATGTGGTCAAATAAAAGGCCACTTCCTGCGACCCATGACAAAGCGAAGAGGTTGACTCTATCCCTCTGTAAGCTGTTGGCTACAGAAATGCTGCCTTTCCGCCTAGTGGACACACAGGATGTTAGAGACCTTATGTCTGTCGCTGTGCCCCAGTACCAGATGCCTAGTCGCCACTACTTCTCTAAGAAAGGTGTGCCCGCGCTACACCAGCATGTCGCACACAACATCACCGCTTCCTTGAGAAACTCTGTGTGTGAACGGGTGCATTTCACCACTGATACTTGGACCAGTAAGCATGGACAGGGACGTTACATGTCGCTGACTGGCCACTGGGTAACTATGGTGATAGATGGTGAAGGGTCTGCTGCACAAGTCTTGCCGTCCCCACGACTTGTGTGTCAATCCTCTGTCTGTCCAAGTTCCGCCACTGCTTCTGCATCCTCCACCTCATCTGGGTCCTCCACCTCCGCCCCAAGCCTGCCTGGTCAGGCCACCAGCGTTCTCACTGCGCAGAAGGAATCACGCACCCCTCATTACTATGCTGGTAGCAGAGCGCAACGGCATCAGGCGGTCTTTAGCTTGACATGTCTTTGAAATAGGAGTCACACAGCGACTGAGTTGTGGGCAGCTCTGGAGACTGATTTTGATAAATGGTTGTCTCCACTCAACCTGCAGCCTGGTAAGGCCGTGTGCGACAATGCTGCAAACCTGGGTGCGGCCCTTCGCCTGGGCAAGGTGACACACGTGCCTTGTATGGCTCACGTGTTGAACCTTGTTGTCCAGCAATTTTTAACACACTATCCCGGCCTAGATGGCCTTCTGACCAGGGCACGGAAACTGTCTGCAGTGCTCACTTCCGCCATTCAACCGCCGCAGCTGAGCGACTTGCATCGCTCCAGAAGTCTTTCGGCCTGCCGGTTCATCGCCTGAAATGCGATGTGGCGACACGCTGGAATTCAACTCTCCACATGTTACAGCGACTGTGGCAGCACCGGCGAGCCCTGGTGCAATACGTCATGATGTATAGCCTGGGCCAACGAGATGCAGAAGTGGGGCAGATCACCCTGATGGAGTGATCTCAGATCAAGGACCTATGCACCCTTCTGCACAGTTTCGACATGGCGACGAATATGTTTAGCGCTGACAATGCCATTATCAGCATGACGATTACAGTCATTTACATGCTGGAGCACACGCTAAACACTATTCGTAGTCAGGGGGTGGGACAACAGGAAGGGGAGGAACTACAGGAGGATTCATATGCGCAAGACACAACAACATCACCAAGGTCCAGACGTTCATCATCACCAACGCGGCAGGCATGGGACCATGGGGGACAGGGATCAACAAGGGCGCATGGTAGCAGGCGAGATGTTGAGGAAGGTGCAGGAGGACATGAAGATATGGAGGACGAACTGTCCATGGACATGGAAGACTCAGCAGATGAGGGGGACCTTGGTCAAATTTCAGTTGAAAGAGGTTGGGGGGAGATGACAGAGGAAGAAAGAACGGTTAGCACCTCTATGCCACAAACACAGCGTGGACTTGGTCCGCATGGCTGCGCAAGACACATGAGTGCCTTCTTGTTGCACTACCTCCAACATGACCCTCGTATTGTCAAAATTAGAAGTGATGATGACTACTGGCTTGCCACACTATTAGATCCCCGGGACAAGTCCAAATTTTGTGACATAATTCCACCCATAGAAAGGGACGCACGTATGCAGGAGTATCAGCAGAAGCTGTTACTCGATCTTAGCTCGGCTTTTCCACCAAACAACCGTGCAGGTGAAGGGAGTGATTCTCCCAGTTGTAACTTGACAAACATGGGACGGCCTCGTCATCTTCAACAGTCTACCCGTACCAGTAGGACCGTATCTGGTGCTGGTAACAGCAATTTTATGGAATCTTTTCATAATTTTTTTAGACCCTCCTTTGCAAGGCCACCAGAGACAACAAGTCTGACACATAGTCAACGGATGGAGAGGATGATACAGGAGTATCTCCAAATGAACATCGATGCAATGACTTTGCAAATGGAGCCTTGCTCCTTTTGTGCTTCAAATCTAGAAAAATGTCAAGAGCTCTCCAGTTACGCCTTGAAGATTTTGTCGTGTCCAGCTGCCAGCGTTGTCTCTGAACGTGTCTTCATTTCTGCTGGGTGTGTGCTGACAGATAAGCGCACGCGTCTGTCCAGTGACAATGTGGACAGACTGACGTTCATCAAAATGAACAAGTCATGGATCCAGAAGGAATTTACTACCCCTGTGTCATCCTGGGGAGAGTAAATGCTTGTGGATTTGGAATGTGCTTGATGCAAATCAAAACATCCTGTTTGCAACTAGGGCACAAGTGCTGCCACTGATGGGGTGTCTGTGTGCCCAATTTTGGGAAAAAAGGTAGACTCCGCTTGGAGTAACCCTTGCTTGCTGTGTTTTTTAAAAATGATACAAGATGAACAGATCTGAAGGCAAGATGAAGGCAACATCATGTCTCCGCCTGCACTTTTCTCACAAACCTGCATTTTTCCAGGGACACCCTACTCAACACCGTCTACAGACAGCAGCCAGATCTCTGTCCCTCAGATGTGGTCAAATAAAAGGCCACTTACTGCGACCCATGACAAAGCTAAGTGGTTGACTCTATCCCTCTGTAAGCTGTTGGCTACCGAAATGCTGCCTTTACGCGTAGTGGACACACAGGATTTTACAGACCTTATGTCTGTCGCTGTGCCCCAGTACCAGATGCCCAATCACCACTGCTTCTCCAAGAAAAGCATGCCCGCGCTACACCAGCATGTCGCACACAACATCACCACTTCCTTGAGAAAATCTGTGTGCGACAGGGTGCATTTCAACACAGATACTTGGACCAGTAAGCATAGACAGGGTTATTACATGTCACTGACTGGGCACTGGCAAACTATGGTGAGAGATGGAGAAGGGTCTGCTGTACAAGTCTTGCCGTCCCCACGAGTTGTTTCAATCCTTGTTCTGTATGTAGAAGTTAATACACTGCTTCTGCCTCTTCAACCTCGTGTGGGTCCTCTACCTTGGCGCAAACCCTGTGTGGTCAGGCCACCCTTCCTTGCAACTGCGCACAAGGACTACCACACACCTCCTTACTATGCTGGCAGCAGAGCTCAATGCCATCAGGCGGTCAAAGTTTTACTTTGAAATGTATGGGAAATGTGAGTCTCACCGCTATTACAGAGAATAGTAGTCAGGCAGGGTCAAAACATTAATTGAGGAACAGGAACAGAATGGGACGGCCAGGACTTAATCAGAAAACAAGCAGAGGTGAAATGCGTATCGGCCAACAAGGTACATAAACAGCAAGCAGGAAACGTAGTCAGGTAACAAGCACACAAAATCATAAAACTGAACTGGGGGTAAAATTAACCAGAGGTTCATAGCTATGTCTGGCAGTGGTCTGCAGACAGGATGGGCATAAAAAAGGGTGTGGTGTCTTCCCATTGGTTGTAGCTGAATGATGGTATTTCATCTGTGAGATACCCACCAGCTACATTCAGCCAGAGATTCTGCATCTGTCAAGGTAATGCAGCCCAGTGGGTGAGCATAACCTGCGTCCACCTGCGCCGCTGGCATCGACTACTCTCCCATCATCAGCAATATTCATGAAAGGAACACGTTGTCACCTGGCGACCGGAGTACAAATTGACGGAGCGGACTCCGTTGGTGACTTAACAGCCGTGTGCGGCAATGATGCAAACCTGGCTGCGGGCCATCCTCAGGGCAATGTGACACACGTGCCTTTTATGGCTCACGTGTTGAACCGAATTCTCCAGCAATTTTTAAAACACCATCACGGCCTACATGGCCTTGTGCAGCGGGCACGCTCGCTATGTGCTCACTTCCATCGTGCGCACACAGCAGCTCAACAACTTTCATCACTCCGGAAGTCTTAGGGTCTGGCAGTTAAACGCCGGAAATGCGATGTTTCGACACGCAGGAATTGGAATCTGCACATGTTGCAGCGTGTGTGGCAGCACCGCAGAGCCCTGCTGAAATACGGTAAGACATATAGCCTGGGATAACTTGATCCAGAGGTGGTGCAGATCACGCTGCTGGAGTGGTGTCAGATCAAGGACCTATGCACCCTGCTACACAGTTTTGAAATGTCGACGAAGATGTTTAGCACTGGCAATGTCATTCTCAGCGTGACAATTCTGGTCATCTACATGATGGAGCACACTGTAATTATTATTCGGAGTCAGGTGTTGGGACAAGAGGAAGGGGAGGAAGTACAGGAGGAGTCATATGCGGAAGGGATAACAAGATCTACGAGGTCAAGATGGTCAGCGGCACCTATGTGGCAGTCATGGTGAGGGAGAGGGATTAACAAGGGCGCATAGTATCAGCAAAAAGTGTTGATGAAAGTGCAAGAGCCCATGAAGAAATGGAGGACGAACTGGCGATGGGCATGGAAGACTCAGCAGATGAGTGAGAGCTTGCTCACATTTCGGTTGTGCGAGGTTGTGGGTAGAGGGCAGAGGAAGGATGCACGATTCTCACCTCTCTGCCACCAACACACCAAGGACTTGGTCCTCCTGGATGCACAAGACACATGAGCGCCTTCTTGCTGCACTACCTACATGACCCTCGGATTGTATGAATTTGAAGTAATCCTGAATACTGGGTTGCCACACTGTTAGATCCCCGGTACAAGACAAAATTTGGCGAACTAATTCCTGCCATAGAAATAGACGCACGTATACAGGAGTATCTGCAGAATGTGGTACGCAATCTTAGATCTACTTTTCCACTAAACACCAGTGCTGCACAGAGTGAATCTCAACGCTTTGTCATGGATAGGAGGAAATGGTTTTTTACTTGTCCACATCGGAGGGACCGAGGGATGGCTGCTGTGCTGAGATGGCGTTGAGTACGGGGTCCCTGCACAGTTGCACTTTTGGTCATATCCCAAAATGAGTTGAAAAAGGACAGATGCTGTTGGAAAGGGGAACAGGTGTGTTGGAAAGGGGAAAAAATTTTGGTCCGTGGATTTGGTGGTTAAGCAACTGTAACATTTGCTGAAGAAACAACATCTGTTACAGTGGGACTGGCAGATTTGGATAAAGTGGTATATAATCTGTGACCGCTATATAACGAAAATTAATAAGAAAAGAAAGAGAAAGGTATATATCCCCATCAGCAGTCAGTGTCCACCGTGCTCCCAGTTGGAAAAGGAGAGGTTGGCAACTTGAAGGTTTGGTGGAGGATACAGAGCTGTGTGGCTATGAAACTAATAGTAGCCTGAACCGAGTTAGACGCCATTCGGATCTGGAGACTGTGAGCCCTGTTAGCGTCACAGGGTCCACATGCCCACCCAGCCCAGGAACTCCCTGTTAACAACACAGGGGCCATTGAGTACGCTGACCGTGTGCGTAGGGGCCACACCTGTGGACAGCAGGCGCATCAGCAGCAGCAGGCCTGTTAATGCCACTGGGCTGCACAAGCAGGACTGTTAGGACAGGAGCTGGTCTTAACCGTTCTGCGTTACGAACTGTGGTGGTGGCCTGCATCCACCACCCTATCCCTGCCTACCTCTGGCCTAAAGCCGCAATGGGTTCAACACATGGAGGTGTGCTCTTTCGGAGCATAATAGAAGACTGCGCACCTCCTTGTTGGCTCCAGCCCCTTTTATAACCTGGGTCCGCCCCAAACCAGGGAGAACCACAATGCACCTCCTGGAGACAAAAGTAGAGTGACACGTCATGAGTGGCATAACTAGCGTCCTATTTGGAAACGCAACTTCAATGATGACCTCATGGCTGTCATGACCCAAACACCTCACCAGTCATCGTCTGAGCATCAATAATGCGGTGACAAGTCATAGGTGTGGGCCTCTGCAAGCCATTTGGGAGGACACCTGATGCCCTGTGGTCTATATGGGACCCCCACATCAGGGCCAGGGCCAAAGAGTTCATTACCGGACCTAGTCTCTGATGCAGGAAGTGCCTGAGCATGCTCAGTAGCATGAAATACAGTCTCTGAAAAAAGACTATCAGCTTTAGCATGGTGTCTAGGCACAAAACAGGACTTAGACCCGGCACGGAATGCAAGCACCTGTGCAAAGAGGCTTTTCACACTTAGTGTGGGAGCATGCGCTGTATCCCGAAATGAAGACTTAGCGTCAGGAATGGCACAGTCAGGCTGAGCATACTCACTAGGCGAAACACTGTAATTAGGCTGCAGCTGGGGTACATCGGCACACGCATGCGCACTAGCTGCCTCTCCACACTTAGACGTGGAGGGGAAATTTGTCTTGGAGATGCTGTCTATGAACAGAAGGAAAAGCTAAAGGAAGCCTGACTTTCTATCCCTCCGAATTATGAAATGCAGCAATGAACTCCATGAGTTTGCTATAACATTAGCGTAGCAAAATGTGCATGAGGGTGTGATGTAGAGGTGCTAGAAATAGCTTGTCACCAGTGGGGCACTAATGGAATACAACAGCCAGTTCTATGATGCCACAAAATGGCAGTATTTTGTGCTATCATTATAGCTTATTAAAAACAGAGCACGAGGTTGTCATGCAGAGGTGCTGCACATAGATTTGCAGTAGTGTGAATAGACAAAAGTACAATAGCCACGTTTAGGATGCCAATAGGTACACTGTGTGTTTGCTAGTATAATGGCTGAGTTTAAAAAAGTTAGAGTGTGCAATGCAGGCAGACGTGCTGCAAATAACGTTCCAATACTGTGAATTGACAAAAGTACAATAGCCACGTTTAGGATACAACTAGGTACACTGTGTGTTTGCTAGTATAATGGATGAGTTTAAAAAAGTTAGAGTGTGCAATGCAGGCAGACGTGCTGCAAATATCGTTCCAATACTGTGAATAGACAAAAGTACAAGAGCCACGTTTAGGATACAACTAGGTACACTGTGTGTTTGCTAGTATAATGGCTGAGTTTAAAAAAGTTAGAGTGTGCAATGCAGGCAGACGTGCTGCAAATATCGTTCCAATACTGTGAATAGACAAAAGTACAATAGCCACGTTTAGGATACAACTAGGTACACTGTGTGTTTGCTAGTATAATGGCTGAGTTTAAAAAAGTTTGAGTGTGCAATGCAGGCAGATGTCCTGCAAATAACGTTCCAATACTGTGAATTGACAAAAGTACAATAGCCACGTTTAGGATACAACTAGGTACAGTGAGTGTTTGCTAGTATAATGGCTGAGTTTAAAAAAGTTTGAGTGTGCAATGCAGGCAGACGTGCTGCAAATAACGTTCCAATACTGTGAATTGACAAAAGTACAATAGCCACGTTTAGGATACAACTAGGTACACTGTGTGTTTGCTAGTATAATGGCTGAGTTTAAAAAGGTTAGAGTGTGCAATGCAGGCAGACGTGCTGCAAATATCGTTCCAATACTGTGAATAGACAAAAGTACAAGAGCCACGTTTAGGATACAACTAGGTACACTGTGTGTTTGCTAGTATAATGGCTGAGTTTAAAAAAGTTAGAGTGTGCAATGCAGGCAGACGTGCTGCAAATATCGTTCCAATACTGTGAATAGACAAAAGTACAAGAGCCACGTTTAGGATACAACTAGGTACACTGTGTGTTTGCTAGTATAATGGCTGAGTTTAAAAAAGTTTGAGTGTGCAATGCAGGCAGATGTCCTGCAAATAACGTTCCAATACTGTGAATTGACAAAAGTACAATAGCCACGTTTAGGATACAACTAGGTACAGTGAGTGTTTGCTAGTATAATGGCTGAGTTTAAAAAAGTTTGAGTGTGCAATGCAGGCAGACGTGCTGCAAATAACGTTCCAATACTGTGAATTGACAAAAGTACAATAGCCACGTTTAGGATACAACTAGGTACACTGTGTGTTTGCTAGTATAATGGCTGAGTTTAAAAAAGTTAGAGTGTGCAATGCAGGCAGACGTGCTGCAAATATCGTTCCAATACTGTGAATAGACAAAAGTACAAGAGCCACGTTTAGGATACAACTAGGTACACTGAGTGTTTGCTAGTATAATGGCTGAGTTTAAAAAAGTTAGAGTGTGCAATGCAGGCAGACGTGCTGCAAATATCGTTCCAATACTGTGAATAGACAAAAGTACAATAGCCACGTTTAGGATACAACTAGGTACACTGTGTGTTTGCTAGTATAATGGCTGAGTTTAAAAAAGTTTGAGTGTTCAATGCAGGCAGATGTCCTGCAAATAACGTTCCAATACTGTGAATTGACAAAAGTACAATAGCCACGTTTAGGATACAACTAGGTACAGTGAGTGTTTGCTAGTATAATGGCTGAGTTTAAAAAAGTTTGAGTGTGCAATGCAGGCAGACGTGCTGCAAATAACGTTCCAATACTGTGAATTGACAAAAGTACAATAGCCACGTTTAGGATACAACTAGGTACACTGTGTGTTTGCTAGTATAATGGCTGAGTTTAAAAAAGTTAGAGTGTGCAATGCAGGCAGACGTGCTGCAAATATCGTTCCAATACTGTGAATAGACAAAAATACAAGAGCCACGTTTAGGATACAACTAGGTACACTGTGTGTTTGCTAGTATAATGGCTGAGTTTAAAAAAGTTAGAGTGTGCAATGCAGGCAGACGTGCTGCAAATATCGTTCCAATACTGTGAATAGACAAAAGTACAATAGCCATGTTTAGGATACAACTAGGTACACTGTGTGTTTGCTAGTATAATGGCTGAGTTTAAAAAAGTTTGAGTGTGCAATGCAGGCAGATGTCCTGCAAATAACGTTCCAATACTGTGAATTGACAAAAGTACAATAGCCACGTTTAGGATACAACTAGGTACAGTGAGTGTTTGCTAGTATAATGGCTGAGTTTAAAAAAGTTTGAGTGTGCAATGCAGGCAGACGTGCTGCAAATAACGTTCCAATACTGTGAATTGACAAAAGTACAATAGCCACGTTTAGGATACAACTAGGTACACTGTGTGTTTGCTAGTATAATGGCTGAGTTTAAAAAAGTTAGAGTGTGCAATGCAGGCAGATGTGCTCTGCTAATGTCTTTGCACTAGTGGGACTATAGCAAAGTCCAATAGCCACCTTTAGGATGCCACTAGGTACACTGAGTGTTTGCTAGTAAAATTGCTTAGTTTAAAAAAGTTGGAGTGTGCAATGCAGGCAGACGTGCTCTGCAAATGTCTTTGCACTAGTGGGACTATAGCAAAGTCCAATAGCCACGTATAGGATGCCACTAGGTACACTGAGTGTTTGCTAGTATAATGGCTTAGTAACAATGAGTTGTAGTGTGCAATGCAGGCAGACGTGCTCTGCAAATGTCTTTGCACTAGTGGGACTATAGCAAAGTCCAATAGCCACGTATAGGATGCCACTAGGTACACTGAGTGTTTGCTAGTATAATGGCTTAGTTTAAAAAAGTTGGAGTGTGCAATGCAGGCAGACGTGCTCTGCAAATGTCTTTGCACTAGTGGGACTATAGCAAAGTCCAATAGCCACAGATAGGATGCCACTAGGTACACTGAGTGTTTGCTAGTATAATGGCTTAGTTATAATGAGTTGGAGTGTGCAGAGGACAGGAGGGTACAGTGGCAGGATTGTGGTGCTCTGGGTAGAGGAATGGAAGCCTGCCTTTCTATTCCCTCCTAATGGTGAAATGCAGGGAGGAAATCCCTGACCTTGGCTACACAGACGCTGTTGCTGTTTGCAGGACCTGTCACCTATGGCTCTCTGACCCTGCCGGTTTGAGCCCTTAAAAGGAC
Organism: Anomaloglossus baeobatrachus; assembly: GCF_048569485.1. Taxonomy (NCBI): domain Eukaryota; kingdom Metazoa; phylum Chordata; class Amphibia; order Anura; family Aromobatidae; genus Anomaloglossus; species Anomaloglossus baeobatrachus. The sequence goes on along the minus strand of NC_134357.1, from coordinate 213,372,819 downwards.
TGCTATAAAGTGCTCTCCCTAAGCTGTCTAACGCTGTGTATGCAGCGCATACAGCTGTATCGGCTATAGGACTCAGGAGGACGGAGCTGCGACAGTGATGTCTGACACCAAAGACGCAGAAGGCAGATAATGGCGTCCGTGAAGAAAATGTCCGGTTTTATAATGCAGGGACATGTGACATGCAGATCCTATCACACATGCCGTTGCTTCTCTGGCTCAAAGTCCACTTAGCTGTGTGTGTGTCTGTGATTGGCTGACATGCTGGCCCGCCCCACAACACGCGCGCGCTTAGGGAAGGAAGACAAGAAAAAAAAAAAAAAAATGGCGATCGCCATTATAGAAACAGCAGTGATCTGAAGGCGCTGTTCACGCACACTATACACTGAAATGTGATAATAGTTTGATTCACAGAGTGACTTACACTATTACAGCAGAAACCAAGCTATGATTTAGCTGTTTTTTGGCTGCTAGAACCGTTCTCGAACGTTTCTAGAACTATCGAGCTTTTGCAAAAAGCTCGAGTTCTAGTTCGATCTAGAACATGCCCCAAAATCACTCGAGCCTAGAACTGGAGAACCACGAACCACGAACCGTGCTCAACTCTAGTTGGGAGCATCATCCGGAAGTGGAAGGCTTATGGAACTACTGTTAGCCTTCCACAGCCTGGACAGCCTTTGAAAGTTTCCTCCCGTGCCGAGGCCAGGCTTGTCTGAAAAGTCAAGGCTAACCCAAGGACAACAAGGAAAGAGCTCTGGGAAGATCTCATGGCAGTGGGGACATTGGTTTCAGTCAATACCATAAGTAACGTACTCCACCGCAATGGTCTCCGTTCCAGACGAGCCCGTAAGGTACCTTTACTTTCAAAGCGTCATGTCAAGGCTCGTCTACAGTTTGCTCATGATCACTTGGAGGACTCTGAGACAGACTGGTTCAAGATTCTCTGGTCTGATGAGACCAAGATTGAGATCTTTGGTGCCAACCACACACGTGATGTTTGGAGACTGGATGGCACTGCATACGACCCCAAGAATACCATCCCTAAAGTCAAGCATGGTGGTGGCAGCATCATGCTGTGGGGCTGTTTCTCAGCCAAGGGGCCTGGCCATCTGATCCGCATCCATGGGAAGATGGATAGCACGGCCTACCTGGAGATTTTGGCCAAGAACCTCCGCTCCTCCATCAAGGATCTTAAGATGGGTCGTCATTTCATCTTCCAACAAGACAACGACCCAAAGCACACAGCCAAGAAATCCAAGGCCTGGTTCAAGAGGGAAAAAATCAAGGTGTTGCAGTGGCCTAGTCAGTCTCCTGACCTTAACCCAATTGAAAACTTGTGGAAGGAGCTTAAGATTAAAGTACACATGAGACACCCAAAGAACCTAGATAACTTGGAGAAAATCTGCATGGAGGAGTGGGCCAAGATAACTCCAGAGACCTGTGCCGGCCTGATCAGGTCTTATAAAAGACGATTATTAGCTGTAATTGCAAACAAGGGTTATTCCACAAAATATTAAACCTAGGGGTTGAATAATTGACCCACACTTTTATGTTGAAAATGTATTAAAATTTAACTGAGCAACATAACTTGTTGGTTTGTAAGAATTATGCATCTGTTAATAAATCCTGCTCTTGTTTGAAGTTTGCAGGCTCTAACTTATTTGCAGCTTATCAAACCTGCTAAATCTGCAGGGGGTTGAATACTACTTGTAGGCACTGTATAAATAAAGTGCAGGTGCAATCATTAAACCAATCCATCTACTGGTGTTTAGAGGTGACTCTAAGCTTTTGTGTAACCTACCACAATTGATGTATCTGGGTTGATAAGGTGTGCGATATACCCATATAATAATATAAATCTCAATTAGGTGTAATACTCCAGGATTCTACACCATTAATATCACAGCTGTAAATGTGTCCCCCAGCTAGTGATAATGCCAGGAAACACAGCATGCGCACCTGTTAGTCACTTATACTGATTACTCTTGGCCAGTCTTAATAACCCAAATATTTGCCGATGCATGCAAGGGACACATAGGAGGAAGAGGACACTAATAATGTTACCTGGTCATCGGGCATGCCGCTTTCACACACTACGTATGTTTCGGAGCCTTCCTTCGTCAGGAGTAACGTTATCGGTCAAAGAAGGGGAGCTTGTATATCCCCTTCCACCAATCGTCTGACGTCAGGAGCAGACTGAAGCATGTATGGGAGAGAGCCCCGGCCCCCCACCTCCGCCCGCATCATGTGATCTGCCACATCACAAAAGGTCCTTGCAGCTAGGCAGAACACATATACAGTCATATGAAAAAGTTTGGGCACCCCTATTAACCCCTTAACGACCGCGGGCAGTAAAATTACGTCCTAAATGACATAATGTTACTGCCCGCGGTCCTCTGGCGGCAGCATGCCGCGATCGGCACACATCTCAGCTGATTTTTACAGCTGAGATGTGTGCCTGCTAGGCACGAGCAGAATTGTTATCTGCTCGTGCCGATTAACCCCTTAAATGGCGCTGTCAATACGTGACAGCGCCATTATAAGCGCGATCGCGGTAAAGTTTTACTTACCGCCCGATACCGGAAGTCACGTGACGCGATCACGTGACTTCCGATAGTTGTCACGGTAGCACAGGGTCATGTGATGACTCCTGTACTACACATGACTTGCTTTCACTTTCGCTGTGCCAGCGGCACAGCAAAAGAGAAAGAGAGCGTATCTGCTGTTTACAGCCTTGTAGCTGTGATCAGCAGATGCTGTAGAGCGATCGGAATGCTGATCGCAATAGCCCCCTAGGGGGACTAGTAAAATAAAAAAAAAGTTAAAAAAAGTTTTAAAAAATTGAAAAAAAACAAAAAAACCTAAAAGTTTAAATCACCCCTCATTCGCCCCATTGAAAATTAAAGGGTTAAAAAAATAAAAAATATACACACTTTTGGTATCGCCGCGTTCAGAAACGCCCGATCTATCAAAATATAAAATCAATTAATCTGGTCAGTATACGGCGTAGCGGCAAAAAAATTCCAAACGCCAAAACAACGTTTTTTTGTCGCCACAACTTTTGCGCAAAATGCAATAAGAGGCGATCAAAACATAGCATCTGCGCAAAAATGACACCGTTAAAAACGTCAGCTCGAGACGCAAAAAATAAGCAGTCACTGAGCCATAGATCCCGAAAAATGAGAACGCTACGGGTCACGGAATATGGCGTAAAACGTGCGCCACTTTTTTCGGACAAACTTCCGATTTTTTTTTAACCCCTTATATAAAAGTAAACCTATACATGTTTGGTGTCTACGAACTCACACTGACCTGAGGCATTACATCCACATATCAGTTTTACCATATAGTGAACACAGTGAATAAAATATCTCAAAAACCATAGTGCTATCACACTTTTGTTTGCAATTTTTCTGCATTTGGAATTTTTTTGCCGTTTTCCAGTACACTATATTGTAAAACTGATGGTTTCATTTAAAAGTACAGCTTATTCCGCAAAAAATGAGCCATCACATGACCATATTGACTGAAAAATAAAAAAGTTACGTCTCTCAGAAAAAGAATGGCGAAAAAAAAACGGAAAGCGAAAAATCGGTTGGTCGTGAAGGGGTTAATGTTAACCTTTTTTCTTTATAACAATTTGGGTTTTTACAACAGCTATTTCAGTTTCATATATCTAATAACTGATGGACTCAGTAGTATTTCTGGATTGAAATGAGGTTTATTGTACTTACAGAAAATGTGCAAACCGCATTTTAACAAAATTTGACAGGTGCAAAAGTATGGGCACCTCAACATAAAAGTGACATTAATATTTTGTAGATCCTCCTTTTGCAAAAATAACAGCCTCTAGTCGCTTCCTGTAGCTTTTAATGAGTTCCTGGATCCTGGATGAAGGTATATTTGACCATTCCTGTTTACAAAACAATTCCAATTCAGTTAAGTTTGATGGTCACCGAGCATGGACAGCACGCTTCAAATCATCCCACAGATTTTCAATTATATTCAGGTCTGGGGACTGGGATGGTCATTCCAGAACATTGTATTTGTTCCTCTGCATGAATGCCTGAGTAGATTTGGAGCGGTGTTTTGGATCATTGTCTTGCTGAAATATCCATCCCCTGCGTAACTTCAACTTCATCGCTGATTCTTGCACATTATTGTCAAGAATCTGCTGATACTGAGTTGAATCCATGCGACCCTCAACCTTAACAAGATTCCCGGTGCTGGCATTGGCCACACTGCCCCAAAGCATGATGGAACCTCCACCAAATTTTACTGTGGGCAGCAAGTGCTTTTCTTGGAATGCCGTGTTTTTTTGCCTCCATGCATAACGCCTTTTTGTATGACCAAACAACTCAATCTTTGTTTCATCAGTCCACAGGACCTTCTTCCAAAATGTAACTGGCTTGTCCAAATGTGCTTTTGCATACCTCAGACGACTCTGTTTGTGGCGTGCTTGCAGAAACAGCTTCTTTCACATCACTCTCTCATACAGCTTTTCCATGTGCAAAGTGCGCTGTATTGTTGACCAATGCACATTGACATCATCTGGAGCAAGATGATGCTGCAGATCTTTGGAGGTGGTCTGTGGATTGTCCTTGACTGACCATTCTTCTTCTCTGCCTTTCTGATATTTTTCTTGGTCTGCCACTTCTGGGCATAACAAGAACTGTACCTGTGTTCTTCCATTTCCTTACTATGTTTCTCACAGTGGAAACTGACAGTTTAAATCTCTGAGACAACTTTTTGTATCCTTCCCCTGAACAACTATGTTGAATAATCTTTGTTTTCAGATCATTTGAGAGTTGTTTTGAGGAGCCCATGATGCCACTCTTCATAGGAGATTCAAATAGAACAACTTGCAAATGGCCACCTTAAATACCTTTTCTAATGATTGGATACACCTGCCTATGAAGTTCAAAGCTCAATGAGGTTAGAAAACCAATTTAGTGCTTCAGTAAGTCAGTAAAAAGTAGTTAGAAGTATTCAAATCCAGAAATTGATAAGCGTGCCCATACTTTTGCACCTGTCAAATTTTGTTTAAATGCAGATTGCACATTTTCTGTAAGTACAATAAACCTCTTTTCAATCCAGAAATATTACTGAGTCCATCAGTTATTAGATATATGAAGCTGAAATAGCTATTGCAAAAACCCAAATTGTTATAAAGAAAAAAGGTTAACATTAGCAAGGGTGCCCAAACTTTTTCATATGACTGTATATACATATTGGAATATTAATAAATAAGGAAATCAAATACATAATTCATTCATCGAAAAATAATTTATAGTAATATTCATACCAGAACCACAGTATCATAATCATATAAAAAATATAAATACTATAATGAAATCATATTTATATTCCAAATAATAAATCAATATATACATTTTATACAACTAATCATATAAAGATAATATTATGATACAATGATTCTGACAAATGATACTATATATATATATATATATACTGTGTATATGTAGCGCCCCTGTGGTTAGGCGCTACAGGGGAATACAGCACCTTAACATCAAGGTGCAGTGCCCTTTGGTCACAGGTGAGAGAGGAAATGCAGAGTCTTATATTAGATTGAGTAACATTGACTCAGCAGCCCCTACCTTCATATTCCTGGGACTGTTTATATAGTAGTTCCATAGGGGGGTGGAGCCTAGCTGAGCGTGAGACACGACGTGGTTGCCAGGACGACTGGGTGACAGGGAGTTAACAGTCAGTCAGTAAGGAGTCACAAGAAGAGATGAGAGTAAATTGATGACTGAAAGAAGGGCTAGAAATAACATAGGCCCGACGTCCTGAGCGAGGGTACCCCAAAAGAAAAGAAAGACACTGGAAAAGGGGTAACCCAGATGGAAAGGGGACGCTTTAGGTCTGGCGACAGCCGGCTGAAGAGTTCAGGTCGACACCGGTATAATGGGACCGAGGAGGTTTCTCAGGTTTATCCCCAAAACCATTGACCGTTAACCTGGGATCCTAAATAAGAGGAGTCCCGGTACCCATCAAGAGTCTGACTACTAACCCCAAGCCGAGTTCACAACGCTGTTGTGGGATAGATAAAGAAATCGTGCAGCATCAGACCCCTGGGAAAACCAGTGACGAGACTAACGAGTGGGTTAAAGAGGGAGTCACAGAGCCCTCAGAGCAGAAACCGAGAAAGAAACAAAGAAAGGTTACCTCAGAGAGAGACTCTGTCATCAAATCTCCTCTGAAACTTGTGACCATTGGCCTTCTGGTAACCGAACTGTTGCTGCTGTGAACTGTGCAAAACAAACCAGATGCCAGAAAAAAGGACTTGTTTAAGCTGATGTGGACTCGGTGTGTCGTCTCTCCGCTGTTCGACAGGACCCTGCGACGTCAGAGAAGAAGGCAGCCATCACCGCTCGGTCGCTTCCCTCCTGGTCAGCGACCCGCCACCCTGAGGTAAGAAATCTCCACCTGTGGGGAGCTGAGAGATCTTAAGCTGCCATCACCATCACCTCAGAGGTCGGCCGCGGGCAGCGCTGGTATATCCCGCTTACCAGACACCACTTGTGGCGTCACGTATATCCCCAAAATCATCCCTGGACCCCATTCCACAGCCGCAGAGTGAGCGCCCAGAGCACGAAGCCGGGACCGACCACCTGTGATAACGCCATCAAAAGTAAAGTAGCCGTAGTCCCGGCGCCAGAGTACCCCTACCGAAAACTCTGATGGAAGACTCATATATATATATATATATAATGTGCAGAATTACATATGATCATGATGCTGCCAGAGAAAATAAATCACAATACAATCTACATTTATATAATAACAATAGGTTTTGGAAAGATGTTTCCTATCCAGCAACACGTCCAGAGATGGTTTGATTAAAATATCATTTTATTTTAGAAAAAACATAAAACTAACATGACGTTGGATGGACATCCAGAGCAGATAAAAAAAAAAAAAACGACTTACGCGTTTCTAGCCAATGTGGCTCTTAATCTTAGACATATGCTGTTTGAATAAGACACAATATGTATAGAAAATACCTGATCACTCCCTTGAACATCATATCCTGTTTGGACACACACAAGTTGTACTAATCACTCTCTCAGAGTAGCAGCAGCAAAACATTATGACCCATAGGTCTCTGCAAGTCATTTAACCCATCATTAGCCATTGAACATAGCAAATCCTTATAAGATAAAATCTTTTCAATCATGAAATGATAAATTCATTTTCTTACTATAGGAGCAAAAAATAACATAACATTACTTTTCTCAATATCCCAAATATAACGTGTAAAGAAGAAAAAAAATAAAGAAATAAATAAAAAAAAAATTAAATTTAAAAAAAAAAAAAAAAAATTCAATAGGCTTATAGCTAATGCAATTAGTATATATACATAAGGTCGCTTCTAATATTCATACCTATTGGCATGCAGGAATTGTATGTTAAAATCCATTTGGCCTCTTTATCTCGCAGCATGTGAATGTGATCTCCCCCTCTTCTAGGGAGTGGAATTTGTTCTATTGCATTCACCCGAAAAAAACTAACATCACCACTGTGGTCATATAAAAAATGCCTCTATGCTCCTGACAAACTCCTGGAGGTAGGATTTAGGATGTCATACAAGTGCTCCCCTATGCGTTTCCTCACAGTGCGGCTCGTGCAACCTATATATTGTTTCTGGCATTTTTGACATGTTATAACATAGACACAATAATCCGTGCCACAGTTAATAAAATAATTGATCCTATGGCGCTTTCCTGTGATGGAGTTAATGCTCTCTTTGGTATTATACATATAGGTGCATATACCACATTGTTTTTTGCCACACTTGAAGGAACCCCATGTGGGTAACCAATTCTTTCCATCAATATGCACGGGCTTCCTCGGATATAAGTCACTAGGGGAAATCAAACCACCGATCGTACGTGCACGTCTAGATATATAGCGGCAACCTACATCCAAAATATTTTTGAGGGTTTCATCCACATGTAAAATGGGTAGATATTTACGAACTATTTGTGTGATTTTATGAAAGCTGCCACTATATTGAGTAGAAAAGACCAGAGCACCATTCTGATACGTTTTTTCCATGGAATTTTTTTGTCTCAAATAATCTGTTCTAGATTTTTAATCTACTTTCCTTTTTGCTCTGTCAACCAAAATTTTGTCGTAACCTCTACTGTGCAGTCTATTATCAATACGTTTGCATTCTTTAGTGTAAGCCGCCTCTGTGCTACATGACCTTTTCGCTCTAATGTATTCCCCAATAGGAATATTGCTCACTATATGTTTGGGGTGATTGCTGGTAGCATGGAGGAGAGCGTTTCCTGTCACAACTTTTCTATAGAGTTCCGAATTAACCTGTCCATTCTCAAAATCACCAGTAAGGGTTAAATCCAGAAAGGAAATAGACTTCCCCTCATTGCTGAAAACAAATTTTAAATTAAAGTTATTAGAATTGATGTATTTGAAAAATTCTGGTATGGTCGCTTCACCTCCACGCCATATTCACAAAATATCATCTATGAAACGACCATACCAGAAAATATCAGATAAAAAAGGATTCCAGGAGTTATAAATAAATTGTTTTTCCCACCAATTCATGTAAATATTGGCTAATGAGGGTGAAATTCTCGCTCCCATGTTATAGCCACACATTTGAATATAGTGCTGCTTTAAAAAAAAATAAAAAAAATAAAGTAACATCCAAAATGAAATCCTGCAAAATTTCAGAATAATTCGAACAAGTCATCAGTTGCTCCTGTAATGCGGTTATGGCCAGATCATGCGGCATTGAAGAATACAATGCTGTTACATCACTGCATATCTGTTACGGGGGGCTGTCTGATAATAAAACCTAAAGGAATATCAGACAGTCAGGGTCCACCGTGCAAAGACTCTGCTGCAGACTATGGCAGAGTGCAATACCTCTGTTAAACTCACAGAGGAATATAATTAGTAAATAAGGCAATTCCTCCCTTACTTGGAGGGTGTGTGGAATGATCTCTGTTAATGATCACAGAGACAAAAGCAGTGGGTGTGAAATGGCACCTACCTAGGTCCGTTCCTCTAGTGGTGCCAGGAGACGGACAGCAGCGTAAGCCGCATAAAGCTCCTACCTGCGTTCGCTCCACTAGTGTGCGAGGACACGAACCACTAGATATGGCACCAGCCTAGGTCTCCTCTATGTGACCCTGAGACAGGGAAAGGCACAAGGGAACTGTCCTCAATGTAATGGAGTCAGACAACATAGTCCCATTAACAACACGGACAGGAATAGGCACCTCTAACATGATAGAGGGAATATTGTGTCTCTTTACAAATCCTGAAGACACAAAAGTCCCGTCAGCTCCGGAATCCACAAAAGCCATAATAGGCCATGTATTCTCAGAGAATGAGAGCTGACCTGGGATACTACACTTAGAGGGTGCGGAAGGTGTCTCTAGTAACCCCCCTCTAATGGTTACTAGGCCTGGGAGTTTCCCTGACAGCTAGAACACTTGTTGGCATAGTGCCCAGCCTGACGACATACGTAACATATAGGAGGACCAGACTTGCGTAGTCTGGAGGACGTATGACCTAACTCCATAGGAGTGGGAGATGGTTCAGATGCTGAGGAAGATGGTGGTTGACCCTCAACAACTGGAATAGCCCGATGCTTAGGGCGTGAGGAAGAGACCTCGAGTCTACGTTCCCTATGGTGTACGTCGATCCTCGTTGCTACTGTGATCAAGTCCTCCAGAGAAGCAGGGACCTCACGAATAGCAAGGGCATCCTTGACATAGCCTGCCAACCCTCTCCAGAAGATCGGAATCAACACCTTCTCTGGCCAATCTAGTTCTGCCACCAGAGTTCTAAAAGCAATGGCATAAGAACTAGTGGATAACGAACCCTGAGATAGATCTAACAGTCTCAGGGCCGCATCATGGGTAACCTGCGGACCCATGAATACCACCTTAAGAGCATCAAGAAAGTCTTGATGTCTCAGAGTAACCACATCAGAGCGCTCCCATAGGGGAGTCGCCCATTCTAAGGCTTTGTCCTGAAGTAAGGAGATGATAAAGCTTACTCTGGACCTCTCCGTAGAGAAGCGAGAAGAGTTGACCTCTAGGTGTATCTGACACTGACTAATGAAACCACGACATGATCTGGCATCGCCAGAATATCTGTTTGGCAGAGCAAGTCGAGGATCATGTGCAGATGTCACCATGGTCTGAGGTTTATCCTCTATACTCTTGAGCCGCGACTCAAGTACTTGTATGTAACGGTGTAACTGCTGATATTCTGCCATAACTGCCAGACCCTTGGCTCAGTCCTAATGTTACGGGGGGCTGTCTGATAATAAAACCTAAAGGAATATCAGACAGTCAGGGTCCACCGTGCAAAGACTCTGCTGCAGACTATGGCAGAGTGCAATACCTCTGTTAAACTCACAGAGGAATATAATTCGTAAATAAGGCAATTCCTCCCTTACTTGGAGGGTGTGTGGAATGATCTCTGTTAATGATCACAGAGACAAAAGCAGTGGGTGTGAAATGGCACCTACCTAGGTCCGTTCCTCTAGTGGTGCCAGGAGACGGACAGCAGCGTAAGCCGCACAAAGCTCCTACCTGCGTTCGCTCCACTAGTGTGCGAGGACACGAACCACTAGATATGGCACCTGCCTAGGTCTGCTCTTCTAGTGGTACAAAAGAGACGGACAGCAGCGTAAGCCGCACAAAGCTCCTACCCGTGTTCGCTCCACTAGTGTGCGAGGACACGAACCACTAGATATGGCACCTGCCTAGTTCCGCTCTTCTAGTGGTGCAAAAGAGACGGACCGTAGCATAAGCCGCACAAAGCTCCTACCTCTGTTCGCTCCCCTAGTGTGCGAGGATACGAACAACTGCCAGACGCAGTATAAGGAACGTTACCCTAGCGGCAACGTCCACCTACGAGTAGAATCACAAGGCCCAGCAGGACCATGTGCCTCAGGCACCTGCCTATGTCCGCTCCACTAAGAGGTAAGGATACGGACTCCAACCGAAGCTGTAAGGTATAAGAACGCTACCCTGCCGGTAGCGCTCACCTAACATAGACAGAGAGATGCCTAGAGGGACGTGCACAGGGCGTCTACCCTCATGCATGAACCAAGAGGACTGAGCGCCGGGTGGCGTGCGTCAGGGTCTTATATAGACTTTGTGCCTCATCCAAGATGGAGGACACCAGAGCCAATCCGCTGCCAGAACGACAGGAATGACGTCACGCTGGCCTATCATCGAGCAAAGCGTCACAAGCACATGACCAGCGACCAATCGGCATAGAAGGTGTCAGAGACATGTGACCACGTGTCACAAGCACATGACCAGCGGCCAATCAGCTTAGAAGGTGTCAGAGACATGTGACCTCGTGTCAGCGATGATGTCACCCGCACATGTGCAATGGCTCCAAGATAGGACTTAGTCTCCAGCGCTTGCACATGTGCAGTAGCAAGAAATCCGAAGATAGTCTCCAGAGCCACAGCAACCGTAACAATATCCAAGGATAGTTCTCCCTCCATTCAATCCCCTGCATAACCGTTAATACATGTTTGGAGTCTCTAATGTAAGAAGGGGAAGACTTCATCAGAGGTTGTAGTCTCTCATCCAGCCATGCTCCAGTGTTCTCCAATAGAGCCCCTATTCCGGACACAATAGGCCTGATAATTATATAATAACGCATACCCAAATTAATATCTACTTCATAAACAAAATTCATCACCAATATTATTCAACTGAATGTGTATACAAATAGAACGTACAAATATACAAGAAAAAGTATATATAGTTGTGTATATATACTGCATATATATATATATATATATATATATATATATATATAGATGTGTGTGTATGTGTATATATATATATATAAACAGTATGTACAAATACACCCCACATACTACCTATATACACCTGCACACATTCCAACACACAACATATTATTATTATTATTATTATTATTTAGGCAATACGTAACAAAATATCACTCTCAAAGAATACAAAAAAGTCAATAACAAGAGACTACTAAGCAAATGTGTCTCCTTTCTCCATAATGTAACCCATCTAGTTATTGACACAACCCGTACTGGTATCAAAGAATGTGATCCAGAAGAATAGGCACTCAACAGGTAAGAAATTACAATCATCAAATTCATAACTGGTGCATATGAGACCAATATAAATATAATTATGAGATTAGAATAAAAATATGAAACCATCATACATAACTGGTTATCATATATAAATAAGCAGATAATACTAAAACCAATGACAGTAAAAATTATTAACAAATATAAAACCATACATCATAAAAATATTTAAACAATTTTTTTGTTTTGAACAAATATAATGTATGGCAGTAAACTATAAAAATGGAACAAAACTATTATATTAATTTAAACCCAGAGGTTATACCGTATTTAGGGTCCATATCCATCTCAATTCTTTTTGTGCCAAGATTTTACTTATATTTCCTCCCCTTACATTAGGTACTACTCTATCAATCCCTCTAACTAACAGGCCTGAAGAATCCCATTGGTGATATTTTTCGAAGTGTCTTGGTATTGTCTTCAGACCCTCAATGTTGGTTTCATCTTTGGCTGCCTCAATCCCATTCACATGTTCTCTCACTCTTATCTTCAATTGCCTTGTGGTCAGTCCAACATAAATTTTACGACAGGGACATATTGCAAAGTATACTACGGCTGTAGTGGTGCATGTAATATGGTGTCTAATTTCAAACTTTTTTGATCCTGATGGATCATGGAATGAATTTGCCCTTTCCATATTACAACATGCTACACACTTACCACATGGATAGGATCCTGGGTTTGAAGTTATCCAAAAAAGTGGTGTTTTCATTATCATATAGACTGTGAACTAGCATGTCACAGAGATTCTCACTCCTGCGAAATGTTAGATTAGGCTCATTTTTTATATATTTTGCTAGAATAGGATCACCAAGTAGGATGTGCCATAATTTTTTTAGACAAGAATGCACCATAGATGACTGAGAATTGTAATAATCAATAATAAATCTTACAAGGTTATCTGTATTTCTCTTCTTTGTTGAGTATAATAATTCAGTCCTCTCAGTACGTCTTGCCCTCCAATAGGCACGTTTAATTGATCTATGACTATAGCCCCCCCCCTCTAAAACATGTTTCTTTAATTCAATAGTTTGCTGTTCAAAGTCAATTTCCATTGAGCAAATCCTGTGTAATCTAAGAAATTGTCCAATAGGGACACCATTAATGGTGGCAGCCAGATGTGATGATGAGGCATGTAGTAACGTGTTTACAGAAGAGGGCTTACGGAATATATCAGTCTGTAGATTATTACAACTATCTCATGTCACCTTCACATCTAAAAATTCCAATGACTGCGAATTATATTGATATGTTAGATGGATATTTAAGTTGTTACAATTAAGTGAATTCATAAAACTGTGTAACTCATCTTCCAAGCCCTGCCAGACGATAAAAATGTCATCGATGTACTGTGTCCATAACACGACATGGTCCATTAATGACATACCATCTGACAGGAAGAGGTCTCTCTCCCACAGCCCAAGGAACAGGTTAGTATAGGAGGGGGCAAAAGACGACCCCATTGCTGTTCTCTGGAGCTGTAAGTAGAAAGACCCCTTAAAAATGAAAAAAATTATGGGACAGTGAGAATTCAAGAAATGACAAAATAAACTCATTCATAGCTGGATATATATTGGATGACTTCAGAAAAAATTCCGCCGCATGTAAGCCATCTGCATGTTTAATGTTAGTGTAGAGAGACTCTACATCACACGTTACTAAAAATGCCTCATCATTAATATGGAGTCCATCTATTCTTCTGAGGAAATCTCCAGTGTCTTTAATAAATGAAGGTAGTGTTTCTATCAAAGGTTGTAGTTTAGCATCAATAAACTTATTGACATTTTCCAAAAAATTGTGTCTCCCAGATATGATGGGCCTTCCTGGCGGTACCTCATTATTTTTATGAATTTTTGGCAATAAATATAGGGTGGGAATTGTCGGCTCAATCACTTATAGTGCAGATTGCAATTCTTTCGTAATAGTGTTATCTGTAGCTTTCTGAAGCAAGTTTTTAAGAGTTGTACTTAACGGATTAAATTTCAATTTTTTTATAACATTCTTTATTTCTTAATTGTCTGGAGGCTTCTGCTTCATACATGGCGACTGGCCAAACAACTGTATTCCCACCTCTGTCTGCCGGTTTGATGACTATGTCATCTAGTTTTTTTAAATTATTAAGACAAATCCTTTCATCTCTTTTCAGGTTGTCATTAATCACAAATTGTGAAAAATTTCTAAGATCTTTACTTACAACCTGTACAAAGAAGTCAACATTGTTACGGGCAGTCAAAGGTGGGAATATTTTAGAACGAGTGCGTGATTGAACGAGGTATCTTACCACTTTCAGATGTATTGTGCTCAGATGCCAATTACTAAAGTATAGCTACTGCCTCCTGTTCTACTTCTGTTAAAATCAAATTGGACAAAGTATTCTCATGAAAGAATTTTTTAAAAATAAGTGACCTAGCAAATAGGTTAATATCTTTGTTGCAATTAAACGGATCATATTCCATCTTAGGGCAGAAAAAAAGGCCTTGATTAAGTAAAGAAATCTCAAGGTCAGAAAAATTATGATTGCCAAGATTAATTACTAGGGATAAGCGAATGTATTCGCCACTATTCGGTATCGGACGGATAATGGGGTATTCGAGGTATTCGCTATCCGACAGATAATATGGTATTCACTCTGATACTTTCATTTTCATTTCTGGACTTCCTGTCACCTTTTTCCAGTCAATGAACACATTTGACGTTGCTTGCCCTCACAGTAATGCCGCAGCCATCTTTGTTGTGGTGTTAATATGATTGGCTTGGCCACACAGAGTCATAGGGGCTATATAAGCCAGCGGCCATTTTGGTGAGTCGGTCTCTCCCTCTCTCTTTCTTACTCACCGATCATAAGTGCAGCGCTGC